>NC_043009.1:69469497-69539497 GCF_006345805.1 Octopus sinensis
TTACAGTTCCAGTGATGGATTGGATCTGTAGTCTTCGAATTAGCTTTCTTTTCTGGTTTGAGAAGCCTAATTTCTCAAGACTGGTATGTATGTATTAGAATACTGACATAAAATAAGTAATCTTAAGTTCGATATGGAAATTTTGGCAGGGGTACAAATATTTCTCTTGATTGATACTCTTCCAATCAATTTTCCTTCTTCTGCGATGCCAACACAGTCAGTGCAGCCAATCGAAATCCAACTTAACTGCTCAGTTAGACGATATACATAATATCATAGTAATTTGTCGAAAATTATCATAGCTGCAGGCAAGTGAAATATTTTTTGTTGAATATCAAACTTTGCATTAACCCCCCCCCCACCAAAACAGTGATGTTCTTTAGAGGCGAAGAAATATTCATACATACATATAGATATTTATGTGTTTGTGTGTGTGTGTGTGTGTGTGTGTATGCATGCACATACTCATACATACATGTATACATAGATTCAAAAAAGTGTAGGCTCTATGTCGTCGAAGGAGCAGACATCCTTGTTAGAACGAAGGGCTGCACCGGCCATCATAACTTAAGACAGAAATTTTTGCAAGTTGAATGCATCTCGGCAAATCTCTGTTATCGAACTAGAAAAACCTCATTTTCTAACAACATTAGACACAGTGTTTGATGCCTTTTTGCCCTTTCCCCATTTGACTATACTTACTAAGCATAATTATTTTAGATGTAAAAACCCAACATTAACAAAGTCTTCATCTAACGAATTGAAGAGCCATAACCTTTATTCGCCTTTTCAGTCAAAGTTTTCTTCCCGTAATTTTTCTCATTCTTTCGCATTTTCTCATAGAGTAGCTGTGTTATCTGAGCCTGAATTATTGCCAGATCGTGTGCGGTACACAATATAATTCCGTTCGACTACTGCACTATCTGAACATGAAACTTGAAGTAGCTCAAGTATAAATCCTGTATTCATTAATTGAATACTTTTTCTGACCTTATACACAAAGATGCGCGCGCTCGTGTGGGTGTGTATACAATGATGACTTGCACATTTATAATACGCCCGAGTAGATTCGAGCGTGAATATGCTAATCGCTGTCATATATTGTTATTGGAGAACATATTGACAACTTCGAAGAAACTATGTCTGACCACCTAGAATAAAGAATTCTGAGAGTTAAGTCTGAGAGCGAATAAACATTTAATCCATAATCCTTAGTCCGACAATATGTATTTAGTTTCGTTTACGGAGCTTCGAGAAGGAAAGAACATAATTTAGAGGAGCTGATTTATAAATTACAGATGGGAAGAATGGAAAGTGTGTGTATGCATGTGTGTGTGTGTGTGCATGTGTGTGTGCGTGTGCGTATGTACGGACAGTTGGATGAATGGATATCAAAACAAGTCTGAAAAAACAATGTTGGTATTATTTATTCCCCGTTGCACGTGCTTCAGTTTTTGAATAGAAGTTAGAAAATTGTACATGTAGGAAAAAACATGTAAGATATCTACATACCATATAGATATAATAAACAATAACGATGACGATGAGGAAGTAATAAATGGCTGCAGTCAATTGATTCGCTACTCAAATGGAAATAATGAGTTGAACGTTCGATAGAATACTTTATTTCTTTTCCGTATTAAACTGCATCATGCAGTTCAGACCGATTTCACAGGAGACAGGATGTCATAACCACTCACTCGTCGAGAGATTCTACGACTCGTCTTCAACATCCCTTCTTACAGTACAACATAGTCCATTGAGAGAGAGAGAGAGAGAGAGAGAGAGAGAGAGAGAGAGAGAGAGAATTTCTTTGAGAAAAAGAGGGGACGATACGAGGACAGAAAAAACAAACATTGGGGCCAGGGTATCGAATGAGACGAAACGTATGAATAAACAAACAATTAAAATATATACAATTAAATGAGAATGCGTGATTAACAAAAAATGAAGCGGAGGGCGCGGTTGACCCCACAAACCACAGACTCACACTGAAGACTTTGCTTTCTCCTTTTTTACATTCTCGATTAAACAGGTTCTTTCACTCGCAACATACTTGCTGTAGACTTCCATCTTTTACGAAACACACTTTGCGACAGGCATTTCTTCTCCAGCCTTATTTTCCGTTTCATGTGGAAAACGAAAAAGTCGATTAGCTCGAGACTGGAGATAAACATGCCTGTTGCAATTCCTTTCACTCTCGAGAAAGTTTGGCCCCACTATGTCAATGGTACTTTAGCTATTATGGCAATATAAACAATAAATTTGTCCTTGGCAAGATTTGAACTCCCAAAGCATAGTCAGAACAAATACCACAAGGCATTTTGTATGACGCTTTACCAGTGATACTAATTCTTAGCCCCATGAATAAACATATCTGATCAGAACCCGACTTTCCCAAACTCAGAAGAACATACATCTTATTCACATAAAATTTCTGACAAGCTGGCTTACGCTAATTTTCTAAAATTATCAAAATTTTCTCAAGTGTCAATTTAATTTTCAAGTTCTTTATTCATGCTCCCGTTTTAAGAACACTTAATAATAAAAAATTGGATGGATTCATTAGAAATAGTGTCATATTTAGTTTAGTCAAACTTTTTCTTCCCAACAGAGAAATACACTATTTTGGCATAGTTTCAATTATTATTTGGTAATAAACCGAAAATTTTTTGAATAAAAGCTTTTTTGTAACTAAATTACATTTTTTCCCTCTTCTGGTTTTGTTTCTTGTAATGTTTTGCGCTGTCCAAAAGACTTTCAAAAACTTCAGCCTACCATTATTACATTATAATTTTAATATCTTTACCACATTCTGTCTATTGTGTGTTTCCTGTTCTTGGTTCTCTTTTCACTTTAATTGTAAGATTTAATAAATATGTTTCTTTAAATAACGAAACAAAGACCCTTGAGGTGTTCTGAAATCGTTTCTTTTTTTCAAATTCAAATCAATATGATATATCTATAATTGATTAAGTAAATTGCAAAATAATAATAAAAACGTATATATTCCTCAAATAATTATATATATATATATATATATATATATACACACACACATATCTACCTACCACATATATACATATACACTCATACATATATGTATATGTATTTAAATATGTCGAGTAGGCATAGCGAGACCAATAACAATGTTAGACGAGTCAAGAGTGGTAATAGAAAAGAAGGAGCTGACACTAGAAAAACCAAACGCTATGGAATGAACTTCATTCGCTCAAGGCTGTATGTGTGCGCGCGTGTATGTGTATACATGTGTATGTTCATATAGGTGTGTGTTTAAGCATATACTCATCTATGTATGCATATATATATATATATATATATATACACACACACATATCTACCTACCACATATATACATATACACTCATACATATATGTATATGTATTTAAATATGTCGAGTAGGCATAGCGAGACCAATAACAATGTTAGACGAGTCAAGAGTGGTAATAGAAAAGAAGGAGCTGACACTAGAAAAACCAAACGCTATGGAATGAACTTCATTCGCTCAAGGCTGTATGTGTGCGCGCGTGTATGTGTATACATGTGTATGTTCATATAGGTGTGTGTTTAAGCATATACTCATCTATGTATGCATATATATATATATATATACACACGTGCTTGAAAAGTATGTGTGTTTCTGCATATATAAAAGGCAGGGTGTTCCCAAATTAGCAGCGAAATTCTTCACTACTCAGCCTTGCTTGCAATTAACCGATGTTCTGAAAAACCAATTGAACATTAAGAGTTTGCAAGTTTTTATTCCCCCAAAATATCCCTGGATTAACATCAGCATAAAGCAATTTTTTACTTACATCCAGTTCTTATGTATAATAAACAATTATTTTCACTAGGATAAAAAAAAAAATTATAAAACTACAACTAAAATTGTTTTGAGAATTGCTTATTTGTTAGATAAAACAGAAAACTCGTATATTGACCTAGAATTTAATAATTCGTGTATAATAGTGACAATTTAAGAAAATTTATTCAATAAGATTGGTATTTTTGAAAAATAAATGACCAGCAACAAGGAGAGCTGAAGACAAGCATCTCAGTACCCAATAAAGAAATGAAGAATTATTATTCCAGTAGTTTTCTCAGAATCTTGTTGAATTAAGAGTTGTGCCTGAGAGTTTGGTGGTGTTGTTCATTCGGGGGAGAAATGACGAAAGAATTAAACTTTATCGTGTGGCATAAATGGATCAATTCCTGGTGAAAATAATTAAAAAAAAAACGTGGAGAAAACATTGATGAATTGTAATCTGATTTGGAAATGTCTGAGGCGCAAAACAACTGATGATGAGAAAAACAAATCTGACATCGAAGAAGGTTTTGATAGATAAGTCTACACAACTTATGGCAGTATAGAATGCACAAAGCATGTAGATTCATTGCCTCGTTCATCAGCAGGCACATTCAGAGAATACAGGGATTTACTTCTATGAGAACATGGGGCTTGGCCGTATCATGTCGCTGAAGATGTCCTTATAGCAATAAAGTAATCATATGCTGCTTGCAAATGAAGAATGTTTGTAGAAATTCGAACTTGCGACTGACTCAATGCATTTTAAAGTGTTTAATCTTAGAATGTGAAGTTATATGCAACATATTATATTCCATAATACAAATCTTTCCGCCTAAACTAACGTCTTTTTTTCACTCTCAGATAAAGTTAGCCAACTTCAATTCCTTTCATTGCTGTAAAAGTACAACCAAGATGTATATAAACTCCATTTCCTTTCCACTCTCGATCAAGACGTTCTCACCTGTCAGAAGTTTCGGCAGCGGTATTCAAATCACAGTGAGACTTACAGAAACATTGAAAATATTAAAAAAATTCATTTTTCTGAATTATCGAAGAAATTGTGTCAGATCTTTTATTGAAATTATTGGCCTGCATTCAAAGGATTTTCAACAAGTCTTTTGACATGTTGGAAATATAAATTATAAAAGGAGTAACTTGATTCAATGTATAAATGCCTCCCAGGTGAAAGATATAATTCTTTAAAATCCTTTGCTTAGGGATACGGATCTGCATTTGGCATAATCGGCTTATGTAGAACCCCCCCCCAACTTTCGTAAAGAGGAACTCTATTAAATCGATTAATAGGTTCGTATTAACTGATAAAAACTTGCAGTTAGTTTTAATAGTAGGAACCACAAAATTTGGACCATAATTTGGCTATATTTTGTTCAGGAATAAGTAATTTCATTATTCTTATTTATTGATACTATACAGAAGTTAATGTAGGTGTGTACTCCGATCATGAAAAACATCGAAGTAATCTTTTTTAAAGCAAAGGAACTGCTTGTCTTTACAGGCTTATGATGAACATGGTTTCATTGTTTCTTCGCCTTCATCATCATCATCGTTTAACGTCAGCTTTCCATGCTAGCATGGGTTGGACGGTTTTGTCTGAGGGCTGGCGAACCAGATGGCTGCACTAGGCCCCAATCTTGATCTGGCAGAGTTTCTACAGCTAGATGCCATTCCTAACGCCAACCACTCCGAGAGTGTAGTGGGTGCTTTTTACGCGCCACCGGCAAAACTTAAAGATATTTCCAGACCAACCAAAAATATGTTTGCCATCAACCGATCTCGATTAGTGAATCTTTTTAGACAAAAGATATCCTGTAATGAGAGTCACTTACATGTATAAGTATAGGAAAATTCTTATAAGTTAGTTTATAACTTAATACTGCGGGCAAACATTTTTTCCTAAGTCTATCGTGTTTCAACTAAAAGCCTGCGGCTTGCTACTTTTCAAATAGGTTCCCTTCCTCGAGGTTATCCCATTTGCTCGAAACAATTTATACGTCATTAGTTACTCTTAACTTTTTCTTGTAGTACCTAAGTTTAAATTCTTTTCATTCAGGGCGATGAAGATCGTTTCATTCAATGTAACAAATTTTATCACTATTACACTAAAAGTACATTCGATATAGTTGAGTAAATATCGATGATTTGAATGTAACCCCACCCAGCAAAAAATGTGAAAAGTGAGAGAAAAGTAACAATAATCAAAGAATAGATGCAGAATTTTATCACTCAAAGCACTTAAAAGAAAAATCAATCAACTCTTAAAAAAACTTGTTAAGGCAAATATTTAGAGAGTGTTGGGGTTGGAGGAAGGGTCAAACACTGGAGATCATAAGATTTTGGAATATACTATATTAATCTTGCTTCTCAGCTTCTAACCTTCTTCTTCTTCTTGATGTTGCTGCTGTTACCATTGATGTTGTATCTATTGTTATTGATGTTGGTGTATGTCAGCTTCTGTCAAAAGATATTTGGACTATAAATTGGTTGTTATTACTCCAAATCAAACTTATGTCACGAAAATGTGTCATAACAGAACGGAAAGATATAAAGTGCAAAACAGCTAAAATAAAAAAAAACTAATAGTAGAATTTATTTTGAAGGAAAGGAAATGTGAAAAGGTACTCTCGTATGTTCAGGGTAACCTCTATCATATTGGATGTTAAGTATTTATAACAGAAACATATTGATTCGGGACTATCAGCTGATTAGACCATAGTTTTAGGGTTAGGGTTAGATTCAGCGGTATATGTATGCATTCATACTTCTATATATTCATATGATGCACCCGACAGTTTGAATAAGAATTGAAGTAAATTTAAATATGAAATTTCATTGTGAAGGAATAACATTCCTTCTATGCTATTCATGTGCGGGGAAAAAGAGGAAGATAATCTTCTGATGAACCATTCCACAGTTTGTGAATCGCTCTTCAAAGGAGACGTATCCCGCTTCCTTCCCAATTTAATTGCATAGATCAACTGCTCTATAAGTAGTCATAAATTAGGAGAGCACCGTGGTGGATTGTCTAGTTTTCATATTTCTGCTTTTGACTCGACCACCAAAAGAAGTGAGATCAGTGACAAAACCAAGCTCGCCATCTTGAATTCGTCATCATGAATCCTGGGTAGTGATCAAAAGAGTATGATTCCGAATACAGGCGATGATAAAAAGGGTATTCTTCTGGTAGATCCCTGAAGTACTGTTATTCGTTAGAGTGCGTAGCTCGGTGATCAGAGAACTGTTTCAGGTTGAACCCCACCTTCTCTGCATTGATATGTCACAACTCCGGTACTAGAGGTGTAGTGATGGGTACTAAATATCTGATCGATAAGAAGGGGACAAAGATGCCTTTGAATCTCTGTCAGGATTCACCGAAAGGAGGAGAGAGTGATGAATTCAGCAGCGCCAATCCAATTGCAAGTGAAAATGCTCACCGATTCATGATTAAAGAATTCTCGTGAGTCTGTAGGAATGAAACACTCTTCTGAAGGCGACATGAAAGCCACAGGATAGAAAAGACTGTACGAATGAGAACCAGCGCACAGCGCTAGCAAATCAATCGACTGAAAATTAAAGTGAGGAGTCACATCACACTACCAAAGTCATCAACACTATTGATTAAGATGAAGAATTTGCGCAGGATCTTGATTCCGAACGCCAGAAGCTCGACTGGTAAAAGTACAAAAGAAGAAAGGCAGAGACTATACGAAATGATTGTTCACAAACTGAATGTACTGATTAGAAAGGGGAGCATAAATTAGCTATATCCGATGATGTAGTCTGTAAGCACGCTTATGGGATAAAATTGCCAACAATGAAAACACTTCGTCAGAAATCTCGGCGACAATGAAAGATGGATAAAGTCCAGAAAAAGAAAAGGATTCTCAAGCAACAAATGAAAATCAGATTTTGCTGGAGAAGCCCTGGAAAGATTTGAATTCAAGACACAGCACTCTCAACAGAGCAGAATCAGAAAGGAGTATAAAGAAGACTCGAGATCGCTTCTTCAGAGACCCGTTTATCAAGAAACGATTCGAGCAGCTAAAGTCTGGAACGCTCACAGCGAATAAGGGTACTCTTGAACAATATCTCAAGAAAATTTATTCTAACTCTTATGTGAAGCACCTCTTGGGATCCGGGGCTTGAAGTAGCCAGAAATGTCACTGGAAATGTTCAACAACAAATCACCAACTGAGGGAAATAAGAAAAGTATTTCAGGAAGTCAAAGCCAAGTCATCCTCTGGGGCAAAAGGAATTCCTTAACTGCTGTGTAAAAGATGGTCCTATGTTTGGTTTCAAAATTTTTAAGGTCAGCATGGAGGAACCTGAAGATCAGTTATCAGTGGATGATGGCTGGAACAGACGTCATGTGACATCAATCAGTTCAGGCCAAGATAAGTGAAATACTTCATAGTACTTTATAGGTCAACGAGAAAGAATGTATCCCGGGGATGTACAGATGCACAGAGTATGTCTCGATGATTTGACACGCATTCCGAGCACTAGACCAGAGAAGGACTATGATACTGTGTGGCTGGATATGCAAATACCTGTGGATCAGTCCCATATAAATTGATCCAATTGGCTCTTGAGATGTATCATATCACAGAACATCCAAGAAATGTTGAAAAGGTTCTTTCCCGACTTGATACTCCACAAAAGATCTTATAACAGACTGGATAAATCTAAAAGTTGGCATAATAATAGGCTGCGCCATTTCTCCAGTAGTGTTCGTGCTGGCAATGAAATGTTGAAGGTAGTGATGAGTGGCACATATCTGGTAAATACCGGAAACGAGTAGCGAACGCCTCATCTAAAAACCCTTATGGATAAAACTATTGTTCTATATTTAAAAGATGAGGAATTATTTACATTTGACAGATACTTGTCCTCATCTTGTTTGTTGTTAACTCAACGTTTCGGCTGATATACCCTCCAGCCTTCATCAGGTATCTTGGGGAAATTTCGAACCTGGGTTCTCATTCCCAAGGTATTTTTCGATGTTATTATTACTATTATTCAGGTCTCTGCTTGGAATAGAACTTCCAATTTCGGGGTTAGTAGCCTGCGTTCTTAACCACTACGCCATATAAAGGCTGGAGGGTATATCAGCCGAAACGTTGTGTTAACAACAAACAAGATGAGGACAAATATCCGTCAAATGTAAATAATGTAAATAATGTACTTTCCTCAAGTAAAGAGAAAACCCACAGGATACAGATGCAGTTAGTTGAGGTGGTCACTTCATCGAGAATGAACCTCAAACGTATGAAGCCACGAAGCCTCACTTTAGAAGGAGAAGGTAGGTGATTAGATCTCGCTCACTGCAGCAGTATCCATTCTAGCAGTATCAGAACGACCCGCCAGCCTTAGAAGGTGGTTTGATGATTCCTTGAATGAGACAAAAAGGAATTGAAGCAGCGAAAATGATTTTCAGGCCTACCGACATTTCCTGATTCATTTTGGCTCCAGTCAACGCTTGTTAGTCCCCAAGAGTGGTTCCGATCACCCCAATGTGCTTTATGTCCAACACAAAGAAGCGAAATTTCATGTCCTTGTTCGCTTGAGATGACCACCAATATCTCTAGTTTCCAGAGTAGTGGCTCATGAATACACACAGAAGATAACACTGGGAACAACCTTGATGGTCTGAGCGCACATGATGCTGTTTGATTCTGATAAGTGGCTATTTACCCTAAGCATCGTGCAGATATCGATGTATATTACGGCGATCCAACCACCCGAGACGGAACCGAAATCGACTGCCGTCAAGAATTGTTGCTCGAATCGATCAAAAGTTTTCGATTCACCTGAGTTGATCAAGACCGCACCCAGGCCAGGTTCCTTGCCTATCCTCACTGTGATGCATCGCATGCGGTGAAAGTTGTCCTGAATAGGTCTGATTGGGTCTGCTTTTGTTAGCACATCGCAAATCAAACTATTGATGTCAAGTGTCAACTGCTTTGCTGAACCTTGACCAAAATCTTAGAATCGGTGTTTAGCAGAGTTATAGACCAAAGATTATCATTGAGGTCCCCCTTGTTCGGGACTTTCTCCTGAATCTCTTCCGATCCTCAACTCTCAGAACACTGTCTTTTTAAAACAATTGTATACAGAAACCAAAAATAATACTTTTTATAACTCCATGATTCCCACACAGAACAAAGAATCACTTTAAATTACTTAACAGTTTATGTTTATAATTGTCTGATTAATGTTCTGCGCATATCAACCATTTATGTATGGCGAATACGATTGGTTGCGTAGATGCACGTGTCTTGGTGTATCTCTAACAAATATGCAGAAATAATAAGGACCAGAAAAAATATATACATACAAATATACATAATAATATACAAAAATTATATACTCAAAGCACACGCAGTCCTATGTGTGTATATGTATGCATGAATGTATCTCTCTCTCTGTGTCTCTCTTATATATATATATATATAATATATATATATATATATATATAATATATATATATATAGCGGCGCGCGCACACAGACACAGATACTCAGACACGCGCCCGCGCACACTCCTATATATCAACCATCAGCTAGGTGCGCTTCTTGTGTCCAGTCGTCCGCTTGCCAAGACTCCTCCTCTGCTACGCTGCATGTACAGCCAGGTTCTTGTTTCCAGCCCATTTTTCGACGTCGACAAACGTCTTTAATGACCTTTTGTGGTCTTCTCCTCAATACTTCCTAACAGGATGACCGTGGGTTGGGACCGTGGGTTGGGACTAGTAGCGAATTGTGTGATCAAAATAAGATAACTTTGCGAACTTCATTCTCGACAATTGGTAACTGGACTTTCTGCGTTTTTAGTATTGCAGCATTTCTTACTATGTCCTTCCAGCTTATCGTGCCAAAATTGCGATTGATCTACATTTCAGATGCTTCCATTCTCAATAGCTATGTACATTGCCCAACTTCTTGATTCCCAGAGGACAGTTTAATACCTCGATTTTAGATACTGAAATGAAAATCTTTACCGTTCTAATAAATGTTGCTTTGCCTTATTCAATCTTTGAGTAATTTGTTCTTTACAAAGAACTTTCAGATTTTATTACTTGAAGGTTTCTTACTTGCTCAAATTTCTGTCCATCTTTGCATTTGCCTTTTTGTTCTATATTTGTAGTTTTTTTGGCATTCATATTTGTACTTTTCTGGTTACCTTACTCTGTTACAAAATCCACATTTTCTTATAATTTCTCATTGCTGAAGTCAATGAGGGACAAATTGGATTTAGCGCCAGCAGAGCTAAAAGGAATGTCATATTATGTTTCAGTGTTCTAGCACAGAAGCAAAGGCAAGTGAAAAAAGATCTATTTGCTTGTCAAGACATTTGGCCGTGTACACCACAGGGCGCTCATTACCTGTTTAGGAAAACCGGCTTAGAAGGAAACAAACACCAGAATATCATCTGCGCGTTTTATTTGAACTAAAAGGTAGCCATCAAAGTAGATCAGGAATTGTGAGAACCAGCGGAGATCAAAAGAGGTCTCAGACACGGACGTGCGTTATCACCATACCTATTTAATATCTACTAGCACTATGACCCGGCAACGCTGGGTCATGGTGCTAGTGCATGCATATGCAGCTGCGTGCGTGCACACATACACGCGAGTACTGTCCAAATCTCAGACCAATCACATACAGCTAGCTGGCATTCAATTGGCGTATCAAGTTTCGGGCATTTTCATTGGGTTTTGGATAGAAAATTCACAAAAAGTCACTTCTATTAAGTTTTTAATGGCTTTGCGGGGTGACTGGGGAAATGTAAAGATGTGCACGACCACCCTTGGACGGTTTTGAATGACCATAGAAAGTGCAAGCCCTCTATCTGAAAAATTGTGGATTTATATAAAGGGGACACACACACACACACACACACACACACACACACACACACACACATTTTGCCGTTTATATATATATAGAGATTCTGAATATATCTTCAGAGAATCAGATGAGATTAAATCGCTCACACTCAATGGTATGAACATAAATAAAACTATACATTCATACACCCCATCTCCAAGCACACACACACATATATATATAACCCTTTTCACACATATACACAAGTACATACACACACACTTATGATGTATGCGAATACTCTGCGTGTATGTGTGTGTCACTGGATCAGCATTGGTGAGTGAGCGATAATGTGTGTGTGTGTGTATGTGCACGCTTTGTATACGTGTGCAACGTGTCCGAGTCAACGTGCGCCCTCACATGTGTGCACGTGCACGTGTGTGCATGTGTGTGTGTGTGCATGTGTGTGTGTGCATGTGTGTGTGTGTGCATGTGTGTGTGTGTGCATGTGTGTGTGTGTGCATGTGTGTGTGTGTGAACGTGTGTGCAAAGTGAAATTCTCTGCTTAACTAAGAAATCAGTAGATGGGAATAAAACATTAATATACAAAAAAAAAGAAGAGAAACACCGAACCAAATTAGTTTTTTGTTGTTTTTAATTATATTTATTTTTTGCACAATCTTTTATATTATTTCCATTTCTTTTTAAAACTTCACATTTTCAGGGATTTAGGCTTGCCTCAATTAATTCTGTTTTTTAATTACCAAAGTTACAAATAATTTCAATAGTCTTCCGATTTTATGTTTTCTTTTTTTTTTTTAAATTTCAAATTAAAAAAAAATGACATTCTTTTGTTGGGTTCACTCCTTCTGTTGCCCCCAAAACAACAACTTTTAGAGGTGTTTTACATCGCAGATTTGTTTTGTAGTTTTTTTATTATTTATATTTCGTTTTCCAGAAACAAGGTAACAACTTGTAATATCTTCGTTTTGCTATCTTCTTCTTTTCTTTGTTCTTGTTCATCTTGTTCTAAATAAGCGCAAGAAGATATTTTTTCGCAGTTTGTATCAAATGTTTGTTTATATCCTTCAATCAAAACACAAAAATTGTTCAACACATCTTTAAAAAATTGAAAAACAAAACACTGTATCGAATTTCGCAATTTGAAGGCGGGAAGCGGAATAGATGATGATATTTTGGAATATATATATATATATATATATATATATATATATATATATATATATACAAACACATTTATGTATGTAATTGTTTGTATGCCGTATTATTACATGGCATATATGTAGTAATATTATCACATATTATTACAATTAGGATAAGATAATGTTTAACCAATTCATCCTGATAAAAAACAAAATAATTTTGTTGTGACAAAGTTCTGATATAATATAAGGATAGAGTGAGTGTATATATATATATATATATATATATATATATTATATATATATATATATGTATATATATATATATATATATATATATATATATATATATATATATGTATGTATGTATATGTATGTATATACTGTTGAATCTGGGGAGGGTCATTTTCTTTTTGTGCCTTATAATTTAACACATTCACCGGTAAAATTTCCATTTATTCTTTATTTTTATTTCCCTAAAATAGTCAGTACTATTGGAAAGGTTGCAAGATGCAACGAAACTTTTAGGAATATAAAAATAAGAAAGAAGTGGAAATTTTTACCGTTGAGAGTGTTAAATTATAAGGCACAAAAAGAAAATGTCTCTTCCCAGTCACAACAAAATATGCTTCAACACACGAACTCATATAAAGAATCTTGCAAACCAAATCTAAAAACGAAATATATGCATAAATGTATATATATATGTATGTATATGCATATAGGTATATGCATATATATATGTACATGTGTATGTATATGTGTATGTATATATGTATGTATATATATATACGTGTATATATATGTATATATGTATATATATATATATATATATATGTATATATATGTATGTGTATATGTATGTATATATATACATGTGTATATATATGTATGTATATATATATATATATGTATGTATATATATGTATGTGTATATGTATGTATATATGTGTATGTATATATGTATGTATATATATATATGTGTATGTATATATGTATGTATATATATATGTGTATGTATATATGTATGTATATATATATATGTGTATGTATATATGTATGTATATATATATATGTGTATGTATATATGTATGTATATATATATATGTGTATGTATATATGTATGTATATATATATATGTGTATGTATATATGTATGTATATATATATATATATGTGTATGTATATATGTATATATATATATATGTGTATGTATATATGTATATATATATATATATATGTATATGTATATATATATATATATATATATGTGTATGTATATATGTGTATATATATATGTGTATGTATATATGTATATATATATATGTGTATGTATATATGTATGTATATATATATGTGTGTGTGTGTATGTATATGTATATATACATATACAGTATAGGTAGTGATAGGTATATTCCCAATGCAGCATTCGTGACGAACTCCTGGCTACCTCCAATCTCGTACTGGATCTTTCAAGAAATTCCAAATGCGTCCTCTGGCGCAGGAATTCCAGGTACTCCACTGGCAAGACCATTGTGTAAGTATTTCAATGAATAATGTACAATAAAGAAGAAAACGATGAATGCTTATAAGGCAACGTTAATACTCGATACAGCTGTTTCTCGAGTACTTTATCTCCAACCATTTTCCATGCAAATGATTCGGTGTGAAAAATTATTCAATTTTCCTGGATGAATATTTTGGATTGGCATTTCATCAGACTGGCATTGAGTTGTGTCTGTATTTTGCCGAGAATATGTATTTGGTGTTACTTATATAGGGAAGGAGCACAAGAATAATCACAATAATAATAGTAGGAACCAAGGGAACAAAACGGATGTAGGAAGAGATCTCAGGGTACTAAGTTTTACCTGGTTATCTATAAGACGGTTTCGAGGCATTGTAGAAAACGTCATACCAACATGTCTAAGGCCTGGATTGACCTTTAGAAGCTATGTAATATGGTGTCTCATTCTTAGATTGTTGAATGCCTGCAGATGTTTTGATAATATCACTAATTTTCTTCTGAGTAGTATGTTATGGTGAAAGACCAAAGTATACTCGATCAATGTATTCCTTGGAAAAGTAGAAATTAAAAAGAGTATCTTTCAAGGTGATTCTTTCTTTTGTTATAGCATTTATGACTATAACACTGATACTTAGGCAAGTTAAAATTGGGGAAAGAAAAGACCATTCCTAAACAATCTTCTGTTTATGGATGACCTGAAACTGTTTGAGAAGTCCAGATATGTAGCAGCGACATCAGCATGGAATTTGGGAGTTTCAAATGCTCTGAGCTTAATATGAATAAAGGGAAGAAAGTAATGGATTACGGCTGCCGTTGGGAGAAACCCTTAGGGAATCAGAAGATAGTAGATACAAGTATTTTGGGATTTTAGAACTGGATGATATTTCACATGAAGAAATGAAAGAAAAGTTTAGAGACCTATTAAAAATCTGAATGCGAGAAATCTAGTCATTGCAATGAATATCTGGGCAGCTGCAGCGGTTAGATATAATGCACCCCTTCTCAGGTGGACTAAAGAAGAAATACCAAAGTTGGATGGAAAGATGAGAAAGTTAATGGCATTGTATGGAGCTTTACATCCTGAAGCAAATATGAATATATTGTACGTGAAGAGAAAGAATAGCGGTCGAGGTGTCAGCAGTGTGGATTATTGTATAAGGAGTAGAGACCGCTTGCAGAATACTTGATCAAAAGTGACGAAGCATTGTTGCAATATTCTGCAGAAGCTATGGATATAAAAAGAGAGGAAATGTTTGATAAGGAAGAATTTAACCAAAGAGTTGAAGAGAAAATATCTTCTGGAAATGAAATGAATGGTTAGAATGGATGAAATAGACAAGCTATCAAATATAGCGTAGCATCATGGACATGGCTTAAGCAGGGCGATTTGAAGCTTACCACTGAAATTGCAAAGACTAAGCTTTTGATACCAGTTCTTTGAAATATAATATCCACAAAACATCTGGCACCCAGAAATGCAAACTTTCTGAAAAGAATGTAACCCACTTGGTGTGTGGATGGGAGAGCCTTGTGAAAAAAGGGTTCAAGCGCCGCCATGGTAAAATCTGTTTGTATGTTCATTGGCTTTTATGCCGTAGATGCCAATACTAAGTAATAGAGAATTGGTATGAGCATGTGCCGAGTAGAGTAATGCAGGAGGATGGGGGAACAACGACATTTTGCGATTCTGATTTTTCAGTTTGGTAAAAGAATTGAGCATCGCCAACAGGATATTGCCTCAGTGAACAAGAAAGACAAATGCCAAATGACATGAATATTGCAAAAATGGAGGAAGAAGATCACCAACTACTCCAGATTATTATTATTATTATATTATTATTATTATTATTATATTATTATTATTACCAGGGCGGCGAGCTGGCAGAATGGTTAGCAGGCTGGACGAAATGTCTAGCGGCATTTCGCTCGTTTTCTCGTTCTGAGTTCAAATTCCGCCGAGGTTGACTTTGCCTTTCTTCCTTTCGAAGTCGATAAAATAAGTACCAGTTGCGTACTGGGGTCGATGTAATCGACTATCCCCCTCTCCCAAATTTCAGGCTTTGTGCCTATAGTAGAAAGGATTATTGTTGTTGCTATTATTGTTATATGTTGTCATTATTATCATTAACAACAACAGCAACACCAAGAATAATAATAACAATAACAACACAAACAGGGCTTAACAGCATTTCATCCGTCTTTACGTTCTGAGCTCAAATTCTTTCGAGGTCGACTTTGCTTTCGATCCTTTCGGAGTTGATGAAATAAGTACCAGCTGAGTACTGGGGTCAATGTAATCGACTAGCTCCGAGATTTCCGGCCTTGTGACTATGGAAAGTGTTGTTGTTGTTGTTGTTTTTACCGTGCTTCATTATTGTCCTTGTACTCATTCGTGTGTTTCTTCGCCATGGAAGCAATGTCTCGGCCAAATACAGAGACACAGTTTAATGCCAGTCTTTAAGGAAGTACCAATCTAAGAGATCCATGCGCACAAATTGCATAATTTCTCACACGGAATCATTTACATGCAAAGTGATTAGAGGCGGAATGATACAGAATCAGTTGTAAATTGTATTGAGTACTAAAGTTGGCTTGTATTCATTCTTCGTCTTAAGATATATATATATATATGTGTGTGTGTGTGTGTGGATATATATATATATATATATATAATTTATTATATAGAAGGAGCTTCTACAGGACTAGTACTGTTTCATTCAAGAGAAATCTTCAGGAAGCTATTTAACAAGAATTGTATTAGCATTTATACATTTAGGCAGGTTTAAAGGAGTGGTGGTGGGGGACTTTTTTGGGGGTAGGCAGAGCGCAAAATATCATACTTGGGGGAGTGGTCAAGGAGTCAGTGGTAAGTTAGATGAAAGAATATATATATATATATATATATGTGTGTGTGTGTGTGTGTGGATATATATATGTGTGTGTGTGTGTGTGTGTGGATATATATGTGTGTGTGTGTGTGTGTGTGGATATATATATATATATGTGTGTGTGTGTGTGTGTGTGTGTGGATATAAATATGTGTGTGTGTGTGTGTGTGTGTGGATATAAATATGTGTGTGTGTGTGTGTGTGGATATATATATGTGTGGTGTGTGTGTGTGTGGATATATATATGTGTGTGTGTGTGTGTGTGTGTGGATATATATATATGTGTGTGTGTGTGTGTGTGGATATATATATGTGTGTGTGTGTGTGTGGATATATATATGTGTGTGTGTGTGTGTGTGTGTGGATATATATATGTGTGTGTGTGTGTGTGTGGATATATATGTGTGTGTGTGTGTGTGTGGATATATATGTGTGTTGTGTGTGTGTGTGTGGATATATATATGTGTGTGTGTGTGTGTGTGGATATATATATGTGTGTGTGTGTGTGTGTGGATATATATATGTGTGTGTGTGTGTGTGTGGATATATATGTGTGTGTGTGTGGATATATATATATGTGTGTTGTGTGTGTGGATATATATATATGTGTGTGTGTGTGTGGATATATATATATGTGTGTGTGTGTGTGGATATATATATGAATGTATATACATATGTATATTTACATGTGTATATGTCTATTTATAAATATATATATATGCAAGCATGTATACTCACAAAAGAAACTATGTGTGTGGTTGTGCATGTATACTTACCAGTATACAATTCATATGTACATATATATATGCATACATACATACATTCTTTCAAATATACATTCTTTCTTATATACATACATGCATAATTAAATGCATTGAATTTATTTGTTTACTTTTCGAAGGAAAGCAATATAAGTACATTCCTGTTGGCTGAAATTGCAATTTCTTGGCGTGATTAGAGAGTTTAGTAAATTCTGTCAATTGTACAAACTGAATGAATGAATGCAAGACACCAAACTCACTCGTGATTATTTGGAATTGGGTGGGAGCTGAAAAATGTCGACTCAGAAGGACTTTTCATTATAATTTCACTCCGCACATCGAATGCTTTCTTTCCTAGTTTTCAAGTTTTGAAACTAGGACGGCATATAGACCTTGTCGAATAAAAAACAAAAGAGGCAAAAATCAAAAAAACAAAAATAGAAACAAACCAAAGCGACCCCCCCCCCCCACCGAAATTTAAATGCGCTTGCATATGGTTACTTGAACTGCAAGAAGTAGTAGCCAGATCTCCTCCAAATCACACCTCAATGTCAGAAAGAAAAGGATACATCAGATAACTTAGCCCTACATGACACAAAAATGAAATGTTTTTGCTGAAACGTCCTCAGAAAATAAGACTGATCTGGGGACAAACAACAAAGGCATCAACACGATTAAAAAAACAACAGTAGCAGCAGCAGCGATCCTTTCAGGTTTCGCTACGAATTGATTCGATTATAGCATAACATTGGTCTGCAGAAGAACGACGAAATATTGATAAGCAGCGGTCAGAATCTGAAGATCGAGAGAAAAGAACTTCTTGATTTCTTTCTGAATTTCTATCATGTCACTTTACCTACCTACCTACCTACCTACACACACACACACACACACACACACATATAAATCCTTAATCCTTAAAAATGTTTCAGCCCGAAGGCTGCGGCCATGCTGGGGCATCACCGTTGAATGAGCTACACTAGTATGTGAAACCACCTCTGATACGTGGCACTTGATCATCAAGGGAGTTCGACGCCGCTGCCCGCATCTGTGTCTCCTGTCGAGAGGTAGGTTTATCTGGAACCCCCGACAAGAAGAGATCCAGTTTAGTTTTAAAGAAACTATATATATATATATATATATATATATATGTATGTATATATATATATATATATATATATATATATATATATATATATATATATGTATGTATATATATATATATTATATATATATATATATATATAATCTAATTAGAGGTTGTATTAACCTCATGAGGAGATGGTTTCATCCAAGAAAATACTGGTTCGATACACACATAGTATGTAAAGGTACATCTTTTTCTTCTCTGAGGATATTATGCTCATGTCGCATAAACGCAAATTGTATCCCAACATGGCTGTTGTCCAATGAGTGAAACAAGTAAAAAAGTTTTAAAAACTACATGTATGTATGTGTACACACCTTACATACACATGAAACCTAGAGAGAGAGCTGTCAAACATATGTAGTAAAACAGTTGCAATTCACTGTGAAAAATCGACAGCCCATAATGGGTGAAATCATGACATCATTTAACGCATGCGCTGTAGTGATGCTATTGCAAGCATGGTAGGCGTATGTCCTCTTTAGAACTTTTATACGAAATTATGTTCTATCAGTGTTTATTGGAGGCCTTTTCCGAATTTTTCCTGAGTGACTCGTCCATTAATTACACACAAGACTGCCTACAATTTCTAGTCAGTAACTTTGCATGTAATTATTATAGCTAATCCGAAATTTAAGCTTGCGTCCATATCTAAATTATTTGTCACCTCAAGATTTATTGTTCGGATCATTTGAATCGACATTGCCTCGGCTTATCATTGATATTATGAATGCCCATATATCTATTATGTGTGTTAATGACATTTGAAACTGTCATTAAAGCTATATGATATACTCGCGCGTTCTCTCTCTCTCTCTCTCTCTCTCTCTCTCTCTCTCTCTCTCTCTCTCTCTCTCTCTCTCTCTCACACACACACACACATATACGTGTGTATGTTGGATGTATAAAATGTAGGTGTATAGCTAGATAGATGAATAAAAGCCAATTTTTCCATATGAATAACTTCGTCAGTACGAGTGTTTGTATATACGACTCTTTCTTTCTTTCTTTCTTTCTTTCTTTCTTTCTTTCTTTCTTTCTTTCTTTGTCTGTCTCTCTCTCTCTTTCCCTCTCTATTTACTACACTACTTAACTAATACATACATACAGCAAGCCAACCAGACATATATGTACATGTGTGCGTGTGCATTTATATATTACATACACCCATGTGTATGTGTGTATGTATATATATACACAAATACACACACATATGTACACACACACACACACCACACACACACACACACTCAAGCGTACATGTCTTGCCTGTGTAATATACGTCCATACGTAAGGATTAATATAGAAGTGGGATGACAGGCGAAGTTACTTAAGAGATCAAGTTTATCCGAATGAATTTATATCTTAAGATAGGCAACTGAGGTTCTGGTGGAGCTGTAAGGGAGATGAAATTAATTAAGGAAACTACTAGGTACGAAAATTCATTTATTTGTACACACCTGTGGATAAATTAACTTATCACCTATCTGGATATTTAATCGTCTTTAATGAAGTTTCAATCATGATAATAAAAATGGAGGATAATTTGTTAAAATCTTTTACAACAAAACTATATCTTTCAAAAAACTTTCTCAGAATGTGTCTTATAATTTCAGAATTGTTCTTTTGTTAAATTACTTGGTCTGAGATTGCGTTTGGGAATTGAAAGACTTACATGGAGGAACAGTCATTTTAGACTATTTAAGAACACATCAATCACTGCTACATTAACTTTTTTGTTGTCGTCTTAATCGTATTCTCTTCTATGAAGTCCCAAAATGTTCACTAACACCTCACCACCGCATGTATTAAAAGTCAGTTTTATAAAACTGAGGAGCATTATTTATTTATATATTTTTTGTTACTTTAATTGCATTTCTCTTTAAGCATAAGAGTGAATAATGACTGCTGCATATCAGTTCGATATACAATGCAACCAATTTAGGACATCGGAGATTGTCTGTTGAAACCAAAACAATCACGTGTCAAAGAGTTGTTTGAGGCATTAAACACCTACGAAACTGTGACCTACCATTTTGCTTCCTTTTTTATTTATTTAGTAATTGTGCTGTCTCTAAGAAGTGACATAATAATTGCTGCATTTCTGCGGCCATCACTATCGATTAACAATGTTTTCTATTATAAGAAGACCGATCGATTGTATCATTAAAACATCGATCGATCCATCTATCCATCCATCCATCCATCTTGCTAATCGGATTAATTCTTTACACCTTAGAATATCAAGAGGTCAAGTTTAGTCACCTGAGCTCAACAATGTGTCTGGAAATAACATTTTGCACACAGGTATGAAAGTACAAACAACCAGAGAGAGAGAGAGAGAGAGAGAGAGAGAGAGAGAGAGAGAGAGAGAGAGAGAGAGAGAGAGAGAGAGAGAGAGAGAGAGACACACACACACACTCTTTTTTCAAGGAGATAATTGTAAAAGGTTGACAGTGAGTTCGAATTCCTCGTAAAAGCTTAATAAATATGTACTCTGCTAGAAGTATTGAGCAATCCTTCAGTTTAGTATTAAATTGTTTTTACATATAAGTTGACATAAACACCCCCCCACACACACCTACACACACGATGGGCTTCCACAAAAATCCCATCCCCCAATTTCCACTCAAATCTGTCGGCTCAACATTGATACTTGAACTTGTTTCGCATGGAACGGCGTGGTTGTGAAGCGAACTTCTTAACATCGCAGCCATGACTCCCCACTATGAACTTATCTATCTTTGGGGGTCCAGGCTCTGAATGTCTCAACATTTCTTGTTCCGCAGCCGCAGAGCGATGAGAGCAAGTTTAAGTAAGACTCGCAAAATACCAGAATGAAAGTATTGGCAGAAAGTAAATCAAGTTCAAATCTGTTTCTCTCGTCAGCGTGTAATAAATCTGACGATGGCTCAACAAATGACTAAAGAGTAAAGATTGAAAATAAGCCTAAATTATGTAACCATGGTAATCTTTCCGAAGTTTTGCTTCAGTTGAGATAAAACATTCAGATATCTGATGAGTTAATATCGAGGGAACGAAAACATTGATAACTTCAAGTTATTTATAATTGTCTGTCTATCAGTATAGGATATTGTTGTTGCTGTTTGTTTGTTTGTTGAGCGAAGCGGTCTTCGTCCTGTTGTGGAAGAAGTCCGAAACGTGGTCCTTTGCTATTCGTAAGATCCGCAGAAGAGAAAGCAGGTCAATCCCCGACACCGAGAGCATCGACGGATGGATGAATGCGCATCCAGGCTCAGTGGTTGCATAGGAAGTCGGGGACAAGAAACAGGAAGGAAGAGTGACAGAAAGTTGGAGCGAAAGAGTACAACAGGGGTCGCCACCACCCCCTGCCGGAGCCTCGTGGAGCTTTAGGTGTTTTCGCTCAATAAACACACAGAACGCCCGGTCTGGTAATCGAAACCGCGATCCTCCGACCTAACCACTGGGCCATTGCGCCTCCACTTGTTGTTGCTGTTGTTGTTCATCCCATTTTAGCTTTGATTAAACAAACCTACGACCAAAGGCATTCTTCCATGACCGTCTCGTCGTTTTCCTTTTTTTTTCTACGTTTAGCTTACAAAAGGCAACATTCCCCCAAGTGTCCCTTTTTTCTTTTTAGATGTTACGGTAAAGACAAGATGACGTTTTGTTGCTATCTTTATTCAGCTGAGCGACCACTTAGATACTTCCGTATTGGCAAATAAGTTGTTGTTGTTGTTGTTGTTGTTGTTGATTGTGATGTTTAAATCCAGCTCAGTGTAAGCTGCCTATGACCTGCTTCAGCCTTGACCAGCTCGTCTTTTGGTGTTCTTTCTCATTTAATACGGCAGGAAGTGTGATATGAAGGAATTTGCTTGCTATATCTAGCAAGTCAAACGACTATTCTAGAACTTCATTTGTTGGTTTGGAGTATAATATTTTACTGAGAGGCGGCATCTCAGCAGTTTATGCGCCTTCATCCGTATGCACATTGAAATCCTACAAATATATGAAGGAAACGGTCGCACCACACGCTCTCTTTTCTCAGCGCGTAAACATGACTCATCCGAAATGCTCGGATGGTTATTGTTGACTCCCTTTTTTATGATTGCCTGGCCTAACACGTCACTCGTTCAGATCACCTCTCTAGCTGGATACACGTTGAGGGCAAAGGGGGGACAGAAGCGGCGCCAGTTCGCCTGACAGAACGCCTTGTTTCAACTGTCTTACGCCTGAGTTCTAACCATGCCAGGCTCGTCTTTATCTATTGCTGGGAAATAGACAATGGATCGGTAAATTACATACCAGTAATGCACCCGTACCAACTAACTACGTAGCATCTATGCGCTGCTGAAGATACTAGAAACAGCAGACAAATCCCCATTTAAATCACTTTTAACTATCTTATACAGAAAAAGAAAGCTACATAGATAATATATTCTCTGACATACAAAAACGACATGGTCACGGCTGGAGTGCCTTTGATCATAGATGTACTCAGAGCTGATCGTTTTGGATCTACATTCTTAACATAAACGGCAATGAATCAGCACAAGGAAGAGAATTTGTTATCAAACATGGAAGACCAACTAGATTGTCCCTCCTTAAGTTTCTGGGACAATTTATGAACCAATCACATTTACTCGGTTTGTAATTGATTACATACAGGACACGTGTCTACTCACGTGTCATATATCTAGTCACCACTAGAACATAATTTTTAGCTTGCCATGAAGCCATAACACATCATTTTCCTTCTGAGAATTTTCCATAAACCAACGAGGGAAGCCATTACACAGCCTCTTGATCTGATAGAAATAACAGCGAAATCTCCCACAAATCTTGAAAAGAAAACATACATTAGATAATGTAATATTCAAAAGACAAAAATGTCGCGTTGGAAGGTCATTAATTTTAGATCCACTCGTCGAGAGCTATTTGGAATTAAAAGAGAACAGCACCAAACCTTTCTGCCCCTCTGAAAATGCCAACCCTATGTTACCCTCATTTATTCTCAATCTACCTATGACCGGTAAACCTCTAATTAACATTTTATACTAATCCCTACACTGTACCAGTAATCAAATGTCCGTTGTAAACTTCTTGTCCCAAATCATTAGATTTCTAGAATTATTCCATTTCTAAATGTGACTTCCTTTCTTATAGCATCCAGAAACATCTAATTGTTCAAAAGCGAAAATTCAAGACATCATCATCACCATCAACAACAACAGCATTGGTTAACCAAAACAACTCCTTAGAAAGGCTATGGGCACTGTCCTTTTATTTTTCTGTGGATAATGAATACGAAGCGATTTCTGTTTTAACGGAAAACATTAAGAAAAAAATTTATTTTAATTTGTTATTTGATAACGCGTTTATGTTCAACTTGAGTATATTCCTGGTTCGAACTCTTCAACCAGTCAGTTCCATTCAGCATTTGTATATCATGATTGTCTTTGCGATAAACTGTTAGCAATGTTTACAATGAGCCCATCCAAAAGATAAACAAAGAGAGGCAAATCTCAGAAGTAATTAGCAAGGCACAACTCTATTTCATTTCAGTGCAGGTAAAGCGAAATAAACATTCTCAATGTTATGTCCTGTTCCAAGGACAGTTCCATGACGTTTCTTAGGAATAAGCAAACAAGGAAATAATCTAATTAATCTCTTGAAATGATTTTCAGCTGTTTTGGACAAGGAAATATTTCAAGTTCAAATCGTGTCCGTTTAAATGCAACAATTTACTCCAAGTGATTCCAGTGAGATCACGTTTAACTTTTGTTTCGAACCAACAAGGAAGATTTATCTAGTCACTTGACCTGCTAGAAATAGCAGTCAAATTTCCTTCAAATAACACTCTATTGTCATAGAAAATAAGGGTAAATGGGAATATGTGACTCTGAAAACAAGAGTATCGAAAATAGAGAGATGGCCACAGTTGGCGCTAGAGTGCTTTTAGCCATTCGCCAACTCAATCAGCTTGAATTGGCAGGGAAGAAGAAGACTGGTTAGAGCATCAAACTACCGGCAGTGTTTAGTTCCGACCCTTTTCGCTCTCAGATGCAATTCTTATTGAAGTGAACCCTGCTATTTATCCTTCCGAAGTCAATGAAATAAAACACCAGACACCTACTCGTAGCAAATAGTCTAAAACCTTCTTTACGAGAATTACACTATTCTAAATAAAATACGTTTCTAACTCTCTCACTCACACTTTGAATGCATGAATATATGTATATTATGCAGGTATATATATATATATATACGTTTATGGATATACACTAGATTGTGTGTGCATATTAAACAGACAACCATCTATATACATACACACTTAATTCCAGTCTCTTCTTTGTATCCTATTAACATATCTGAGATGCTGAAGCGTACGTTCGAGATGTTGATGGAACTTGTTAATAGTTCCTAATATTAGCAGAAACTTTAATCTACACATCTGCAAAGTATGCAAATTTTGCTCACGTTCTCGAGTACAATATTGCATATCTAGTCAATGAGTCTTTCATCATTACTTCGACAACGACAACGAAGTATAAAGTTCGCTGAGGAAGTCTTATACGACCGAAACATTTTAGAAGTTGTCCCCCTTACTTTCAGAAATTATTTAAAATAAATCAGTGAAATAAATATTAGGTTTCATCTCATTACGGTGTTAAATATACCAACACAATCTTTACTATCGTTTCTTCATGAAGGCGAAATCCATGAGTAATTAACCTGAGCGATTAATTTTTTTAAGAGACCAGCTTCCTCCTTGTTTATGTATTTTCGTTTTTTTTTTGTTTTTTCATCGGACAATTTAGGGCTATCTACTTTTAAACTAGCAGAATAATTGTGAACATACACAATTTCTTCATTGTAGCAGTTATATGTAATGGCACCCCAACTGTAATCCCTCCCAGCTATGTTGAGCTATTGGTACAACTACCAGGCTAAACTATGGTAAGCCGTTACGTACCAACCGACGTTCTCGCCTTATCGAGGTATAACATGGAGAGTCAATGAGAAAGATTCTATTTGGCACCCGTTCAACATGAAATAGCTGTCATTATTCCTCCACAACAAATTCCTACGGTCTTAAAGATCAAACAAAATAAAATAAAGCTGAAGGACATCAAAATTCAAGAATGTTAGCAGCTAAAAGACTTTGATCCATGGCTCAGCCTGAACGAAACTGATCTAAGGCTGACTACAACAACAACAACAACAACAACGACTTTAACAACAATAAACAACAATATAAATAACATAAATAACATTAGAAATAACAGCGTTCACAACATTAGCAGCAAGAATTATTTTTGAAACTTTTTCTGAAAAATTGCGTATAACGGATTGTATACATTTCTTCATGTATACTTTCGTGACTCCTTTACTATTACACACACACACACACACACACATTATATATATATATATATATATGTGCATACATACAATGTGTGATAGTGCAAATAGTCTTACTGAAACGCATATGGCCTTCCATTGCATACACTGTCTATTCAGGGCTTAGCAATTATTTCCAGGACCTCAATGTAGGCAGCAGAGGTAACTCTAAGGCCTTTTGGGAAGAAGTAAGGAGGCATCCCGTGTCCTTCATTGCTGACAACCCCTAAAATTATGACAGTTGCAGGAAATTCTATATGCATAACACTTAGAACTTCAGAAGGGTCTGCACATAACCATCTGCCATTTCTTCTGTTAACTTTTTGATCTTGGTCAAAGTTTGTCTCGTTTGAAAAAAAACAAATCAAGCCTTCTTCTGCTGGATTTTTCAGTTTGTTTAAGAGCCCTTTAGATCTGATGTAGTGATTTTCTTCTGCTTTTTCTGACAAATTGACCTTCCTTCATCATATAAGACTTATATCTGACGTCTTCATGAACAACATTTCTGACTGTTCCTTCTGACACATGGAGATCTTTTGCAGTTGATCTCATGAACTTTCTGAGACTGTAACTAATAGTTTGTTGAACTATTCAGGTCTTCTGATGATTTCAGAGCGTTTAGAATGCTTTTTATGCTTTGACACTGGTGATACGTTTCAAGTTTTAGTCTTTAGCTCCTTACAAACTTTATAGACCAAAGATCTGGCAACTTTTAAAAATCGAGATATTTCTAAATCGCTATACTCAGCCTTTGTAACCACTTGATTTCTTGAGTAAGCTGAGGGTCTGCAATTATTATTTTCTGAAACAAAGATTATACAGAGTTAGCAAAAAATGAAGCAATGACCCCCAAAAGGTATGTCCTCAAATACCTTACACACAGAGCCTCCAAAATGTTTACCCATTTTAACTGATGATAACCCACTTCATTTTGGTTCCTTTTTTTCTTTAGAAATAACGAGGGGAACAAGACTAAGCTTTGAACAAAGGAAATTAATCCTGGATTTTGAAAATGCAGTCGAAGTGTTAAGACAGTTTAGAAGGAAGTTTCAAATAGATCCACCTACGCGACATACCATTACTCGAATTAAAGATAAGTTTGACGCAGATGGAACTACAAAAAACGTCCTTGAAGACCGCGAACATCGACGAATCCTACAAAGCAAGAAAGGATATTAAGAACGTATTGCCAAAGGTCAAGAAAAATTTTGCATCAAGCGAGTCGTGAGATGAGAATTTCGAAATCCTGCATCCATTCCATTTTGAAGCTCATTGGAAAAATTATATTCTAAAATTCCAATAATAGTTCATGTTCTCAATGCAGATGATCCGAGCCAAGCTTGGCAAGCTGTGTAGAACATGCAGTTTCCGGTTTGTTCTTCGAATAATGAGGCCATATTTAAAATAAATGGTTCAGTTAGCATCCACCATTGCACCTACTTGGGACATGACAAACTGTATATTACGGAGGAACATGTTAATTTATCAGGAGTTACAGTTTGTCCTTTAAATGATTAATTAGGCGATTCTTCTTTGACGGTACCGTGACTGGCTCCGTTTAAATACGATTGCTGCGACAATCTGCCTGGTTGAGCATTCAAGAAAACTTGAAGATGCAGAGTTTTATATGCAGCAAGATGGTATACATCCACACTACCATAGTATAGGAGCTAACCTCGATGAGATTCTGCCAAAGAGTGGATTGAACGACGCGGTTCACCGGACCTCACACGACTATACTTTTTATGGAGTTACTTAAAAGGAAAAAAAAGGATAAACAGCAACAAAAGACAATTGAGAGCAGCTATTGAGCGAGGAGCATGCGCACAAATACCAAACGAAATGTTTCTTGATATTTGTGATTCAATTGTTTCACGTTACCAGAACGGTCATCAGATTTCAAACGCGCGTTCATAAAAAAATTAAATTCTCTCCGTAAATTCTATTAAAATTTTAAAATGAAACATACATACATACACACATACATGCATGCATGCATACATACATGCATGCATGCATACATACATGCATGCATACATGCATGCATATATACATATATGCATACATACATAGATACATACATGTATACATATTAGTTATAACTGGCACTCCATCCGTTACGACGACGAGGGTTGCAGTTGATCCGAACAGCCTGCTCATGAAATTAACGTGTAAGTGGCTGAGCACTCCACAGACATGCGTACCCTTAACGTAGTTCTCAGAGAGATTCAGTGTGACACAGAATGTGACACAGTTGGCCCTTTGAAATACAGGTACCACTCATATTTGCCAGCTGAGTGGACCGGAACAACAAGAAATAAAGTTTTGGCTCATGGACACAACGCGCTGCCGAGAATCGAACCCTGAGTTCGATTCCCGGAAGCGCGAATCGTCGTGTGTAGACAGCACACACAAAAAATACAGCAACAGACTCCTCAGCCACAAGAACCATCACTGCCACCAACAATAACAACGAAGTATAACAACAATCACAGAACAATAGAATCCTTGCGATTTTGAGCCGAATACCCTAACCACTAAGCCATGTGCCTTCACATTAGGTGTATGCACACACATAGACACACACACACACACACACACCACACACACACACCTGTGTGTGTGTGTGTGTATACATATATGTGTGTGTACGTATAAAGTTTAATGAACAGAGTATGCATTTTTATGAGCTGCTAATAGTTCCATGCAATGAAAACGACGCAGCCAGTATTTTATAACACGTCTGGTGCCTTCATGCAATCTTCAGGCTGTGCTCACATGGACGACGGAATTAAAGAAAATACGAAAAAAAGGCGAGAAGTTAGATGCAAAAGGTGGTAAGGTGAAAACACCAGAAAACAAAAAGAAAAGGAGGAAAAAGAATAATGAAAAGAAAAATGGGGCTAGTATCATCAGAAAAATATTAGATAGATGAATCGAACATATAGCATGGTACCGTAGGCTGCTGGTAGCAAACCCGCTCTTCGTGTTAAAACATACTTATAATAACAATAATAACAAAACCATAGTTATAATAATAATAATATTGAAGCTATCAATACCTGGGCGGTTTCACTCCTTAGATATTGAGCAAGGGTAATCGCATGGTCAGTAGACAAACAAAACAGCTTAGACAGAAAGACAAGGAAGTTGCTGACTAGATATGGGCTATTCTACCCCAAAAGCGACACAGACAGACTGTATGTACGAAGAAAAAGAGGAGGAAGAGGACTGATTGGATGCGAACACAGCATTAGATCAGAAGAAAACAACATAGTATGGTATATAAAAAAATGCCACTGAACCACTATTATTGGAATTAAGAAGGTCAGGCTTGTGTAGGATGGAAGATTGCAAAGATAAAGCACTATACAAGAAATTTAAAACGAATGAAACTGAAAATAGGTGGATAAAGAAAAGAATGCATGGTCAATTTCATAGGGATGTTGAAGATAAGACAGACAGAGAAAAAAGATGGCTGTGGATGACTAAAAGTGATTTAAAACCAGAAACATCAAGACAACATAGAAAGGATTGTCCATTGGACATTTTGCAACAAGTACAGACTTGACAGAGCAAAAAGGTAGTACGAACATAAACGCAAAGGCATCATCGAAAATGATAATGCAAAGATCCTATGGGATTTTATGATTCAATGCGACCATGAGATAGAGAATAGGAAACCAGGCATAGTGTTAATTGAGAAAGAAAGCAAGCGATGCTAGATCATAGATATAGCATGCCCAACTGACAACATGGTATGCGATAAGGAAGAAAGAGAAGTCGATAGATATAACAGGTTAGCTAGGAAGGTTAAGCAGTTGTGGTCGATGTAAAAGGTGGTAGCAGTGCCAATAATTGTCGGTTCCCTGGGAACAGTGAGTAAAAATCTTGAGAAGTACATGGAATAAAGGTGGAGCACTTGCAGAAAACATCACTGCTTGGAACCGCTCGAATACTCCGGATGGTGGTCGAAAATTAAGGGGTGTTACCTTAGTTCACTGAGTGAACAGCTGACACTGTAATACATCTCCAACTTTAGAAGCTGTGCAGAGACAATAAGATAATAATAATAATAATAATAATAATAATAATAATAATAATATATAAAAAGAGCACAAAAAGATAACTGAATGGAAAAAATCTTGACGTGTCGGACGTTAGTGGTTAATCAGAAGAAAGATAAGAAAGAAGACACAAAGGAGGAGAATGAATGAGAAAAGTTGGCTGGAATAAAAACGGGAATGCATCAGTAGCCGAGTGAGAATGCGGTTCTATGAGGGAGTTAAGAAGGAAGTGGGGGATGTGTGACAGTGTGTGTGTATATATAAGAAAGCATAGAGGAGGTGTCTGTGTGTGGTGGAATGGAATGAATGTGGTTTATTAGTGTGGAAGTGTAGTACCGTGGGATTATCGAGGTGTGGGAGTATAGTACTGTGGGATTATCGAGGTGTGGGAGTATAGTACCGTGGGATTATTGAGGTGTGGGAGTATAGTACCGTGGGATTATCGAGGTGTGGGGGTATAATGTCGTGGGATTATTGAGGTGTGGGAGTATAGTACCGTGAGATTATTGAGGTGTGGGAGTATAATGTCGTGGGATTATCGAGGTGTGGGAGTATAGTACCTTGGGATTATTGAGGTGTGGGAGTATGATGTCGTGGGGTTATTGAGGTGTGGGAGTATAGTACCGTGGGATTATCGAGGTGTAGGAGTATAGTACCGTGAGATTATTGAGGTGTGGGAGGATGGTGTGAATATGTAATATTCTACGTGAGAGGAGGAGGGGTGGGAGAGGTGTGGTATAAAGTGAAAAAGAAGATAAGAGGAATGCAGTTTAACAAAAGATTGATAAAAATGTGTAGAATATAGTAAAAATAATACAAAGGCAAAATTCTAAAACGGGAGAAGCATGTGTAGGGGTTTATGCAACCAGTGCAATGTGCGAAGGAAGTAGTGTTGGGGGTGTTTGTGTGTGTATCTCACTTACTCCATGAAGTCGACATTGTCTGAACACGTGCCACGGTGCGCCATGCGTCATGTGTCGAAGTGATCGCAGAGCAACATGTGGGTGGAGTGTTATGCCCAAGAACACGACGCACCACCGGGTCCTGGAATTGAAACCACGATCTGCGGACGGGCGTGTAACACCCTAACCATTAGGCCATGCATCATCTTTCCGTCCGTCCGTCTGTCTGTCTGTCTGTCTGTCTGTCCGTCCGTCCGTCTGTGTCTGTCTGTCTGTCTGTCTGTCTCTCTCTCACACACACATTAGTTAGAACAGTTTCATATTAAAAAAATAATAAAGTAACTTTTATACACACACACAGAACTACAAGCATATATGCACCCATATTTACACAAAGAAGCACAGGTATTTACGCCTGCATATATATCACATAAACAGACACACGTACCCACATCATACGTACATTCATACTCGCTCAATGTTAATGTTATTTCAATGTTAATGACATTTTATATAACAATATCCTCCTCCTCTACAGTCGGCATTCTGCGAGGCAAACACACACATACACACACGTGCATACACTTATACATACACACACATATACACACGTGCATACACTTATACATACACGCACATACACACACGTGCATACACTTATACATACACGCACATATACACACGTGCGTACACTTATACATACACGCACATATACACACGTGCATACACTTATACATACACGCACATATACACACGTGCATACACTTATACATACACGCACATATACACACGTGCATACACTTATACATACACGCACAGTGACGTTAAATGTTTTTTCAGATAACTCAGAATTTTATACATGTGTGTTAAACTTGTTATGCAGCTAAAACAGGCATTTACACAAATAAGGCAGACGTTTATAAAGAAAGAGCAGGCATTTGCAGAGATAAGGTAGTTGTTACCTAATATAATGGCAAATACTTTACTCACAGTTAAAACAGACAGGTACGGCGTTGGATGTTAAAAAGATAAGGCAGACGTTTACACAGAGAAGTTTATACAGTTAAGTTAATCCATTCCACAACTAACAAATCTACTTTTTACACGCATAAATCTGAGAAGGCTTCTATTTTCTCACAGAATTTTTTGCGTAATTTGCATGCAATCGCCGTGTGTAGACAGTACAACAAAAAAATACAGCAACAGACGACTCCTCAGCCACAAGAACCATCACTGCCACCAACAATAACAACGAAGTATAACAACAATCACAGAACAATAGAGACAACAAAATTAATAATAAAATAAGGAAAATGAATCACAGAATAACGAAAAAACAAACAAACAAAAGAAAAACTAAACTAAACAACATTGCTGTAAAAGAAGCGAAAATCTAGTCAAGTAGAAAATCATCGAACTATATCGATCCGAATAACATCAGGTATGTATAGAAAGATCACAGAAATGGAGTTAGTTTATTACAGTTGACTAACTTTTAACGACTGTAGAACTATACACATACATTCATATACGTACACACGAATACACATATATACACACATCTCTCTCCCCCCTCTCTCTCTATAGATACATGCATATATATGTGTATACGATCACACACATACATATATAAGTATATATGTATGTACATGTATGTGTATATGCAGCTGTGTGCGCGAATGAATGTGTGTGTATATATATATATATATATATATATATATATATATATATATATATGCATGCATGCATGCATGTATGTGTGTATAAGGGAAGTTATATGCTCAGTTATTCTAAGTTAACCAAAGTTATCAATGTGGTTTGATAAGGGAGTTATTTTAATGTTTATGTATATTTTTGGGTTTTCCTTTCATTATTCGATCCTTTTAGTTCAACATCAAAAACTCTATTAATAAAATGAGCCAACACTGAGAGGCTTACAGGCACCCTTTTTAGTTGCGTGCAATAGCAAATTATTCAGGCTTTAGATCACATCCGACCCCTTAACAAACAAAAGGATGAGCACATCGGATTGTGTTGTTCTATGGACACTGAATCCACGTAAAAAAATGGAAAAAAGAACGAAGAAAGGGTGATGAGTGGAACTTTTCGAGTCACTCGACTAAGGTTGATCTGTCAATAAAAGGATCTTTTCATTTTGACCGGCAGATTTTTAAAATAATTTCTTTGTAACTAAAGACTTTTAAACTTTTTAAAAATCTGCCGGTCAAAGCGAAAAGATCCCAATAAAATACCCCAGTCGCAGAAATAGAAGCTAGATCTCCATCAGACACACTGGCACCACCTTAAAAAAAAACGAGGGATACCATGCGTTGTTTAGTTCGAAATACACCATGTTTGAACGAAAGGTAGAATGATTGAGTGACGGCTGGAACACATTCGATTTTGTCTGCTTGGATAGAGATAAATGGAAGCTGAACAATAACAGCAGCAACAACAAGAACATTTAATCTGATAAAATCCATATTAAGTATTTCTTCGAGACTGGACTGCTATAGCAGTTGTCTGCTGGGGCCTAGCGTCTTTACAGGAGATTTATTACTCATCCAGTCAGTGTCAAAACTAAGGGTCGCTAGATGTTGGGGGAAAGAAACAAAAAAAAAAAGATAAAAAGAAAAAAAATCACTCAGTAAATTGTTGTTGTTTACTTGACCCCCACCTTCCACTAAGTTCCACCTGATTACGTTTCGGGATCAAAATATTTCTGCAACGAAAATTCGGGATTCTGTTTATTGTTATTTTTGTCTGTTCATGTACATCGGCCACGGAAATTTGTGAATAACAAAAATTAACGAGCAATAAATGAATGAATGGGAACAGAGTAAACTTAGAAGCTGTCTATGTTGGCAAAATTGAAGAGTTTAAATAAGTCTGGATTCATATGCTATAGAAGAAGAGCAGTTTTGTCTGAAGCAGAGTTTGGTCAGAAAGGCTAGAATTTTGGAACGTCATTTAATCAAGCATAACTGAACGTAAATGTATACGTGTATTTAGTCTAAAAGTTTTTAGGATATTTACCTATGAAGGAGTTATTCTCTGAATTCAGTTTACTATTAATTGTATTTCTTTCATAATTAACCAAAAGTTTTTATCACGTTGATTGGCTTCTTTGTCTATTTTAACATTCACACTGTCTACTTTCTTCAGTTTTACATCTACTAAAATTGTATAAACCATACAGAGATTAGTAGCGACTTAGTGTGAAAAGTTCCAAAAGTTTCGATGGCGACCCTATTATGGCAGCCATAGATAAGTGACTGGGAACCAGAAGCACTAAAAGATTAAGCAAGTATTGCAACTTACATATTAGTATTGCAAACACAATTTCAAAATGATAATTCTGAGTAACACAAAACACCGTTTACAAGGTAATTCATTATTATATAACGTATTTTAAACGTTTTTTTTCTTTTATGAGCAGCGGCTAATAAGTCTGCAAGTTTTCTCTTCAGATATTTATCAGTTCAACATCATCGCCACAAACACTGTCTCGTATTTTATAGTTTTCAACTAGAATATTCAATGCTTTTGTTTTAGCTGTTGCTGTGTTTGTTTGTTTGCTGAGCGAAGCGGTCTTCGTCCGTAGTGGGAAAAGTCCGATACGTGGTCCTTTGCTATTCGTAAGACCCGCAGAAGAGAAAGCAGGTCAACCCCCGACACCGAGAGCATCGACGGATGGATGAATGCGCATCCAGGCTCAGCAGTTGCATAGGAAGTCGGGGACAAGAAACAGGAAGAAAGAGTGAGAGAAAGTTGGGGCGAAAGAATACAAGAGGGGTCGCCCCCTCCTCTGCCGGAGCCTCGTGGAACTTTAGGTATTTTCGCTCAATAAACACACACAACGCCCGGTCTGGTAATCGAAACCGCGATCCTCCGACCGCGAGTCCGCTGCCCTAACCACTGGGCCATTGCGTCTCCACAGCTGTTGCTGTAGTTCAATCACTGTCATTGCTTCGAGGTGGTGGGGTCTTAGTTGAAGGATGATCTGCTCTATGTATTGCTGTTTAGATCCAAGTCAACCAGGGTCAAGCAGGCCCTCTCATCATCAACATCGCAATGCATTTTCGTGGTCCGTTAAGAAATGTTAATTACATTCGTAATGTAAGACGACGAATAATGAGCTGAGGGAGATTAAGTGGCTACAACTATGTATGCATATTTGTATGTATATTCCGGGGGACCAAAATTGACGACGGGGTTTCAATATTCAATTCTTTGTATAAAACACTTTGGGTTCACTCTGTGTTTGTGAGTGTTCAAACACGCGCACACTTATGTAGAGTTAGTAAAGGAAGGAGGCGCTGGCTTTCCTAACTTATTGTGGGCAGTATATATACTTATATAAAAGCACACACACATATATATAGGCCCACCTTCTTATTTGTATGCATATTTATGCATAGAGAGGAAGAAGAACAATCTCAGATCTGATAAAAGGAAAAATGAAATCATAAAGAATTCAGTCAATAAAGCGTGAAATTAGAACTGGTCGTCTTTTTTCTTATAACAGACAAATATTCACATAGGAAAAGAAAAATATAAAAGTCGAAGACTCTCTACCAAATACATTAGCTGAAAAAAAACCTCCTGGGCGGCAAGAGGCTTACAGTGAAATCTAGCGTTATCTAATTAAAACTTTAATAATATATAAAACTGACATTTGTCTTACAAGAGACAACAACTTAGGTTTGTTTTAGAAGTGGATACTGTTATGAGGATTTGTTCTGGTGAAAATATTTTGGTTTTCGAAATCGGTTGATAAATTTGTATTTATTCCCAGAGCATATAGCATTGGAAGGTCATCTGGTACCCCACTAGAAGAACGTCGGCAAAAATTACAAAGTAAATAAACAAATAAATAAATAAATGTTTTAATTCCTGAAGAATCGAAAACAGCAAAATTGAAGAAATTTTATTTTTAATAATAATCCTTTCCACAATAAACACAAGGCTTTAAATATTTTGAGGGGGGGGGGTCTATTCGAACTCGGCACATTTTGAGGGACTTTCCTATTCAAACAGACAAGAAGTTAGGAAAAAATTGACGAAAATAAGAGGACGAAAAACAGAAAAAAAAATTCCTTAAAATTTAAAATTGGAAGAATTTGGAGCATGACAGTAAAGATCGTGCCTATAATAATTGGTGCGTTGGGAACAGTAAGCAAAGATATAGACAAACGGCTGAAGGAGATTGGAATAGAATGCCTGGTGGAGCTCCTACAGAAAGTTCGTCTTTTAGGGACAGCAAGGATTAAAATCTTCAAAGCCACAGTCGAACCAATTCTACTATATGGCTCAGAAACCTGGACGTTATCAAAGAAGCTTGAGAGGCGGTTGGATGGAACTTACACTCGCCTCCTTATGAGAGCTCAAAATCTCTCGTGGAAACGGCATCTGAATATTTAGCAGCATTTCGTCCGTCTTTACATTCTGAGTTCAAATTCGCCGAAGCCAAATTCGCCTTTCATCCTTTCGGGGTCGATAAAATTAGTACCAGTTATGCACTGAGGTCGATGTACTCGGTCAGCCTCCTCTCACAACATTTCAGGCCTTTTGCTTACAGAAGAAAGGATTATTTCTTTAGAAAAAAAGTTACGCTTAGAAGGGGAGTAGAAGGAGATTCGCGTAACGATAAAATTTTCTGAAGAATATGAATTTCGGAGTTATTGGAAGCATCGGAAACTGAAATCAGTGCAAGCCAAGAATTTAAGTGTCATTGTAACTTCCTAATGAGCGGCAAAATAGCAAAACCTGTTGAGCGTCAAGTAGAATGCTTTGCGGTATTCGTTCCAACCCTCTGCACACCGAGTTCTAATCTCCCAAAATGATCAGGATAAATAGAGTCTTACCCCCCCCCCCAATACTAAGGAGAATACTTCTGGAAATTGTCATCGTAATGAGAAGAAAAGTTAAAAACCTTAACGAAGATTCCGTTTAAAACGTGCAAAGGAGAGAACTTCAAAGTTTTATGCGTGCAATATGTTCATGGAGAATAGTTGTTAAATAATAATACTACTTCATTACAATACTTTAAATTTGTTGGAGAAAATGAGATGTTGTGGCATTGATGTCTTTTCCTTTGTTAGAGTGAAGTAAAATAACTAGCTTGCTTATCTCAGTGCCAGCCGTGCCTATCACACAAAGCTTGCGATATGATCTGGAATATACTAACTGGAGACTTTGCCAACTAACTTGGATATTAACATGACTCAAATGCAAATGTTGCACATCTTAGAATGGGATAAGCTTCGATAATCATCGAAGAATCGACGTTTTTTTTTTTATATATGAAAATAATGCTAACACGTGTGAAATAACTTATATCGAATTGATAACTCGAGTATCCCATGATTTCAAAGCTAAGAAGACATCACTAATAAAGAATTCGTTTCCAATACTTATTTCATTTTTTTTTTATCAAACTCAAACACGCTTCAAATTACATCAGCAACGTAATTTATCCCTTTGAGTTACCCTCCACTTCCATCAACCATTTGATATTTTCGATATTTCTTTATTTTCTTACATCTAAAATAAAATTACAAAACTTCTTTATATAATAAAAAAACCCATCAAATAAACTATACGTATACGATTCAAAAATCTATTTTGATTTTTTGATCTTAAGTTATTCATAAAAAGCTCTTGAAGCTTTTGGCGGCCCCAATGTAGATTTGAACAGGATTCCTTCACTGTACTAACGAAGTTAAATTATATGCTATGATTTCGGATCAGAGAATGCAATGTTTGCTGGTTCATATTCTTCATATTGTGTAATATCGATCATTACAGGTGAAAGGTTTGATACAGGAAACATGATTGAGCCTGTTAATCACTTATTCCTTCTGTTAAAGCAGAAGCCGGACATGTTATTTATGCTGCTGACAGACATGATGGCTCATTATCCAATAAGATCTACGACTACAATAATGGCACCTTCCCCCATGACGCCATTGGAAATTTCTTCGATCCTTGGAGCCACTTGTTTACCGGGAAATATTACAGGAACTTTACTGACATAAATTTATAAATTAAGATCAGAGTAAGCAAATATTCATTTCTTTAGTGAGCAAAAAAACAATTCTTAACGGGGTGGGCTTTATAGTAAAACCAAGAAGAATTTGATCATGGATTGCAGAATAATAAAATTAAATATAATGAACTATCAGTACGCTAGAAATTATAACAAGGTTTTCCTCAAACCACCCTACCTCTTACAGTTGGAGTGGATATCTTGAATACTGTAAAGAGGAAATTCTATACAACTCTAAGAATGGAATGCTCACAGGAGTAATATCACTATCGGTTTAAATAGATCAGACTTGACCCGAGGCTAAATAATATCTACTACTAATACTACTACTACTACTACTAGTAGTAGTAGATATTATTCGTGTTTCTTAATTTTCTTAATTGCAAGTAATTATTGAAGATTTCTTTCTAGTAAAATGATGTTTACGAACATCTGGACAACATATTTATACAGCTTGTAGTTCAAAGCTGGTGTTATTTTTTTTCTGACCAAATCTCTCTGAGTGAATTGTATTTTATTTTCCTCTAATGTTTCAAACCATCGCTATCTTGGGCGAGCAATTAACTATGCCTCCACCTTGGCTATAAACTGAATCATTTCATTGTACATTTATTTCGTTCTGGAGGAAACTCTCAAAACGGTTGCGTTTTCAACAGTCTTATGTACGACAAATGTGTATATTTGAAATTGGTTCTGTGTGTGTGTGTGTGTGTGTGTATAATGTTATAATAAACGCCATAAATCTTGTTAAATACAGCTACCCAGGGTTTCCTGGTTAAAACAATGATTTATTTCACCATTTTTCAAGCAGAGAACAAGACTGTTTTATCAGTTGTCTCTTCAGAAAAATAACGCTTATGTAATGTATGTGAAGGCGTGTGGCTTAGTGGCTGGGATATTCGGCTCAGGATCGCAAGCTCGTGACTTCAATTCCCGGCGATGCGTTGTGTCCTTGAGCAAGACACTTTATTTCACATTGCTCCAGTCCGCTCAGCTGGCAAAAATGAGTAGTACCTGTATTTCAAAGGGCCGGCCTTGTCACACTCTGTGTTTCGCTGAATCTACCTGAGAACTGCGTTAAAGGTACACGTGTCCGTGGAATGCTCAGCCACTTGCACTACAATTTCACGAGCAAGCTGTTCCGTTGATCGTATCTGCTAACCGACGGAGTCTTCCTATGTATATATGTATGAATTGTTGTATAAGTCCTCGTCTTCTTATATATATATATATATATTATATATATATATATATATATATATATATTATATATATATATATATATATAATATATATATATATACGCCTTATGGTAGCGTTAAACTACCAATGAAATATATAACACGAAGACTTCTACCGCAGATTCATACAGATGCTACAACAATTTCATTGGCGTTTTAGCGCTGCCTTAAGGAATATTAAGATTAAAGGGAGGGGAAAAGATTTTGTAAAACAACTGGAAACTCATCTTTGATATAATTTCCGACAATTCCTATTGTAATTAGCTGGGAATATGAAGAAGTAAAATTGCTTAGAAATTACAGAAAGAAAAATGTCTGTCCAGTTGTTTACTAAATAAGTTCTTTACACACACACACACACACACACACTAATATATTCACACACAGGCGCATACTTGTACACACACACACGTGCACCCTCCCCACTCACATGCTATATATGCATATATACATACAGGTTCTCACATATAAATCAATGTTTGTAGGACCTTGCATGTTGCAATATCACCAATATCAATTTCACGATACGTTTTTAAATCAACAATCTTGCAAACCAAAATACAAGAACGAAGTAACAACACACACACACAGACACTACACATGCACACACGCACACAAGTATGTATCACAATATCCCATTCAAAAATAAAAGCATTTAGAAATATTAAAAACACGAGTTAGATTATAGCTGGGAGATAACAGTTTTCGGCTCGGAATTATGGGAGAGCAAATACTTTGAAAGAGTGAGAAAGGAGAGTGACAGGATTAGAGGTGGGAAAAGAAGTGGATGCAGTGAATGGGAGGTACAGGTGGAGGCATGGTCAATGGGAATATCAGATTTTGTTCGAGGAGTTGGTCAGAAAGAAGGAGGTGATGAGAAACAGGAATAGGTAGATGATGTGAAGTTTAAGGGGATAAAGGGTGTCATTTATAGTACCTGAGTAAATGGTGCCGTAGTTAAAATAGTAACAGAGGGATGACCGTAAAGGATTGACAGGATCTAATTTCTGGCTGAGATGGACAGGTTTTATCAAGTTCACAATATCGTCAATCCTCCTACAACTTTCTCATCTCCTCTGTGATGTTCAAAATCTCCAGATCGGTTTTTGCTATTTCGTCCCCCTTCTTCCTGGGTCTCCCAAAGCTACAGGTTTACTCCATATGTATCAATCGGCACATTTTTATGCAACTGTTCTCATCCATACACATCATTTAATCGTATCAGCACAATATTCTTTCTGGCACAATATATCTAAAAGCCTTTTTGCCAAGTTTTTCTCACAACACATTTCACCTTGTCAGATACGCACACCGACATTGCATTTCAAGCAGAACATTGCAGCTTATTTTCTTTGTGCTTTAAACCATAAATTCTTCATACTGAGCCTATGTCTCACTGTCATATAGCATTGAGGTTCATACACAAGTATCATACAAACTGCCTTTCACTCTGAGAGAGAAACGTGTGTTACCAACAAAAGTAAAAAAAAAACTCGCTTAACTTCCCCTGTCTCTTCTTATTCTAGAAATTATACCTTCAGAACATTCCCCCCACTTTCCCAGGTAACAAATGCTTTCAACTACTTCAAGGATTCTTTCTGGGCATTTTCAGGTGCTTTTCGTGTTTATCACAAAATTTACTTTCTCTGGTAATCTTCTTGTGAGTACACTGCATGTTTTATGTGCCTAAAGTTGCACAAGGTACACCGTATGGAATTCGTACCCACATCTTTTCCTACTTATCAGACAAGGCTAACTAACCAAAGGGATTAATGCCCTGTCTGTTTTCCTACTTGCTATAAGTTTAGTCTTTGAACTTTAAAGCCTCTTGATTTCAGGGTTTGCTTCCACACCTGGAATTTCTTTTCTACTTCAACTATAGTTTCAGCTATAAGAACAAAGTCATCAGCATATAGGAGTTCTCATGGACAACAGGCCTTAAACTCTTATGTTATGGCCTGGAAAACTGCAGTAAATAGGAGGGGACTGATGACCTGGTCCCAGTGAACTCCTAAATGTACATCAAATTCATTGCTGTAATTGGTGCTAACTCTAATCTTACTGACAGCATCCCAGTGCATGGCTTGAACGGCTTTCACCAGCCAGTCCTCTACTCATGTCCTCTGTAGCGAACCCCACATGAGGGAGTGAGGGTCCTGTCGACAACTTTCTTCTGGTCGATGAATGCCAAGTACAATGGTTTATTTTTGGTTAAATACTTCTGCAGTTGTCTTACTAGAAAAAGAACATCAGTGGTACTTGTCCCAGACACAAAACTAACTCCATCTCAGGAAACTTTGGGATAAATATCTGCAGCTTTCATGATCTGGTCCAGCAATTTGAAGCCCCTGGAATTACTTCTCTCCAAGACATTTTACAAACTCTTCTAACAGTTGACTATAATGCTTCTAAAGCACTCGTTGCGCAAGACACTCCTGCACAACCTGATTAATTACATTGGTGACTAAGCCATGTCCCACTCCATCAAATATTTTAAGCATGTGATGGACTAAGGATTTTCTTTGTCTTCACATTGATTGCTTTGTCTGTCAGACAACAGTCAACAACAATGGCAGGTCTCTTTGCTTGATTCACATAAGGCAGATTCTCTTTTTCCCATTCCTTCAAAACTGATCCCTAAATGCAGAACCACCCACATGGCAAAAAAACTACCGGTCAATTGCATGCCAAAACTTATGTATAAATTATATACAGCATATTTAAACCTCTTCCTCCGAGACCATTGTGAAACCGATAACATCATCACAGCAGAACAAGCAGCTAGGAAGAAGGGAGTCTGGGGATGTGCGGAGCAATTGTTGATAAAACTGTATGCAGGAGCATAGAAGGAACCTAGTTTCAATGTGGCCAGACTACAAGAAATCCTTTGACTCTGTTCCTCACTCATGGATGCCCTTTCACTTGGTAAAGTTCCAGTGAGCAGAGTCAAAGCCATAGCTGACCTGACTTCAATGTGGGCCACCATTCTTGGAATTAAACACAAGAAGTGATTGTAGTGCCACTGATGGAATACAGTATCGCAGAAGTTTATTCCTTGGGGACAACCATCCTGTGGTGTTGCTTATATTTTCTGTAAACCCTTTGTCATTCATGTTAAGGAAGCCTGGAGGATATCTCAGTGGTTCACAAGGTAACAGAAATACCAAAATTATACTGTTTCTTGTAGATGGTTTGAAACTATATGCCAAGAATATGCATGAGATGAAAAAGAACCTCGACCTGGTTACAAAATTCTCAAAGGATACAGGGCCGGAGTTGGTCAGGATAAATGTTGCTATATGGTTGTGAAGGGGGGGAAAACTCTAAACCAGACTAGCAACATCTTCATCAATGACATGACTGTTTCTCCTATATCTGATGAAGAATGTTACAGGTGTGTAGGGGTGGGTGAAAACATATCTAATGATGGCACCTGTAGCAAAACACTTATCACTAAAGAATATTACAGTCGAATAAAGAAATTTTGAACCTCAGAACACTCTGCACTCAATAAAACAGTGACCCACAATGTGTTCGCAATGCAAGTACTGATACCAACATTTGAGTTGATTGATCGGATGCTTGATGAGATTTGAGTTATTGATGTAAAAACCCGGAAGATACTGACCAGCTAATAACATCATAAGACTTGGAAAGCAGCTCCTTTGGCAGCATTCCTTGCCTGATAACCTAGAATACATGCCAAAAAAGTCACACAACTCTACCGCAATGTATCATCAGATGAAAGGATGAGCGTATATCAGCAGAAGACCATGTACGAATAAGTCAGTAGAAAGAAGCACTTGGACGATAGTAACATTGGTCATCAAATTGGGGTATCATGGACCAACAACCAGATTACTAGCTCCCACTAGTAAGCATTTGCAATCCAGGAACAGGAAATTTCAACCATGTACCTGATGCACAAAAGGGATAGAGATATAGGAAAGCACCGAAATGTGACAACCAATGCAGACTTTGTGGAGTTCACACTGAAGATGTCATTCACATCATAAGCAGTCATCTGAAAATGTCATCATGGTATTATCTACCGATGAGACATGATATTGTAGTTAGGACAATATATAATGAGATCATTGAAAAGAAACCCCAAGGACAAATAAGTCACTCATAATAAAAAGGGGTTTGGTGGAATGTCCCAGTGAAAAATTGATAAGCTGTAAATGTAACCACCCTAACATAAGGGTTTGGAGATAGAAAACAAAGAAAACTTGTGGAAATCAGCTGCTCAGCGGATATTAACAAAAGATAATACCTATGCTGAACTACACAGTCTGATCAGTAAGTATCTGGACTGTTGCCATAGTAACGAAGCTAAAGCACACAGACGTGTGAAGCTGCTTGGCACACATTGACCTTGAACTCTGCTGCTTAGGTGCAAAAGTTTCAATGTTCTAGCTTACTTCTCCTGCTTACAGGAGTGCTTGAAAGGAAGGTGTGTAGCATGTGATTGTCACATTGACCAAGTGACTTTGCTCAAATCTTTGAACTGAGGAGAAGCAGGACTGCGCACCACGTCCTGCATTCTGATGCTTTGTTTTCCCAGGACAAACAGGAAATGTTGCATCATTTCAGATTGTCTTTTAGTTTATCTTTGAAGCACAAGAATTGCCTTCCAACTGATTTTCCTGTTGGGAATTGGCCAAATACACACACACACACACACACACACACACACGTGTGTGTGTGTGTTTGCATGTATAGAAGTATTCACACATAAAATAGTTGTGCACGTGTGACAGTATTATCATCATTATTATTATTGTATATTTAATCATTATAAGTATCTGATTGGAAACTGATATTAGATCCTCACAATCAAAAACTACAGCAGTAATGGTGCCTTAGTTTTAATGTTTTTTGTTGGAACAGTTTAAATTCCATCGGTTTGTTTGCGTGATTTTTCTCTAGATTTTCAATAGTGAAGTTACACAGAAGACAAAATTGTACACTATTCAAATTGAGATAAAAACAAAATTAGTATCATGCAAAACGTGCTGTGAACACGAAGTGAACAGATTGCCATGAAACACTGGAAGAAAAAACGATAAAATGATAAAAGCAAATTGTGAAATCTTTTGCAAGCAAATATTTGACAAAAGAAAGAGAAAGAACTTCACATAGACATGTACATGCATATGCATACATATATGTATATATATATATATATATATATATATATATATATATATATTATATATATATATATATATATATATATATATATATATACACTTCTGTTCCTCTCACTATATACGTACAATCATAAGCGCATACATGCATATTATATCTATATATATGTGTGTGTGTGTATATATGTATGTATATATATAACGGGAAGCTTTATGAAAATAAACAAAAGACGAAGGCAGGTGGAAAACAAACGAACAATTGTATTAGTATGGCGCTCAGGAAATATAAATAAAACAAGTCTTTAACGTTTCGAGCCTACGCTCTTCAACAGAAAGATACACAGAGAGAGAAAAACACAGAAAGGAGAGAACAAAAATGCGTGCAGTAGCTAACGAATCAACATGGCGATCTGATTTCGGCCAGAGGTCAAAGATCAAACATGAGACGCGAGAGCGAAATAAGGGGAGATAATAGGGTTGATAAACGGGTTGAGGGACCAGCTAAAAGTGCGTGGGAGGGGTCTGGATGTGTGTATGTATAGGGTTGGTTGGTGTATGTATTAGTATGTATAAGGGTGTGTGTGTGTGTGTGTATGAGAGAGTATTAGTGCGTAAGATTGGTCTGGACGTGCGTATGTATGGGTTGGTTGTATGTATTAGTATGTATTAGTATGTATTAGTACGTATTGGTATGTATAGGTGTGTGTGTTGTGTGTGAGAGAGTATAAGTGCGTATGCGGGGTCTGGACGTGTGTATGTATAGGGTTGGTGTAAGTATTAGTAGTAGTACTAGTAGTATTAGTACGTATTAGTATGTATTAGTTGGTGTGTGTGTATTAGTATGGCACATCATATGTGATGTGATGTGTAAAGTCATGTGGTGTGTGAGGAGAAGAGGGGGAGGGGGGAGAAGAGAAGAGGGGGATAAGGGGGATAAGGGGGAGAGAAGGGAGGGGAGGGGAAGAAGAGGGGGAGGAGAAGGGGGGAGAGGAGAGGATGGGGGAGAAGGAAGGGGATGAGGGGGATGAAGGAGGAGGAAAGAGGGAGAGGGGGAGAGAGGGAGTGAGGGAGCAGAGGGAAGGGGAAGAGGGAGGGAGAAAGAGGGAAGAAGGGAAGGGGAGTAGGGGTGTGAAAGGATGAAGGACAGAAGAAGTAGGGGTCGGGGGGAGAAAGGATAGGTGAGGAGGGGGGTGAGGTTAGATGAGGAGGGGGGGAGAGTTGAGACCAAATGGCGTATAAGAGCGAAGAGAGAAGATTAATTCCTGTTCACGGCGCAAACGGGAATCCGGATGGCCTCTGTGTAAGGACAAACCGAACACAGATAGGTGTTGCAAGGAGTGACCGGTGGAGCGGAAATGGCGTGAGACCGGTGTGTCGTTCGCAAGGTGGATGTCACGAAGGTGTTCCGCGAACCGGTCAGCCAAGCGGCGTCCCGTTTGTCCGATGTACAAGGAATTGCAGAGAGAGCAAGAGATGCAATAGATAATATTGCTGGAGGTGCAGGTGAAGGAGTGGATGATGGGATAGGGTCGATGGTGGGTGCTAGTGAGGCGGGTGGTGTTGGAGAGGTAAGGGCAAGTGCGGCAACGTGGGCGGGAGCAGGGGAACGAGCCGGGTTGGGAGGTAGGGTCAGGGAAGGAGCTATGGACCAAAAGGTCTCGAAGGTTGTGGGCTCGTTTGAAAGAGGGGAGGGGTCGGTTAGGGAAGAGGTGTGAAGTGGACGGGTCGGACTGGAGATGACGGAAAGCTCGAAGAATGGTGCGTTGGAGACGTAGGGTCGTGGGGTGGTAAGTGAGGGGAAAAGGGAGGCGGGAGACTACAGGGCGGGTTCGGGGAGAGAGAGCAGATACACGGTCCACGGACCGTGCTCTGGCAAGGGCGGTGTGGATAGTGGTGAGGGGGTATCCACGTAGGGTGAAGTGGTGAGCCATACGTTGAGACTGAGTCTCAAAGTCATGGTCGTCACTACAGAGCTACGTACGTAGACGGAGGAATTGGGAATAGGGGATGGAAAGCTTGGTGTGTTCTGGGTGGGAGGAAGAGAAGTTGAGGTATGAGAGTGTGAGTCTGTGTGTTTGTAGTGAATGGAGGTGGTAAGAGTGGAGTGAAGAATGCTAACCGAAATGTCGAGGAAGGAGACAGAGGTGTTGGAGATAGTGGAAGTGAAGTGGAGGGCTGGATGGAAAGATTGGACGAAAGAGAGGAAGGAATCTAGATGTTCGCGGGAGAGTGAGGTGGCACCGATAATGTCGTCAATATAACGACCATATAGTTCAGGAGTGGGACCAGTGAAATTAGAGAATATTTGGGCCTCAACATAGCCAACGAACAGGTTCGCATAGTTGGGGCCCATTCGCGTTCCCATGGCCACTCCCGAGACCTGATGGTAGAACTCGCCCGCGAACGAGAAGCAGTTCAGAGTAAGGACAAGTTCGGCCAGACGAATGAGTGTGGAGGTGTCAGGTACAGGGTTAGAGCGGAGGTCAAGAAAGTTTCGAAGGGCCTGCAGTCCTTCGTGGTGAGGGATAACAGTATAGAGGCTTTGGATGTCCACAGTAAAAAGGATTTTGGAGGAGCCGGGAGGAAAGGAGAAAGAGTTGAAAAGCGGAGAGAGAGCATGGTTGGTATCGTGGATGTGGGAGGGAAGAGATGCCACTAGGGGGGCAAGGACACGGTCGAGGTATTTAGAGATGAGCTCCGTGGGGCAGTTACAGGCGGAGACGATGGGGCGGCAGGGTTGTTGGGTTTGTGGATTTTGGGGAGGAAGTAAATGGTGGGGGTACGTGGGGTTCGCACAATTAGGTTGGATGGATGCGGTGGGGGGGAGACGGGAGGACGAGATGAGGTCTTGGACAGTAGAGGATACCGTCTGTTGGTAGCTACGTGTGGGGTTAGAGGGCAGAGGGGAATAGAAGGAGGGTGTCATTGAGTTGGCGGAAAGCCTCGGCCTATAGAGGTCCGCGCGCCACACCACTACAGCTCCACCCTTGTCAGCCGGTTTGATGATAATGTCAGCGCGCCGTTGGAGGGAACGAAGAGCCAAGAGCTCAGCCGGGGAGATGTTGAGGCGGCGTTGGCGCCTGGAGAAGTGAACCGCTCCAATGCACGCTGACAAGCGCCCGCGAAAAGATCCACTGCTAGGATCTGGCCAGGGGCAGGCGTCCACGGGGATGGTCGGCGGCCCAGGCCAGTGAAGCAGTCGTCCTCTTCGTTGGGTGTGGGTGGCGAGTCGTGGTAATGCGCACCCAACCGGACACGGCGCACAAAGCTGTGGACATCAACTCGCGTCTGGAATTCCTTACAGGATGGAGTGAGGGGGATGAAACGCAGACCCCTACCAAGGACGGAGCGTTCAGCCGCAGAGAGGGGAAGATCGGGGGGAATGGTAACAACAGACGGAAGTGGAGAAGGGGTGGATGGAATAGAAGTAGGAGGGGTGGTAGGTCTCGTGGAGGTCTGAGGGGGAGGGATTGGAGAGGTGTGTGGGGGGGGTGGTTGGGCGGGGCAGTAGGGTTAGGTGTTAGGTGGATGGAGCCTAACGGGAGGGGAGAAGGGGTTGTAGGGAGGGGCAGTGGGGTTAGGTGTGGGTGGATGGAGCCTATCGGGAGGGGAGAAGGGTGGTGGAGGAGTTGGGGGTGGTAGTGGCGTCGGGTAGGGTGGAATGGAAAGGAAGAGTGATTGGAGTTTACGAAGTTTGGTATCAGAAAGAAATTGATGGAAGAGTTGATTCAAATGGATAATGAAGCGTAGCGTGTTTGGAGCATAGAGAGGCGGCAGAGAGGAGAAGAAGAAGGTGGAGAAAGCAGGAGGAAGAAGGGCGGTGATGGCATGTAGTTTGGAGAGATTGGAGCGAATGGTGGCCCGCATAAGGCGGTAAGATGTGGTGCGGAGTATGGGTAAGATGGAAGAATCCGAGTGGAGAGCAGGGTGGAAGTGGAGGCGGAAACCTTTAGGGATGAGTCGGTGATGTAGGCAGCGGCTTAGGAAAGAGAGACATGGCTAGAGAAGCGGGTTTTTTTAAAAAAAGAGAAGTAGAGAGAGATTAACGGACGGCTGAAGGCAATATACAGGAAGCGAACGTAGATGATCCTTCAAACGGTGATGGAGAGTGAGGAGGTAGGACCTAGGATCCGGCATGATGGGATAGCGGAAAAAAAAATTCGAAAAAAAAAAAAAAAATTATCGTATGAAAAAAATAGAAAAAAAGGATAGCGAAAAAAAGGGGAAAAACAAACGTTCAAAAAAACAACAAAAAATAATAATCGTATGAAAAAAAAACTAGATAAGTAAGCGATAGGGGCAGGGCAGAAAAGACGGGGCAAACGGAAAAGGGAAAAGAAAGAAGGGAAGCAGAGAGAGGGGGAGGCAAAAAAAGGGGGTGCAGCAGAGGAGGAAACGGAGTATGGACATCCTGAGAGGGAAGAAAGACGGAAAGGAGAACAAAAATTCAGGAAAATGTGGGAAGCATGAAATGAATGTAAAAAAAGTGGTGGTAATATAAGAGGAAATAAAAATACAACAAAGGGACAGTTTATGCGAACAAGTTCAAGGTTGAAAGTTCAAGGTGAGAAATGTGTAGACGTCGTGGTATATTTTTTAAGGATTTCACATCAATGCAAATACATATATATGTATATATATGTATATATGTATATATATATGTATATATATATATATATATATATATGTATGTATGTTTATATATATGTATGTATGTTTATATATATATATATAAATACATATACTCACATACATAGATACATGCATGTATGAATATATGTATAAATAACTTGATTAGTAGATTGACAGATAGACAGGCAGACAGACGGAGAGTGAAGACCAAACAGATGCACACACACACACGCGCGCACGCACACACACACACACACACACACACACATACTTGTTCACACAAAGTAAATAAAAGAAACAAAGACCAAAATAAGTATTTAAAAAAAATAAACAACAAAAATGAAATATAAAATAACTCAACAGAACACATTAAAATATTTTTTTGGCATTTTATGACAAAATATTTTTTATGAATTAATGGTCTCAATAATAATAATAATAATAATAATAATAATAATAATCGTAATAATAATATTTAATGAAAAGGAATTAAAAAAAGAATAAAAACAAAAACAAAAAATAAAACAAAGAAAACAATACTTAGAAGCATATAACAAAAGTAGAACTATTTCACTAAGAAATAATGCCATACGTGTTTTTTCTCCATAAACTAAGAAAAGAGACAAAATTTGTGAGAAGCGATGAAAAAGAAGGACTCAGGAATTTGGGATTTTCTTGATTTTCCATTCAGTTTTTTTTTTTTTTTTTCATATTGTTTTGTGAATGAAGGATATCACAGGCGGCAGACATGTGACACATTCATATTTATGTTGTGATTGGTTCATCTTCAATGTGGCATTGAAAAAAAAAAAAATTAATTTCCATTTTGCCCAATAGCTTGAAGACAAGATACTCTAGATATGAGAACGTGTGTGTGTGTGTGTGTGTATAAACATACATATGTATTATATATAAATATATATTCATAGATACACCATTTATATATAGATATTTATTTTATGTATATTATATATGTTTCTTATATATATATATAATTAAAATAAGCAACAAAGATATCCATGGTAGAGTAGTACAATTATTTCATGCTACTTCATTTTATTAAACACTATAAAATGAAGTAGCACAATAAAATGAAGTAGCATGAAACGATTGTACTACTCTACCATGGATATCTTTGTTGCTTATTTTGATTATAATCACCCAATTTGATTCATATGGATAATACCATACAAAATTCTGGTACCATATTCATCTGAATCTAAATTTTGCTGAACTTATATATATATGAATGTATGTATATGAATGTATGTATATATGAGTATATATATGTGTGTGCATATTTATATATATATCTATGTATGTATATATGTATGCATGTATATATATGTATGCATGTATATATATGTATGTATATATATATATATTATATATATATATATATGTATATATATATATATGTATATATATGTGTATATATATATGTGTGTATATATATATATATATATTATATATATGTGTATATATATATATATATATGTGTATATATATATGTGTGTATATATATTTATATGTATATATATGTGTGTGCATATTTATATATATATATATATATATATATATATATATATATATATATATATAGTTGTTTATTTATTGAGATATGTGGCTCCACAAGTTAATATGCTTGTGAAAAGTATGATAATAAATTTTTTCAATGTTTTAACAATTAGGTTACATTGTCATTCAGTTGAACTTTTTTTTACCCGCCAATATTATTTGTTTTCGTTATTTTGTTACCAAGAATTTACAAATATATTTCTGAAAATAGCATCACTGTTAATCATTATACATCATCATAATCATCAACATCATCTTCATCATCATTATAATCATCATCATCAACATCATCATATCTATCATCATAACCATCAATGTAAATTTTCTCTTTGTAATATTTTCAGAACATAAATTCAAATTTTGAATGGATTTCTTCATCCTAAAAGCTTCAATTGCTTTCGTAAAATTTATAATAATGCATTTCACCTGCTGAACATTGTGGTTTAATTAATTTATTAAAAAAATCTTCTTTTTTTTTCATTTTTGTATGAATAAGTGATGTGGATATTATATGATAATCTGTATAGTTATTATCCAAGGATTTATCTTTTCCTTTAAAAAAAAAGTATCACATAGTAATATCTGGTTTAAGTGATGAAGGCCGACCTTCAATTACTTATCAGCAGCAGACATACCAGTGAACAGATGCAAACAAGGGATCTCAATTAAGATACAGGAGGAAATGGAGTTTTTTCCTTTGGTTTTCACTTGTTTTACATTGGTTCAAAGTTTTGATGAACAAACATGTGTGGATGTGTACACACACACACACACAAACAAACATGCATAGATACATACATTTATATATATATATATATATATATATCAAAGGCACACACAGACATATATGGGAGTATATGTGTCTGAATGTGTATTCATGTGTGTGGGTGTGTGAGTTTGACATTTGTAAACACTTTTAAAATACAAATTGATATTGCTGTACGATCAATGTAAAGCAAATAGAAAAATGCAAAGAAACATATGAGGAATGAAGAGAAGGTGAAAATAAGAAAGGAAACAAATCTCTGATGGAGACTTCACTGTCAGAGCCACCGTTACATGGAATGAAGTTCGATTCAGACATGGTTCAACACTTTATATACATTTACATGCATATATATATATATACATAACATCCCTCACTCATATAACTATATATATATATATATATATATATATATATATATATACAGATAGATATACTAACATACACTTATCTATATGTATATGCACATATATATATGAATGTATATATGTATATATGTATGGTTTTATATGTGTGTGTGTATATATATAGATAGATGTATATATAGACATTATATATTCATGTACACATATATACATGCATATATATATATATATGCATAATTGTATATATATATACACACATATATAGATATATATATATACATATGTGTATATATATGTATAAATACATACATATATATATATATATGTGTGTGTGTATATATATAAAAACATATACATATATATATATGTATACATATATATATATATATATATACACACGTTTATGTTTGAGTATATATCTATATACACATTTGTATTTATATATATAATTATACACAAACACACACACACACATATACATGCAAGTATGTTAGATTTATAAGTGTATGTGTATATGTGTGCACATATATATTTATTTATGTACACTCATACATCTATGTATATTAAAATACATAAATACAAGAGAGTTTGTTTATACATATATATATATATGCATATATATACATATATATGTGTGTGTGTAACTTAAACACATACATTCCACCCCACATGTTCATGCATACATATGTAGAGTAGTGTAGGTCATGGTAAGGTAACGAATGAATGTGTATTCCCAATGAAACACAGCACAAACACTTGGCTCTCACTGCATGCTAATCCAGGAACTTTGAAAACAATTCCAAGAGTACTGCTGCAGTAAAACCCCAAGTATCTGCATGGTAAAACCAGTCGGTATTTCGAAGGTTAACATAAAACATGGTTATGAAGACAAAGAGTGAATATAACACAAATTGAATATTTCTTACAATTGTTTCTCTACCACACTGCTACACATGACATTACATGTTAATGGTACCTTGTAAAAATGAACACAATATGTATGGGTTAATATATTGGAGTGGCACTTCATCAGATTAGCATTAAGCCATGCCTCTTTGCATTGTGTGGATGTTTCCGACCACACATATTGCTTAACTTTTCATACTGGATTAACTTGGACAGAAACAAATGATAGGAATATCAAAGTGGTGCCATGTACACTCTTTGTCTTCTTCTTTGGACAAAAGCATGCACGCTGTGGAAGGGAATATGTGTGTGCGTGTGTGTGTGTGTATGTATATATATATATATATATATAATATATATATATATATATATATATATATATATACATACAAAGTCTATGTATATGTATTATACATGGGCATACATATATATCTGTATATATCTAAATGTATGTGTGCATGAATGTATTTGAATAGCAATAAACATATTAATGATATTAATAAAATATATATGAACCATAATCATCTGCAATTTATACATACATACATACTTACATATATATATATATATCTATTATGTATATATATTATATATATATTATTTATATATATATATTATTTATATATATATATTATATATATAATATATAAATATATATATATTATTCATATATATATATATAATATATATATAAATATATATATTATTCATATATATATAATGCGCATGTATATTATTTATGTATATATATAATGTATATATATATATATTATATATATATATATAATGCGCACATATTTTATTTATTTATATATTATATATATATTATGTATATGTGTATATATATTTTGTATATGTATATATATATGTATATTTATATATTATGTATGTACATATTATATATATATATTATATATGTACATATAATATATATATTATGTATATATATTATATATGTACATATAATATATATTATGTATATATATTATATATGTACATATTATATATATATTATGTATATATATATATATATATATATTATATACGTACATGTTATATATATATGTATATATATATTATATATGTACATGTTATATATATATTATGTACATATTATATATATATATTATGTATATATATATATATATTATACGTGTACATGTTATATATATATTATGTATGTACATATTATATATATATATTATGTATATATCATGCATATATATATATGTATGTGAGTTAACAATAGAAAATGATTGTAAAAATGATTTGTTATGATTTTGCTTCTCAAGTCATGATTTTGTATGTACACACACATGCACACACACACACACACACACACACACACACACACATGTTATACATTATATATATATAAGGTGAATTTGTCCCTGACATCAGTATTGCATTCTCTCTTTTGTTGAAGAGGGAAACTGAATGGGATTTGGATTCATATTTAAAGGAGGAGAGGACACTTCTTTTCCATATTCACTTTGAGTCCTGGTGCGACTGCCAAATAAAAAGACACAAGCACATACACAGGTATATATAAATAAATATATGCGTGTGTGTGTGTGTGTGTGTGTGTGAATATGCATGTATATGCATGTGTGTGTCTGTGTGCATTTATGAGTGTATGTATATAATGACACATTGCAGATTATAGAATATATTTTTGATTTATAAACCATTAAATGATTCATTGATATTATCATTTGTATTATCATTATTATTATTATTATTATTATTATCATTTTTATTATTATCATTATTTTTAATAATAATGATATTTATAATAAAAATATTAATAATAATATTGATGATAATAATACAAGATATGACATGTTTGAGTTCACAGTTAAATACTAATATTAATAATAACAAAGTGTAATAATATTGATGTTAATTATCAATATTGATGTTTGCTAAAAAGAAAGTAAAAATTTAGAGTGAAACCCAAGGAAGAGGGAAAAAAATCCTTTCGTGAAACCAACTTTTTTGATGTTATTAGATTTCTTTGAAAGATTATCAAGAAATAAGATCAGTCAAATCACTAGGACTGCTTTGGTCATAATAATAAAACAAATGCGTGTATATATATATATGTGTATATATATAAGTATAAATGAATAATGCTCCACAAACTAATGGAAACTAAACAAATCATGAAAATTTAATACATAAAATGCCTATAGTAAATAAAATGATAAATATATAATAATAATATTATTGACTCCTATGTTGTTGGTGTTCTTATTGTGTGTGTGTGTGTGCTTGTATGCGTGCATGTTTATATATTCCATCTGTTGAAGGAGAGATAAATATAATGAAATACTAAAAATTTGTTGTTCCATTTCCCGTTTTTCTTTTCATGTGTCTGATTGTACCTCCCACCTGTGATATACAAGAACATATATGTATGCATGCATGCATGCGTGTGTGTATGTATCTATCTCTCAATCTATATGCATGTATATATTTATAATTGAACATTTCATATATATATACATATTTACACTCACACATACATGTATATATATATAAACATATATACACATACACACACATATATTAATCAATATTGATGATATCTGATGTCCATTACAATTTAATATTGATATTCTAATGTAGAATTCTGGTAACATATGTGTGTCCATTCTTATATAAATCATATATAAATCTATGTGTAAATTTGCATACACCTATACTTAACATTTTAGTAGTATATATGCATGTATGTATAAATATACCAACATACATAAATCCATGCATGCATACATGCATATATATATATGTATATATATATATATATTATGTATATAAGTATATAATGTATATATATATGTATATAATGTATATATAATGTATATATATATGTATATATATATTATGTATATAAGTATATAATGTATATATATATATTATGTATATAAGTATATAATGTATATATATATATGTATATATATATTATGTATATAAGTATATAATGTATATAATATGTATATGTATATATATATTATGTATATATGTATAATATATATATATATATATATATATGTATATATATGTATATAATGTATATATTATGCATATATTTATGTATATATATATATATATATATATATATATATATATCTTTATATAATATGTATATATTCATATATGTGATATATATATTATGTGTATGTATATTTATATGATATATATATTATGTATGTATATGTAGATATAGATATGTATAAAATTATATATTTTACATGTATATCTCTATTATATATGTATGTGCAAATGTTTGTAGTTTTACAGCTATTTTGAAAGTATTGGAAAATAATAAAACTTCTGCCAGTTTTATTTCCAATAACAAATCTTGGTTCGCCTATAAAACCTCCACTGGAAAACACAAACACAACTTAATGGCTGCATTAACGTACTTACCACTTTGGCAATGAATGTATGTGGAAGTCCATAAATATATGTATCCATATATATATACATACATACATACATACACATACATACACATGTGTGTGTGTGTTTGTGTATACACCATGCACACATGCATATATTCACAAGCATATGTATGCATAAATATGTTGTGTTTATAAATATGTATTTATAGATATTGATACATATGTATTATGAATAATATTTAAATATGAGTATATATTTTTATTTACTGACATATATATTTGTTATCTATATTTTTATGTACAAGTACACACAACCATACTAACACCTCATATATATATATATATATATGTGTGTATGTGTATATACATATAGATATACATACATATATTTACATAGAAACATATGGATAAGTGTGTATATATATATAAATATATATGTATTTATATGTATGTATTTATATATATATATATATACGTATTTATATGTATACATATATGCATATATATATTTGTATGAATGTATACACTCCCACAAACACACACACACGCATGTGCACGTGTGTGTGTGTGTATGTAGGTTTGCATGTGTAGGTGTAGTTTGGGTGATTGTTTAAGAAGTTAGTCTTGGAACCATGAGGTTCTGGGTTCAATCTCACTGCCTTGCATCTTTAATATTTTTTCAGTATCTATGTCACTTGCGAGTTAATTTGGCCGACAGAAGCTGAAAGAAGACTGGCTCTATGTGTATGTGCATCTGTACCTTATCTTGACATCCTGTGATGGCTGCAATATGAGCTGACCATCATACAAGCAAATTATTCATTTCCAGTCGTCTTTGATAGGCAAGTCTAGCCCTGGGGAAATATCAACTTGCTTGGAAACAGGTGAGATGTTGGCAAGAGAAAAAGTATCTAACCATAGAAAATCTGCCTCAACAAATTTCCTCTGACCCATGCAACTATGGGAAAGTGGACGTTAAAACAATAATTCTAATGATTGTGGTATATATATATATATATATCTCATCATCATCATCATTTAACGTCCACTTTCTATGCTAGCATGGGTTGGACGGTTCAACTGGGGTCTGGGAAGCCAGAAGGCTGCACCAGGCCCAGTCTGATCTGGCAGTGTTTCTACGGCTGGATGCCCTTCCTAATGCCAACCACTCTGAGTGCTTTTTACGTGCCAGACGAAGCTGGCAAACGGCCACGATCGGATGGTGCTTTTTACGTGCCACATATATACACACACACATATATATATAAACACATATATATATATCTGTAAACATAATATGTGACAATTATTCAGTAGCCAAGATAAAACTCTGAGTTTCGGATGCCGAGGTGGAAATCCACACCACCATCTCTTCAGTTATCCGGCCATTGGAAAAACCTCTATTTACATAATATTGAGGTCTCTTTCTTTCTTTTGTTATCTTACCGTTTTTACCAATATATATATATATATAATGTAGAAAAATACACAAACTGACATTCACATGCATAGATGTTTATGCATCATTTTCATGTAGATTTTTGCAGTTATACATGTGTGTATTTTAAATATTATGCAACATATATACTTATTAATTATGATACATGTATTATGTATGAAATGCATGTAATTCGATGTTCATACATAATAAATGTACACATGAATATTTATATACAACTAAACACAATTGTTTTTGATATTATACATTTTATGTATATTCATGTTTGTCTCCATCTATCTGTGTATTCATTTCTTGATGTCCGTTTCTCTTTGTCTCCCTCTCTCTCTCTCTCTCTCTCTCTCTCTTTTCTTTTGTTTCTTGAAGAATAACAAGAGAAAGATTTTATGCAATGGCAAATGACAGTCGGAATCTGTCAACTTAGATTTCTCAAATCACCACAAACCACCTTTATGGCTGATTTAATCTGTCTAGACATTATTTTTAAAGATTATTTAGGACAATTTTCCTATATATCAAAAGGAAAAAGATTAAAATCCCAATTCACCATCATGTCATCAGAGTTCTTGAAATAATTTGACCAAATACTAGCACTTTATTTATATGATGATAATTTTGTTTGATGATGATGATGATGATGATTGTGATGATGAAAACTAGTTAATGATTTTGAAATTTAGTTTCTGATAACAAATTTACAAAAGAAGTCGATTCCTTCCTTCTATCCTTACACCATCAGACGATGACTAAGTCCCAATGACTTCCTTGACAAGTGCTAGATGTTTATCAGGAAATTCTCATGGAACTATACAAATATAGTTTTTCTGTTACGATCTTTTGAATATTTCTTTACCAGAAGAATATCAAGAACACTGCATGACATGTTCCCTGATTCTGCCCAAGCTTTGCTGAATCACCATCTTCTTAAAATCAATAATAATTATTTATAGTCTTGACACAAGGCCAGCACTTTTGAGGGGAGGGTCTAGACGATTACATTGATTGTAGTATTTGACTGGTACTTTATTTTGTTGATCCTTGGAAGATAGAAAGCAAAGTTGTCAGGATTTCATCCAACTTTCTAACAATTTTCTTAAGGAATTGCATAAATTGTTTCTTATTTAGGTGCAAAACCAGCAAGGAGAGGCATTAATTAATTTCACTGATCTCAGTACTTCGTTATTTTATTGACTCTAGCATGGTGAAAGGCAAAGTTTACCTGAGTTGGATTTGAACTTAGAATGTAAAGAGCCAGAATTAGCTATTTAGTCCAGCACTCTACTGATTCTGTTAATTCACTGTGTTAACAAGAACAGCAGCAGCATCAGGCAGCAGCAGTAATAATAATTATAATAATAAGGAACATAAAAGAAATGGGAAGAGAGGGTCTGGTTGAGCTGTGACAAAATGTTTTCCTCGTTGGCATGACTCGAATCATGAGGAAAGTATTAGAGAGTTGAAGAGAACAAACAGCATGGCACTGAAGGCAGCTGGTAGCAAGTCTTCCGCTACTCATGCAAGGATTCCAACAACACCGAAGTTAAAAAAATATATAACTTGTCTTAATTTTTGCTCAAGGCCAGCAATTTTAGTAGGGAACAGGATTAGTCAATTTCATCGGTCCCAGTACTTTTGTTTATATACCCTAAAAGGATAACAGCCAAAGTTGACCTTGGTGGGGTTTGAACTAAGAACATAAAAACCAGGAAGAAAAACCGGTGAACACTTTGTCTAGCACACTAACAATTCGGCCAGCTCACCATGTCAACCATAATAGTAATACTACTACTACTACTACTAATAATAATCATGGCTTCAAATTTTGGCACAGGGTCAGCAGTTTTTGAGAGGGGAGAGGAAGCTGACTGCATCAATACCTGTACTTGAATGGTACTTATTTTATCGACTCCGACGGATGAAATGCAAAGTCAACTTTGGTAGAATTTAAGCTCAGAATGTGAAAACGGATGAAACGACACTAAACAGTGTGTCCAACATGCTCATGGTTCTGCCAGCTTGCCACCTTAATAATAATAATAATAATAATGATAATAGCAGTAATATTTTGAAGGGCTCAGTGAGAAATGTAAGAATTCTTCTTTGTTTTCTCTGTGAAATTTGCTTTCTTTTTATCTGGCAAATAATAAATAGACAATTATTCATTTCTTTGAGTTCTACTGTTTTCCAACAATATTAAAATCCTTCCCAATGATTTTAGGGCTATTTTGTGTGCCAACTGTTGTTCATGCAGTTATAGTTTCTGCAAGAATACATATATGCATGTATTCTCCCACCATCACTGTCTCTCTCTCTCTCTCTCTCTTTCATTCTTTAGTTTTATGTTGTTTTCTGACATTAGACTGATTCCAAATCTAAAGTCAATTTCTTGACTAATGATATTTCATCTACCTTCTTAAGCTTTGTGACTTAATACAAAATATTTGAGTACTTTCGTAGAAAATACCTTGTTTACATAAATTAGGATGTTAGCCACGTGTGGTCTTCTACTATGAAACATTATGTATTTATGTATCCCTCATTTTTGAAATATTTGGACTCTTCCTAGGCTGGCTTCTAACAAAGAAACACTGGTTAGTCTTGCATGTGTGTGTGTGATTAGACATATGCATCTGTTTATATGTATATGTAAGTACAATGTAGATAAATGCGTGTAAAGTTATTTATGATTATACAAACATATACATATCGATATAAATGCTCGTTAGTGTAAAGCTGTCAGGCATTGAGGACGAAATGCTTGACTTTTATGGTTTCTGTCTACAATATTTCTATTCTGTTAAATAATACTTTATACTTTCTGTTTTGAACAATTTTGAGTTTATAACTACAACAGGTTATGCTTTGTTATAGTATTATCCTTATTTTAACCATCATCATCGTCATCATCACTGCTGTCATTGCTGCTGTTGACATCACTGGCATCATCATTAACATCATTGTCATCATCGTCATCACCACCACTGTTGTCATCGTCAATGTCATCATCATCATCGTCATAACAAAAACTTTATCATCAACTTTTCATCTTTGTAGAAGTGCTTTATCGTCGAGAAGATAAAGCAACTCTGGTTTGTTGTTCTTGTTACTATCAGACATAAAATTACATTTGATCTATTTTAAAAAGGAGAGACCTGGACTCTTTAAACGTGGCTGAACAGATTAATGAATTAAAAACCAAAAATAAAAGTTACATAAAAAAAGGAGAAAGAAAAAAAAAGAGCAACAATATAGAAATATATTGATTTGTTCTCATTGCATGATAAAATGAAAAGGAAAATGAAATATTGATGATAGTAATAATAATAATAATAATAATAATAATAATGACGATAATTATCATTATTATGATTATTATTATAAAATATTGATTTTAGTAATAATAAAATACTAATAATTATTATTATAATAAAAATATAGATAATGACAACAACAACAATAATAATAATGATAATAATAATAATAATAATAATGATCATAATAATGTTAGTAAAATTTTCCCTCCTCCTCTTATTGAATATGGACCATATATTTTTCAGAAATATATATAAAAAATAAAAAATGGAAAAGATGTAAATATGTTTTTGTGTCCTCATCCTTATAATTATCATTATTATTATTATAATCATCCTTATCATCATTATTATTATTATAATAATTATATATATATACATATATATATACATATATATAAGAATCAAATCCTCGTAGTTTGATAAAGTTGTTGAGGGCAACTTGAATGCCTGGCTTGTTGGTTATTTCAGAAAGTTTCTAAAAGAGACTTCATGGACACGCTAGTGGAGGCATGGTCATAGATGTCCATTCTGCTGCCCATGGACTCTGTGCCCTTGTTTCCTTTGCCTGACCACTGGTGATGACCATATTTCCTAAATAAATAACGGCCCAGGAGGAAGCAGCCCACAAGAATAATGAGAATAAGCAGGGCGATGCACAACCAAATGTGGTTTGGATGTTTAAATCTGGAGGCTGTGTTTGGAAAAAAAAGAGAAGAGAATGAAAGAAACGTCATTAAGAAATTTCAACAGTAATTAAAAATAATAACAGTAACCATAGAAACAATAACAAAAGACATGACAAACAAAAACAATATTAATAACAAAAGTAACATCATTTATAATAATAATTGTGGGACAGAAATAATTAGTGTTTCTAAAATAGAGATAAATTCCCAAATTTCTGAGGAGAGGAAACTCAATGAAATCCTTTTCTGTGCTTGGATTGTTCTTTATTTTATTGAATATGGAAGATGGGAAAGTAAGGCTGACTGAGAATATTAAGAACTGAAGCAAATATGAGAATGGTTTCTGAATGAAATGTTTCTGCCACAAGCTACAGGCCAGTTGTTTTATGGTGCAGAGTTTAGTCTATTTAATCAACCCCAGAATCTCACGGGTACTTTATTTCATTGAATCTGAAGGGATGGAGTTTGATTTTGACAGGATTTGAACTCAGATCATAAAGAGCCAAAACCGAATCACAAGATATTTTGCTCATTTTCCTATTGATTCTGCCAACTCAAACCGCAGTAATAGCAACAGCAACAGCAATAATCCTTTCTACTATAGACATAAGGCCTGAAATTTGAGGGGAGGGGTTAAGTCAATTATTTCAACCCTAGTGCTCAACTGTTACTTAATTTATCGACCCTCGAAAGGATGAAAGGCAAAGTCGACCTTGGTGGAATTCGAACACAGAATGTAGTGGCAGATGAAATACCACTAAGCAATTCGCCCGGTGTGCTAACGATTATGCCAGCTCACCGCCTAATAATAATAATAATAATAATAATAATAATGATAATAATAATAATAATAATAATAATAATAATAATAATAATAATGATGATGATGATGATGATGATAATAATAATAATTATAATAATTATAATAATAATGATGATAATAATATAATTATAATAATTATAATAATGATGATAATAATAATAATTATATAATTATAATAATAATGATAATAATTAATAATATAATATAATAATAATAATATTATATAATAATAATGATAATAATAATAATAATAATAATGATAATGATAATATAATAATAATAATAATTATAATAATAATTATAATAATATGATAATAATAAAATATAATAATGATAATAATAATAATAATAAATGATATAATAATAATAATAATGATGATGATGATGATAATAATAATAATTATAATAATTGATAATAATGATGATGATAATAATAATAATTATAATAATAATAATAAATAATAATAATAATAATATAATATAATAATAATGATAATAATAATAATAATTATATAATAATAATGATAATGATAATAATAATAATAATTATAATAATTATGATGATAATAATAATAATAATAATAATAATGATATAATAATGATAATAATTATAATAATAATAATAATAATAATAATATTAATAATATATAATAATAATAATTATAATAATAATAATGATAATAATAAAATAATATTAATAATAATAATAATAATAATAATAATTATAATAATAATAATAATATTAATAATAATAATAATAATAATAATAATTATATAATAATAATGATAATATTATAATAATATTAATAATAATAATAATAATTATAATAATAATAATGATAATAATTATAATAATATTAATAATAATAATAATAATAATAATATAATAATAATAATGATAATAATTATAATAATATAATAATTATAATAATAATAATGATAATATAATAAATAATGATAATAATAATAATAATAATGATAATAATGATAAAATAATAATGATAATAATAATAATAATAATAATGATAATGATAATAATGATAATGATAATAATGATAATGATAATATAATAATAATATAATAATAATAATGATAATAATGATAATAATAATAATAATAATGATGATAATAATATAATATTATAATAATAATAATATAATAATATAATGATAATAATATTAATAATAATAATAATAATATATATAATAATAATGATAATAATTATAATAATTATAATAATTATAATAATTATAATAATAATAATAATAATGATAATGATAATCCTTTCTACTAAAAGCACAAGGCCTGAAATTTTGGGGGAGGGGACTGGTACTTATTTTATCGACCCCGAATTGATGAAAGGCAAAGTTGACCTCGGCGGAATTTGAACTCAGAACGTAGCGAGGTATGAAATGCTGCTAAGCATTTTGTCCAGTATGCTAACAGTTCTGCCAGCTTGCTACTACTACTACTACTAATGATAATTCTTTCTGCTATAGGCACAAGGCCTGCAATTTTGGGGGAGGGGGACTAGTCGATTACATCAACACTAATGTTTCACTGGTACTTAATTTATTCACCCCAAAGGATGGACGGCAAAGTTGACCTTGGTGGAATTCGAGCTTGGAATGTAGTTGCCAACAAAATACTGCTAAGCATTTCATCCGGCATTCTAACGATTCTGCCAGCTCGCTGCCTTACTACTACTACTACTACTACTACTACTATAATAATAATAATAAAACAATAATAATATTAATAATTATTATTTCAAATTTTTGTATGTATGTGTGTATGTGTGTGTGCATGTGTATGTGTGTACGCGTACGCATATATATGTACAAGAATGTATGTATTTATATTCATAAAGTTATTAATATTGTAAAAATATCTTACACTGCAATTCTGTATGGTAAGATGCTAAAAAGCCCGTATGTTCTGCAGTAGAATTAGTATGAAAAACGACTAACATATCTCGGTTAGACGTTACAAATTTTGGTTGATCATCTCCGCACCATTTTCCTAGTAGAACGTCGTATTCTGTAGGCCCTGGAAATAGAAAGACGGATATAATATAAATATGGTTTCACATATGCAATATAGTGAGTTGATAAACTTACATAATCCTTACAATTAATAAACAGAATCGAATATTCAAAATCAGGAAACAACAAAGTTATAAGAATTACCCCCAGCAGTGTTAACCACATAAAGTTTTTGGAAGACAAACATGATGCAAATGGAAAAAGCAGATCCACTTTAAAATCAATAAGTGAATCTATAATAGAGTTGGTTCATCTTATTCAGTTTCCTTCGCAATGAAGGATACACAGCTGGAAATACTCAGGAAGCAGTCAATATATATATATATATATTGTTATATATATATATATATATATATATATATATATATATATATATATATATAATATATATATATATACATACAAACACACACACGTTTATACACACATATATACTTTATCTAAAAGCAGCAGAAATATAACAAAAGCTGTTACTTTTGTTATATTTCTGCTGCTTTTAAATAAAGCATATTACTCTACCTCTGGTATTTGAGTACTCTTTTTTGCACCTTGTTTCACATTTATGTGCTTACTCCGGTATATATATATATAATATATATATATATATATATATATATATATATGTATAACAAATGAAAGAGAGAAGATGGAACATATGAGATAAATATTATTAATCACGACAATTGTTTCGACACATCTAGCTCGATTCCTCTTGGGTGGAACACTCAACAACTAGTTCACGAGTATCCGGTGGTACAGATGTATCTAATCGGGTGACAAATAAATAAATACAACTCGTTGAAATGACTGTTCCACAATGTAACTTTCTCATGTATTCCATCTTCTATCTTTCATTTGTTATATATCTAACGACCACTCTAAAAGTGACTGTGTTTTACCAGTAAGCTACTCCGTGTAAACCATACGTTTTATTATATATATATATATATAAATACAAAATGGGACAAGGACGCAAAACATCCAGATAGACGATACAAAAATCACAGCCATTAATCTTCAGTCAAGAACCAGATCATCCTCGCAATTTCGGCTGATTAATCTTGAGATTGCTCCAATCTGGCCAGCCCCAAGGAAAACCTAAGCTAAGAATATTAGTTTCCTTGGAAAAAAGCATCGAATGTTTACGAAACAAGGACGGAAAAACGGACGATGTTACACGAATATAAATACAAAAATAATAATAATAATAATAAAAACAATACTTCCAAGGAATCTAATGCTCTTAGCTTAGTTTTTCCTTGGGGTTGGCCAGATTAGAGCAATCTCAAGATTAACCAGCCGAAATTGCGAGGATGATCCGGTTCTTGACTGAAGATTAATGGCTTCGAATGACCCGTCCGTGTTTTTTGTATTGTCTATCTGGATGTTTTGCGTTCTTGTCTCATTTTGTATTTTATATATATATATATATATATAGCGGCGTACGTACACTTTGTTCTACACAACACGAGCGTAGCCAAAAATAATTGGAAACTTCTCTGTGAGGAAAACCCGCTGTAGTTCAGGCTTCCACAGTGAGAAGCCACTTGATGCGATCCTTAGGCATCAGTTTGCCAATCGGCGTTGTCGTGTGGTGAAGTCGTACTGCCACGCGATGCGTTTTTGTTTTGCAGTGCTTCTCCCACTGTTTGTCGATTTTTGCGATGGCTGAAGGAACTGCGTGTTTCCGTGAAATTACGTTTTCTGCTGGGAAAAAACGGCGGCCCAAGCAGTCGTCGTGCTTCAGATAGCTTACAAGAACGCTGCATTGAGCAAAACACAAGTTTACGAGTGATTTCCACGCTTTAAGAATGGTCACTTTTTGCTTGAGGACAACCGTCGATCTCCCGAACGAATGAAAGCATTTTGAAAATTCATGAACTGATCTTGGAGGACCGTCACCCAACAATTGACGAACTTGTTGATATGACTGCTGTGTCCTGGAGTTTCTGCCAACGAATTTTGAGCGAGGGATTGCGAAAAGATTTGCAATAAAATTTGTATCTCGCTTGCTCACGGATGATCAAAAGCAGTCACGACTGAATGCGTGCCGTGAACTGAAAGAACAGTTGGAAGTTGATCCGGACCTCTTTTCGAAAGTCCTCACTTGTGATGAAAACTAGTGCTACAGAATTTGCAGGTGAAGAAAAAAGCGACGGAGGCGTTAAAAGGCATCACTTCGCAAGAATTCTAGCAAAGTATCGAGTAGTGGAAAACGTGACTGGAGTGATGCATTGTTCAGATGGAGAATAATTTGAAGGCGATTAAAATGTAAACCTGTAAAACTAAGTGAATAAAATAATATTGCAAAATTCTGGTTCCTTTTGGGTACACACTCGTATCTGTTTTTATGTTATATATTACTCATTAATGAGTATTTATATCTCACCAGGTGGAGAACTTTTTTGTTGATCTTACTATCAGAGAGCAATACACTGTGTATATATATATAACAATTGAAAGTAACGCCAACATCACCGCTGATATACATTATAAACACGCAGACACGCATCAAAGCCTGAACTTTAAATCGTGCCATCCAGCACATACGAAACGCTAGCTATATATATATATATATATATACATACATATAGAGATATATAAATTTATATACATACAGATATATATACACACACAGATATACACAGATCTATATATATATATATATATAAGGCTGTGTAGATTTTAGAACATTTATAAATAGGTCTTACAGCTGTTTCTAGGATATTTATAATATCCTTTCATCGGAGACGGTGTGAGATTTTAAAAAAATGTAAAAAAGAGGAAAGAACGAGAAGAGAGGAATAAAGAAAAGAAAGAGAAGAAAGAAAACAGAGGCAACGAAAATTTTAGGAAAATAAAAAGAAGAAATAAGTCGAAAGTTTTACCGGTGAGTGTGTTAAATTATAAGGCACAAAAAGAAAATGACACTCTCCAGATACCGCAGAATGTATATATATATATTATATATATATATATATATTATATATATATATATATACACACATACACATACAGATATATATAAATATATAGAGATATATAAAAATATATATGTACATACATACAGGTAAATATATATAATAATTTTTTCGTAATGAGAGAAAAAAACCAAGGCTGTGCAGATTTTAGAACATTTATAAATAGGTCTTACAGCTGTTTCTAGGATATTTATAATATCCTTTCATCGGAGACGGTGTGAGGTTTAAAAAAATGTAAAAAAGAGGAAAGAACGAGAAGAGAGGAATAAAGAAAAGAAGAGAAGAGAAAAAGAAAAACAGAGGCAACGAAAATTTTAGGAAAATAAAAAGAAGAAGAAATAGTCGAAAGTTTTACCGGTGAGTGTGTTAAATTATAAGGCACAAAAAGAAAATGACACTCTCCAGACACCGCAGAATGTATGTATATATATATATATATATATATACACACACACATACAGATATATATATAAATATATAGAGATATATAAAAATATATATGTACATACATACAGGTAAATATATATATATAATTTTTTCGTAATGAGAGAAAAAACCAAGGCTGTGTAGATTTTAGAACATTTATAAATAGGTCTTTCGGCTGTTTCTAGGATATTTATTATATCCCTTCATCGGAGACGGTGTGAGAAGGTTATAAAAAATGTAAAAAAGAGGAAAGAACGAGAAGAGAAGAATAAAGAAAGGAAAGACAGAAAAGAAAGAAAACAAAGGCAAAAAATTTTTTAGAAAAGTAAAAATAAGAAATAAGTCGAAAGTTTTACCGATGAGTGTTAAATTATAAGGCACAAAAAGAAAATGACACTCTCCAGACACCGCAGAATGTATGTATATATATATATATATATATATATATATATATATATATATATATATATATATACATACAGATATAAATATATATATAAACGTATACATACATACAGATATATATCAATTTATACATACTTGCATATATATAATAAATATATATATACATACAGATATATATAAATATATAGATATATATATATATATATATAATATATGTACATACATACATCTATATATATATATACATATACTTTTTTTGTAATGAGATAAAAAAATCAATGCTGTATAGATTTTAGAACATTTAAAAATAGATCTTACGGCTGTTTCTAGGATATTTATTATATCCCTTCATCAGAGAAGGTGTGAGATTTTTAAAAATATAAGAAAATAAAAATGAAAAAGAGGAAAGAACGAGAAAAGAGGAATAAAGAAGAGAAAGAGAGAAAAGAAAGAAAACAGAGGCAAAGAAAATTTTAGGGAAATGAAAATAAGGAATAAGTCGAAAGTTTTACCGGTGAGTGTGTTAAATTATAAGGCACAAAAAAATGACTCTCCCCAGACACAACGAATGTACAGACATATATATATAAATTAATAATAATAATAATATATTTATAGTATTTATTTGTTACAATATAACTACGAATCGATTACTTCTTTAAGTACTTTAAAGATAAGATTTTTGAAAGTTATTATTTAGCAAAAGAGATAAAGATAGTTAATTTACTATAGCGTTTGTTTAAGATGGTTTGTTTGTATTTTTGAAATTAGCTATTTCATATTTAAATATGAAAAATTAATTTATTAGGTCTTTATTATATGTGCATATATATTTATTTATAGAGATTATTTAGTTCTTAATTATATATTTATATACATTTATATATTTTCATTGAATAATATGAATAATCTTTTTTTTTGTTTTTGTAAAATATTTATGTAATTAGATATTGACTATTACTAATATTAGATTATTGGTGGCTTTCTTACCTTAAAAATTAATACTTAAAAATTAAAATTAATATTTAACAATATAATCGTTGTTTTGACATAATCATAATCGTTAAGTTTCTAGTTTGATAATAGAGTTTTTTTATAAGAGAATTTATTTTATTATTTTATTATATTATTTATTTCTTAAAAAATATTGTTTAAATATTTTTGATTATTTATTAAAATATTACAATTAACCTGAAGATTGACTGTAACCATAACTCGAATTATTAATTGAATTTAAATTA
>NC_043009.1:69544497-69546997 GCF_006345805.1 Octopus sinensis
TACAGCTGTTTCTAGGATATTTATTATATCCCTTCATCAGAGACGGTGTGAGAAGGTTTTTAAAAAATGTAAAAAAGAGGAAAGAACGAGAAGAGAGGAATAAAGAAAAGAAGGAGAAGAAAGAAAACAGAGGCAACGAAAATTTTAGGGAAATGAAAATAAGAAATAAGTCGAAAGTTTTACCGGTGAGTGTGTTAAATTATAAGGCACAAAAAGAAAATGACACTCCCCAGACACCGCAGAATGTATATATATATATATATATATATATATATATATATACACATACAGATATATATACATACATACAGATATAAATATATATATAAACGTATACATACAGATATATATCAATTTATACATACATACAGATATATATCAATTTATACATACATGCATATATATATCAATTTATACATACATGCATATATATCAATTTATACATACGTGCATATATATATAAATATATATATATACGTGCATATATATATAAATATATATATATACATGCATATATATATAAATATATATATATACATGCATATATATATAAATATATATATATACATGCATATATATATATAAATATATATATATACATGCATATATATATATATACATGCATATATATATAAATATATATAATATACATGCATATATATAAATATATATATATACATGCATATATATATAATATATATATATATACTTTGATACTTTGATAGGTTTCGGCCATTATTGGCCCAGGCCATGTCTAACTTAATAGCACCACCTGGTGAAGTCTTTCAAGTCAGAATTTGGCACTATGGCCCACTCAGTAGAGAGTTACTGTTTACAGAGACATATCCGGGTAGGGGGGTTATCCGGGATTTCTTGAAGGAATCTGTCCAAAGACTTCTTGAACCCTATAGGGTCAGTTTCTGTTTTATGCGTTTTGGTGTAATGTTAAAAGAGAGCGGGGCCAATTGAGGTGAAATAATTGTGCCGTATTGTTGTTACGAGATGAGAGTGCGATCTTTGTTTTGGGCGGATGGCACGGGCCCAAGCCTGGATGTACCTTAAAGGTGATGCCAACATATATGTATATATATATAAATATATATATATAACATATTATATAAATATATATATACATACATATATATATAATATATATATGCATACATATATATATAATATACATATACATACATTATATATAAATATACATATACATACATATATATACATATATATATAAATATATATATATATACATATATATTAAATATACATATACATACATATATATACATATTATATATAAATATATATATATATACATATATATATAAATATATATATATATACATATATATATAAATATATATATATATACATATATATATCAATATATATATATATACATATATATATAATATATATATATATACATATATATATAAATATATATATATAACATAATATATAAATATATATATATTACATATATATAAAATATCTATTATATACATATATATATAAATATATATACTATATATATAAATATATATACATATATATATAAAATATATACATATATATAAATATATATACATATATATATAAATATATATATATACATATATATATAAATATATAACATATATATATAAATATATATATTATACTATATATATAAATATATATACATATATATAAAATATATATATACATATATATATAAATATATATATATATACATATATATACATATATATATATTACATATATATATAAATATATATATATACATATAATATATATAAATATATATATATATACATATAGTTAAATATATATATATATATAATATTATATATATAAATATATATATATCTCTTCTTATATATAAATATATAATATACATATATATATATATAATATAATATATAATATACATATATATATATATATAAATATTATATATAAATACATACTCTTTTACTCTTTTACTCTTTTACTTGTTTCGCCATCCGGCTGAGGCCATGCTGGGGCACCGCCCTTGTGGCTACCCTCTCTAAGTCCATTTTGCCGTGGCTGGCCACTGATCTAAGAGAGAGTTTGTAGCTGCTGCCCTTAGGTTCCCTTCGTACCTTGCAGTGGGGTTCATCTGGGATCCCGGAAAGCAGCTTGTCTAGATGTTTTTTTGAAAATGTCCACATCCGCATCATGTAGATCTCTTAGTTTTCTTGGCAGTTTGTTGAACAGCTGAGGGCCCCTGAACCCCAGGCTATTATACAGTATCTGCTCCTTACCTTACATATATATATAATATATATATATATACATATATATATAATATACATATATATTATAAATATACATATATATATATTATATAAATATACATATATATATAAATATATATAATATACATATATAATATAATATACATATATATATAAATATACATATATATACAAATATACATATATATACACATATATACATATATACC
>NC_043009.1:69551997-69581997 GCF_006345805.1 Octopus sinensis
AAAATAGAACGATGTTAATAGAATCATATCTACAAGAAATTTTGGTGAAAGACATGATAGAAGAGTAAATATAATTTGTCTGGCAAAATTCATACATAAAAGATTGCACTGAAAAATATACCGCATTGAGTAAGAAATCCAATGTTTGGGAGTATTGTCCTACTCCGGAGAAAAAAATCTGCAGGCAAATATGGCGGTCATATTTGTCTGCATTTGAAGACGCTACGTGAGATGTCACGATAAAGAAATTTGTCGAAATTTGTGGTGTTTCTTTCCTTATCATGTCTAAAGTTGTTTTTAGAGTTTTCTGGGTTTTTTAAAATCATAATCCTTTAAAATTTAATTTCTGTTTCTATAGTTTATGTAATATAACACAGCTCTATATGTGTGTGTTAATTATGTCCCCTTAATACACATTTTTTTATTTTGTGATAACGTACACAAATACAATTTTATCCAGTTCTACTCTGTGTTAGTGATTCCCATTAACTTTTTCCTCTTTGTGCATCGTTTGCCGTATTGTTTAATGACTTAGAGAAAGAAGCGTAGGACCAAAGATCCTTCACAAAGCCCCAGAGTCTGGTGGAAAGGAAGTGGGAAGGTTAATCTTACGCTGATGACATCTCTCGGGGACTGTCTTTAAAATGAAAGAATAATTTAAATATAGTTCTAAATGAATGTTTAGTAAACGCCCTTCAGAGAATGCTATTTATCACGGTAACGAACGGTAGATTTTGGAAGTAAATCAAGATTTTAACGATTAATGATTAATCTTCCACAGAATTAATGACTTGCACAGTCATTTAAAACATAAGTTAAATTGCTTTATTGTAATTTGAAGCCGAGGATAATAAATATTTGCTTATTGCCTCGTTATATCGCAAATAGGCCTCGCTTGTTAACTTCCAAATATGTATGTATGTATGTATGCATGCATGCATGCATGTATTTATGATATATACATGTACGTGATGTGTGTGTGTGTGTGTGTGTGTGTGTGTATCTATATGTATGTGTCCATGTCATTCTACTAAAACTGAATTAACCATTAGTTCTAACACGAAACTGCATCTAATTTTGACTTCCTCTGTTAATAGTGGAAGGAAAAATCAAATAACATATATACACACATTCACACACAAATAAATGAATAATAATAATAATAGTAATAATAATGATCAAAACCGAAATTCATAAAACTTTATTGGAAAACCTACACTTGAGTTTAGTTTTGAAGTCTGTGTCATCAGGTGCATATATAATTGCCAGTTGTTGGGAAGGGAGTCACAATAGGAATGACGACATGTCAGCCACTCATAAAGTCAGTCGTAGAGGGTTCAGTTCAACTGAACGTCGGGAAACTAAATGAGGTGATGGGTCACATAATATTTTATTACCCGAAACACAAATAAATTTGAGAGATTAAACCATATTTGTTATCTTTTTTCTTTAAATGGTTTAGTTTGAAAAAAAAAGGCGGGGTTTAACGACACTCAAAAGAGGGATGAATAGCAGAGGGCCTTCAGAGAAGGGGCTGCTCCTCCCATGAAAATATTTCTAAGGGGCTGGGTTGCATCCAGTCATGATTCCTAGACACTCCTCTGCTTTCAGACCTTATGCCACTGTTTTAGACTGAAAACATTCAAGGTGATTGGGTGCCTCAAAGCCAAGTCGTATTAGCGGTCAACACTTCGCTACCAGAGAACGAGCTGTAAGTAGGCCAAGTTATCCCTTCTTATGTTCGCTTCTATCTCAATCGAATCCAATTGGAAATCTTTTCGCTTACTTATATCTTTGCCTTTAGAGCTCTGCTACTCTTACCAGAAAATGAAATCCGTTTGATGAGATCGTATGCAGGTTCGCCCGCAAGTCCCCTTCTTCTTATCCTTATGGTGAAGACTTCGGCTTGTAAGTCTGATTGGTTTAATTGGTATACTTCACAGTGTTAGGTCTGTGCGCTTCTTTCGTCCTATTTTCACATGGCGCACTGAGTTCAGTCAGAAACATTTGTTTTTTCTGAAAATTCGATCTCGTACTACTCTTGTTGTTGATTTCTGGATAACTTTTCCATTCTAGAGGTTTGCCGTGCACTCCCTGTAAACTATTCCATCCAGCAGACCACTCTTCTAAGATAGGATTGGCACAGCTGTTCCAGCTCAAAATTTTCTGTCATCTGCCGTGAAGAGCATCGTTGGAGTTTCTGGTATCGTTGTTTCTTTCTTTCTCACAATACAGATCACAAATACGATCTCTTTATGCCTTTGATTGTGCCTCCAAGTGGACGCACCATTTTATACAGGCTCAAGGCACGGTTTTCCCGTTATTTGTGTTGGTAGAAAGGACACCACTTCTTCACAAAGTTCGTATACGAGGACAAGAAGTCATACAGACCCTGAGAATAATGTGGATTCTTAGAAGAGCCAGACACCGCGCATACTTTCAGCTAAAGACTTCTTTCCCATATCGACAAGTACCCTTGTTACTCCTGCTGGACTGCCTTTTGCAATATTTTGGCATTCACTTCCCTCTTAACTTTCTGCATTATCTCGTCTATTTTTTTCCTTTTGCTTTTGACTAGGTTTGCGTGATTAAGGAGAACTGGAGCCAAACAAGAAAAGACTATCCAAGACCTTATTTTCTCCTGTTTTCGGTATTTAAACAAATAACTTTTTGTACACAGTTGTTGATAATGTAAATCTGTTTAATTCGTTTTTAAATGGTAATAAAGTAGAAGTTCAGAAATTTGGGTTTGTTGTTGGAATAAATTGATTCCAGTACTTGAGTAGTCTTTTATTTTATCCATCGTGGAAGAATGAAAGGTAAAGCCGATCTCAGCAGGAGTTCAACTAAAAACTAAAGAATATCGCAAGGCATTTTGTTCGACAACCTTATAAATCTGCCGTTAACACATTGCCAACATTATTATACTATAACCTAGATTAAACCTTGATTAAAGAGTAAACCTAGATTAAAACTGAGGTTAGGTAAGGTTTGGCGAACACTTATTGGTTCAAACCGTTTGGAATAGTTTGTTTCCTGCCTGGTCGTGGGGCTGGTTGTCTTGATAAAGATGCAGAGATTTACGTGTGACAGTTCTTTCATCTCCCACCGCACGACCCCATCGACAGCTCCCACTTCCATTTGCTTTTGTCCCTGTTCCCCTGAACATAGTAACACCACCCGTGAGTCATATAAACAGAACTGGGTTGATAATTTATGAGAAAATTTGGGAAAAAACAGCCTTGTCAGAAAATAATAAAATAAAGAAAAATGGAAAAGGAGTAAAAATAATATTTCAGTAAAATGATAAATAGCCAGAATGGTTGCTGTCCAAGTTTATCGGCCCACGCGCGCACACACACACACACACACACGATCTTGACTTTTATTGACTAAAAATGAGTTTGAATATACTCCATATGAAGGTTCCTGCAAAAAGGCTATTATTCAATTTATTATTTTTTAACCATTCAACCCTCAAAAGAAAAAGGAAATGTATATATATATATAAAGAATAGCGCAAAAATGAAAAGGAAAATATGAAAAGACTGTCGTTCGATATAATTCTTCACTTTCATGTAGAACAATATCTTAGACTTGGTTAATCCTGTCAAAGCGGAATTGATTAGTGCTTTCTATTGTATATCTATTTTAAAAGACTTCCGACAGATGATTGACCAGACCAATTATATCAGCCAAATCTTTTACACATTACTGAACTCAGTGCACTTTGCTCCACTTCTCATGTTTCATCATTATTCTCAACTCATTATTCACAACTCATTATTCTCAACTCTCAGAATGAGATGCCAAAGACCAAGCCTCTGTGAGATGGTTCAGCTTGGTAGAAATGGCTGTTAAATTTCAGAATAAACCCTTCTTTGAAAAGGATACAATTTGGAATGTGGTTCTGGGTTCTCGGCAGATAGGAGAAATATGGGGTAATGAAGGTTAACAGAACAAAGCATCTGTCTTTACGCGGTCATTCGAGTGGCCAGAGATATTAGCCAAGTCCTCGGCAAAATACGGTTTTTGAATAGGACATGTTGAATAACATGGTCCAGAGTTGGCTGTCCATGGATTTGGAGCTGGCCTCGGGCTATAATTTCAGTAGCAGCAACAACAAAAATTAACAGTACGGAGAGACAAACAGGGAGCCACCTCCACCCCTGAGAAGATGAGTCTGTCCAGTTGCATCTCCCAGTGTGAGACTGGAAGCAAAATAGGGAGAGGATCCCCCGCTGTTGTTTTAGTCTTAGAAACCTTGTCATTTTCTCTTCGTGGTCTCTACGTGGTCACTCGATCTGCTAGAAATAGAAGACAAATCCTTCTACAATCACACATCATGAAGGAAATAGTGGATTTTGTAGTCTGAAATGTTTTTGAGTAAAAGTTTGCTCAACTCTTGCTGAACCGAAAACTAAACAGGGATCATCTGCCCTATCAAAATAACAGCCAAATCTCTCTCACAATATACTCTACCATCATGTTTAAGGTAGGACATACCTGAGAATATAAACCCACCAGTAGAGGATTAAGATTCGGTGAAATTATAGATATATAAAACAAAAGGTGAGGATTCAAGTGAAACAGGCCCTTAAATGGTAAGGCACTGGGTCAGGTCAAAATTAAAATGCTTGCACAACAAAGATTGACGAATACATATGCGGGTAGTGAAGTAGAGGCAGAAAGATATTCAGGTTATGTATACGATTAATTCAACCCGACTGAGTATATCATTGGCCCTTGCGCTAATCAAGAAACACATACCATATTAAATATATGGTTCCGAGAGGTGTGAATTATAAATAAATAACAATAGGTAGATAATGTGTTAATTCACTACAGATGTTTCCAACGAATTTTTAATTGATTAAGGGAAACATTAAGTCATTAGAAAAAATTGTTTTTATCAGCTGAATACATGAGCCACACAATTTGGAAATGTTCAAAAACCAACGGCACATGTACCTTCATGATTCTAAACAAGCCTTGCTGGTCATAGAAAAAAAGGCTTGTAGAATGATGCCGTTGGTTTTTGAATGTTTCTAAATGTTGTGGTTCATGTATTTAGCTGATGAAAACGGTTTTTTCTAATGATGTAATCCTTCAATTAATCGATTAAAAATTTGTTGGAAACAGGTGTAGTAAATTGACACATTATCTATGTGTTGTTTTATATATGTACGTACGTACATACATACATACATACATACATACATGAAACACGCAATGAGTCGAAACAGGGGCGGCTGAAGAAGGGCAATGTTCCTTGTGTTGCGTCTTGTACTGTTTTTTTGTTGTTTGAAAAAGTCCGTTTCCATGTTTTTGTTTTTATGTTTTCGTTTCTCATTGTGTTCTACGTTTCTTTGTGGTGTCCTCTACCCATATATGCGTGTATATATACATATATATATATATATGCGTGTATATATATATATATATATATATATATATATGCGTGTATATATATATACATGTAGAGGTAGGTACGTACATATATGTATGTATGCATGTGTTTTATTTATTAATTTGTTATTATATGATCGAACGTCACGCATCCACTTCCAAGTAAGTTTTACATACATACACACATACATACATACATACACACACACACACATACATATATATATATCTGAAATAGAAGCGACTTCATAATGTAAACAAACACTGCCACACCCTTAATGCACGTGTGTTGTTTAAACGTCAGGAGCTGTGGTTTATCGTCCGGAAAAAAAAATCCCTTTAAAGACATATATTTTTACAATAACAGAATATACTTCAGAGGCAGGCAAAACAAAATCGACCCTGAAGTACACAGGTGGTAGATATTCATGTCGTTGTGATTGCAGCTTATCAATAAAATAAATTCTAACTTTACGTTTCTGTGAGTGTGCATCTGTGTGTGCGTGGCCTTGCCTACTATATATGCACTCAGTCAACAATGCTCTCCACACACATTGCGAAATTAAAACACTATGCTTTTGACATTACATCCTAACAATAGACTGGTTGATATTTTCTTTGGCGTCAATTCATGTCAAGTTAAAAAGCTGCAGGCAGCTCTTATTGATAAAGAATGGTAAATGCAAAAACTGACCCTCGTGTATAGTAATAAATAGTAATAACTCATCCCCTACTGGGATTTATTTCTAATGTAAGGAACTAATAATCTGACGACTCCCTGCCCGAAGAATGCATTTATTGAATCTGTTTTGCATGCAAAATCAATGGATCCGATTGGTTGCTGGCTTAAGTATGCATTCCCACTGATTTGAAATTTCTTGAATAAAACATTTTATATATTTTTATTCTTTCACTGAATTGTCATGTATTGCTAAATTTTTGGCAGCATATCAACTAAAACTTATTCAGTGGTGTATTACCTGAATGTACACACACACACACACACACACCACACACACACACACACACACACACACACACAGACATATATATATATATATATATATATATATATATATATATATACACACATACACATAAACATTAGTTTTTAAAGAAATTTTTGCAATTAGTTTTCAAGTAAATGGTTCCCATAAAAGTTGCTTTAGTTAACAAAAAAAGAGTCAAAGCAGAAATGTGACTCACCTCTGATAAGGCTGAGGGAAATTTGGTGGATGAATGTAACCGATTGCTGACGACATAGCAACTAATCGATCTTGGCTCGGTGAATTCGTATCTGAAAAATCAATATTAATTTTCAGTTGTTGGAGTGAGTTGCAGAAAGAAATATATTGAATACTTTTTAAGTTATAAAGAGAAAAATATCTTTTTTTTTTGCCCCACAAACTAAATTTAAGAAAGTTTCCTCTTTAAAGAATATCTTTTAATGATAATATTTTTTAGGAATAAGAAGTGAATAAAAGACGCAGTGCATTGAGTGTGTGTGTATGTGTGAGTATGTGCGTGTGTGTGTTTGTGCACGTGTGTGCATATATATATATTTTGTGTATGTAAGCATAAATACGTGTATTGCCTCCAAACACAAGCAGTTATAATGGCTAACTAGAATAATTTAGCTCTTTCCCATTCATACACATAAAACTAATTTCTCTCTTTGGTCAATCTTATTATAACAATTTCTTCACATTATGCAGAGTCAAAAGAAACAAGTATCCGAACTTTGAGTTGAAGAGGTCATATAAATCAATGGCGCTCGTGACATTTATCAACCAATATTTTGTCAAATGTTGAGCGTACGCAGATTAACATTCTTATTTGTTTTTATTGCTGAACATAATTCTTCTACTTTTCTCGGTAGTTTAGTGTTATAATACAGTCATATAGTGCAGAGGAACACCCCGTAAAGCAGTAATATAGTTTTACAACTAGCAATCGCAAAGTACAAATCATCTTTGCTGGCTTTGGTGCAATAACTGCACAAAACACTCCATCACTGTCATTATATTGCAGCAAATAATGATATTGCATCAGCTATCAGTGCATCACACACTTTCTTTCTCTCTTTATATAGATATAGATATATTTCTGTGTTCGTTTCATAGATCTAATGAAATTACCTATTTCCTTTTCTCTAGTTTATATAATGTAATACCTTTATTTCTATCAAACTCGATAACACATTCTGTTTTACGTTATTATCAGGTATATTTTTAATATCCACCACCACATCCATATGAAACAACAACTTGATCTCTCAAGTGGCATCTTTTTACCATTCTATCACACCATACAACAGTAACATTAACAACGTAACTAACAGCAATAACCGGAAGAGCGCCACCACCAACAACAACCGACGGCTCTGAGCTGCCAGTTTCACCGAATAATACGGTCAGATGTCAATTTACTGTACATCATTCCAGTATGGCCAAATGGTTAAAAAGCTCCCTTTACAATTACAAAGTTCCAAATTTGATCCATTCGCATGGCATCATGAGCAAATGTCATTTTCAATTTGCTTTGACTTGAGTCAGCGAAACCAGGTTTCCATGGAAACGGTTGGGAGGCCCAGTGGACATGTTGCACCTGTATTACAAATGTCAAGCCATATCATAGTCTGTGTCTGAGGAGAATATAATGGATATATGTATTTGTGAAATTGCCATCCATTTTCAAACTGAGCAGGTAGTTCTGGTAATTTTTGAAACAGAGATCTACAGAATTTACTGCATAATATATACTTGCAGCTTTTTATTTTGAAACAATGCATATCTTTCCAATACATCTGTAACTTAACTCCTCCATCTCATTTCCACGACGTTGCCATGGCTACAGCCTACAGACTGGAACAACCAAATTGTTGTTGTAGCAACTTAGTCCCAGATCAACTGTCATTTATAGAATGGTAAGTAACTATGTTATTATTTACAATATTTAGTGTAAAAATTTGTGGCTCACTTTTTATATCAGTGATACTCATCTAGAAGATACTCATCTAGAAGGTTACTCCGAATATTCTTTCTTCGTTGCTCTCGTCCACAAAACTTGTTTTCCATAAATCAAAGGACAACATAAAGGGAACAGTTATCATAAGTCACTCGTCTAACGCACCAACACATCTACTAATCTGTCTTTCAGGGTTGCTATTACATTATTGACCCTGGAAGGACAAAAGCTGAAATTCACCTCAAACGGATTTGATCTCAGAGGGCACAAATCTGAAATAAACACTACAGGGTCTACAAACTGACGCTTTCATGATTCTTTCTGTGCCTGAAAGGAAATAACTAAATTCCGCTAAGGATTTTGTCCACACTGTTCTGCATTTGTCAACCCGTTGTCTGTGAGAAGAACAAAATACATGTATCATACATGTATACATGTCTATACATACACAATATATATATATATATATATAGAGATGTTGCGTCTGGGGAGAGTCATTCTGTTTTAATGCCTTATTAATTAACACACTCACTGGTTCAATTTCCACTCATTATTTTCCTTTCCTAAAATTTTTGTTACTTCTTGCAACCTCTTCAATGGTTGTGGACTCTGTCCATTATCAGAGCTGCGCTCTTTCTGTTTGATTGTGTGCATGTGTGTATGTGTATTTATATATATATATGTATGCATGTGTGTATGTCTGCATGTATGTATTCTGCATATTTGTGTGTCTGTGTGCATGTTTGTGCTTGTACGTGTGTGTGGTATGTGTGTGTGTATGGTCATGTGGTGCCATCTCCTTTTGTGAATGTATGTGTGTGTGTATGCTTGTCTGTCTGTATTACCTATGTACCTATCTATCTACTTATCTATCTGTTTGCCTACTTATATATACATATTTGCCTACCTAACAGCCTACTAACAAATCTACCTGTGAATGTATAAACTCTGGGTTTTGGGGTATCACTACCTTCAATGTGTATCCCCTATTTGTACAGGGGATGTTTCATATATGACGACGTACTCTTGAATTTGTCTGAGTGTTGGGTCCTTTGGGTGCTTGGATAAAATGTGGATGACAAGCTGACTCTGTGTGCCTTCATGTTGGTCTTTGGTTGTTGGTAGAGTATGGAAGACTGTTTTGTTTTTGTCATATTGACTCAAATTTTCATTTAATCTCTCTGCAATCCTTCTAGATGTCTCACCAATGTATGTCATGTTCTTGTCTTCCTTCAGAGCTTTCCTAAATTTTTGGGCTAGTTCTCCATGGGCTGTGGCCTCTATAAATGTCACTCCTTGATATTTGATGGTCTTGTACCATGTGTTCACCCGGTTTGCTTTGTCACGAACTCTGTATCCTATTCAAGTCCTTGATACTGAACTTTAGTTAGAGACCGTGAACAACAAAGTGCAGCTCCTCCATTCCTATTACATAAAACCCAAAGCTTCTAAATATGTTGTTCACAAGAAGCCAGCTTTGCCACACAACATGAAAATCAAAACATACCGATAGCAGACTTAGAATAATGAACAACCTGTCCCCACTATGCAAACCCTATGAACCAAAAGAAATGTGTACAGAACTTCGTGCAGCGCATACAATTCTCTGGATATGATCAGAAAGACAGGATTTGGGTATTCAGGGGAACTAGAAAGCAGTTAGCATTATTTGTAATGAAGCCAGTGGTGCATGCCCTAGATATAGAAGACTAGAATAGGATACAGTGAGTATACTCTCTCTCTCCCCCCCCACACACACATATATACACACACACATATATATATACACACACACTCATATATACACACACACACACACACACACACACACACACACATATATATATATATATATATATATATGCATATATATATAAGGTAGCTAGCAGAAATGTTAGCACACCGGGCGAAATGCTTAGCAGTATTTCGTCTGTCTTTATGTTCTGAGTCCAAATTCTGCCGATGTCGACTTAATAATGTATTTTTTGATTAGTTGATTGCATTTTATTGACTGTGGCTCCAAAAAAAAAAAAAAAAAAATTCAGGCAGGTGTCAAATGCAAGTGTACATATGTACTTTGATTCTATTCAGAGTATATTTTTTGCCAAATAATAAACATTAAAGTAATGACTTTGTAATTAGATTACAGCCAGGTAACATCCTTTCAGAAAGCAAACCCCTATAAACTTACTTGGAACAGAATAATAGGATCCTAAAAAGCCGTGACTTCCATTTGAGCTCTTTGAAGAGAATATAACCATTAGCTTTTTCCCTGTTGATGTATATGATGGTTTTGCCTCTCCACAGGACATTCCGAGAAAGCGGTTTGGTACTAAATCACCTGCAAAATAACAAAAATATTTATTTTTGTACAATAGAAAACTTTAATGATATACGTTTATGTATGCCTGTATGCACACACACACACACACACATGAACACATGCATACATACACACACATACATACGTACGTACGTGCATACATACATGCACACATACATACATATACACACACATACATACATACGTACATACATATACACACACATACATACATACATACATACATACATACATATACACACATACATACATACATACATACATACATACATACATACATACATACATACATACATACATACATACATACATACATACATACATACATACAAACAAACATACATACATGTATACGTACATATATATTGTTTTTTCTCACACATATGTTCTGGTAAATGTTTAAATTTTCACCTTTTTCTAAAAATTTTGTATTTTTGTTAACACCTGTAGAGATTTAATTTTTGCCATGTGTCGCAAACACAAATTCCTTACTGCTCTAAAATAATGAAGATGGTAAAATTGGTAAAAATTATGTTTTGTATTGAGAAAAATTCATAACGAAATTCATTATTTCAAGTTATGAAAATTTTAAAGCTTTTATATTCTGAACCGGAATTTTGTTCACAGCCAACCAACTTTTTCTTTGTTGTTATTGGTTTGTCTCAAATGAGATCAGATCAAAAAGGCCTATGATCAAAAGCTTTCCATCCATGGCCATCCAGTCATTTTCATATTTGCTGTAATGACTCTGGCCAGTTCCCTGCATTCAAGGACAGGATTTGGGAATTTTCTTGTAGCACATTCCTGCCACTGACCTCTATTAATTTCTCTTTAAGGTATAGCTATTTAATCTGACATATAAACAATGCTGAGTGTTTATCTTGCTGTAACGAGAGGAAACGGTGGAGAGAAGTCGTTTATTTGTAGTTGATGTTCTTTGATGTTTGAATGTGATGACATTGTTTGAGATGTCATCACATTCGCCAGAGTTACACCGAAGGTCTGCTTGATGACTTACCATCATAAACACTTATACTTTCTTCACTACAGTCTTCTTTCTTTGATAGTTTGGAGTAAATTATTGATAATTTTACAACATCAGGGCCATCAGAAGCTATGACCCAGGCGCAGTGGCTGGATTTCTTTGAATTTCTAGAAAATATAAAATGGGATTGTATTAAAAATTTGAACATTATAAACTAAAAAATCATAAGTAGATACATATAGGCACATAATAAAATATATCATCATCATCATCATCATCTTTTAACGTCTGTTCTGCATGGTGTTATGGGTTGGATGGTTTGACGGGAGTTGGCCATCTGGAGCGCTGCCTGGTTTCCATTTGTCTGGATATCCTTTGTAATGCTTCTATGTGGCATCAGCATGAACGCTTTCTCATGGTGCCAACATGAATGCTTCCATGTAGGAGTACCAGCATAGGTATTTTATGTGACACCTGCATGGACACTTTTATGTGGCACTTATACAGGTGCTTTTATACTTGGCTGCTCGTATGCATGGGGAGTCATGAATTTACTTAGCGTGACGGGTGTTCTGAAGCACAAACCACCAGAAGTCTTGGTCCCTAGACATCTCTTCTGTGAAGCCCAACGTCTGAAGATCCTTTCTCACTGCTTCGTCCCACATCTTTCTGGCTCTAAACCTTCCATACATTTACTCTACAATTAGAGATCGGCACTTCTTGATACATCCGTCCTCATCCTTACGCATCACATGACCATACCAGTGCAATCTTCTCTCTTGCACACTATTCCTGATGTCTCGTCTGCCCAATTTTTCTCTCAAATCACTCACATTCTGTCAAACATGCATATTACCCATCAAGCCTTTGCATGGTCCTCAGTAGTCACAGCACATGTCTCACTGCCATGTAGCATAGCTGTTCGTACACAGGTATTATACAATCTACCTTTCACTCTGAGAAAGAGACCCTTTGTTATCAACAACGGTTGGATCACTTTGGACTTTGCTATGTTTTGAGAAGCGTCTCTTCCACTGCTAAGTTGGTTACCTAAGTAACAGAAACTACCTATGATTTCTAAGAACCACCCCGGACATTTGACGGAGTTTATTTTCTGTACGTTACTAGTGTTTTATATGTAGCACATCTTCCACATATGAAGACTACTTTCTCTGTTAACCTTCCAGTGATACTGCCAAACACCACTTATGTATCCGTCACTTGCACTGGATACTCCGTGTGGTGTTTCTACCAAAACCATTTCTACATATCGATCAGGACCATCTAACTGAAGGGATCAGTGATTTGTCTGTTTTCCTACTTTCTAGGATTTTGGTCATTCTTAAATTAAGTCTTGATTCCAGACCTTGGTTCTACACCTGAAATTTCTTCTCTACTCCTGTAAGTAAATAGAGCAAGGTTATCAGCACAGAGGAGCTCCCAAGGGATCCTGTTTTAAATTCCTCTGTTGTGGCCCGGAGGACTATAATAAACAGGAGGGAGCTGGAAACCAATCCAAGGTGAACTCTTACCTGTAAACTAAATTCCTTGCTCTACTCATTGCCCTCACCGACCATTCTTCTATCCTTAGCTTCTGTATTGCTCACCAGATAAGAGAATGAGGGACCGTGACGAAGGCTTTCTCCATGTTACACACATAGTTAACACATTATTCTAGATAAATAAGGCGACATATACATACATACATACATATGTGTGTGTGAATAGTAAAATAAAGAACATTAACTGCATCGAGTGTTGGTAGGATACGGTAGATATGCAAATACCATATCCAATTTAAACTGTAGATCCGACTCTTACTATAGATCCGTTGTGGCTTTTATAATTTGGGACAACTGTTTCGCTAGAATTTTATTGATTTAGTGCATTCCTAAAGGGTTACATCATCATATACAACCCACGTTCACCAGGTAATGTTTTAAACAGATCAGGCTTTAAACATCGACCCACACATAGCTAACATTAACTGGAGTGTAATTCTTAACTTTTACATTCAAATGCAGAGGGTAATTAGGTGTGGCTTAAGACAGCAAATAAGAAACAAAGAGATCGTATAAATAATATACAACCTATATTCACTTATCTAAATTGGTTTATGGTTTAACAATGACGCACAATTATCTAAGAATCAATAGCTATATTATCGCCATGAGTTGTAATTAAAATGCCTTGAAGACCTTAGCATATATATTGTCAGTTAAAGGAGACGTGTCAAGAAGTTCACCGACCACCAGCATCAAACATCAGTCATCAAAGTTCATCCGCCCCTATTCATAATATGTACAATAGATACACGCATGCATATATATATATATATATATATATATATATATATATATCACCGTGATCACCGTGACCGACCAGGCTATCGCTGGTCACAATGCGCTTCGCATTGTTTTAGCCTTCAAATGACGCCACCCCGCTGGCTAAGCGAGAAGGCAAACAGAAAAAAGAGTGAGAGAAAGTTGTGGTGAAAGAGTACAGCAGGGAACGCCACCCCCCTGCCGGAGACTCGTGGAGCTTTTTAGGTGTTTTCGCTCAATAAACACTCACAACGCCCGGTCTGGGAATCGAAACCGCGAGTCCGCTGGCCTAACCAATGGGCCATTGCGCCTCCATATATATATATATATATATATATATATATAATATATATATATATATCACCGTGATCACCGTGATCACCGTGACCGACCAGGCTATCGCTGGTCACAATGCGCTTCGCATTGTTTTAGCCTTCAAATGACGCCACCCCGCTGGCTAAGCGAGAAGGCAAACAGAAAAAAGAGTGAGAGAAAGTTGTGGTGAAAGAGTACAGCAGGGAACGCCACCCCCCTGCCGGAGACTCGTGGAGCTTTTTAGGTGTTTTCGCTCAATAAACACTCACAACGCCCGGTCTGGGAATCGAAACCGCGAGTCCGCTGGCCTAACCAATGGGCCATTGCGCCTCCATATATATATATATATCACCGTGATCACCGTGACCGACCAGGCTATCGCTGGTCACAATGCGCTTCGCATTGTTTTAGCCTTCAAATGACGCCACCCCGCTGGCTAAGCGAGAAGGCAAACAGAAAAAAGAGTGAGAGAAAGTTGTGGTGAAAGAGTACAGCAGGGAACGCCACCCCCCTGCCGGAGACTCGTGGAGCTTTTTAGGTGTTTTCGCTCAATAAACACTCACAACGCCCGGTCTGGGAATCGAAACCGCGAGTCCGCTGGCCTAACCAATGGGCCATTGCGCCTCCATATATATATATATACACACATACATACATACATACATACATACATACATACATACATACATACATCTCAAGAAACACTCTTCTTGATGATATCCTATATATATCCCCAAAACAGCTGGGCTCTCTTATCTCAGAGAAGACCTGGATGGAAAGCACTCAGCATACAAGAAAAGGACCCTGCATGGGTATGTTATTTGGAAGCTCGAAAAAGACAGTAGAATTGGCACAAAGCGCAGCCCCACTTGAAGATAAGACCACTACATCACATCACACTTTGAAGGCTATGCTTTTGCAATCCAAGAACAGGAGATTGCCACAAAGTGCCTGGTGAGCAAGAGAGACAGTGACGTTCTTGTAATCCCGAGGTGCAACCGCATTTGTAGGCTACGTCATGTTTCTGTGGAAGACATCACGCATGTGATCAGCGGCTGTCCTAAAATGTCGTCACGATACTACTTCCCTATGCAGCACGATGTTGTTGCTAAAACAATTTACAATGCCATCCGCAAAAAAGACTGTCCTGAAATAAACTTAGAAAATCCCTTTGTTGTGGAAATACATTCATAAACATCAATTCAAAGAATATTCCCATCAAAACGTCTGTCAAATGTAAATATAACAGACCGGAGATTGTTGTTTCGGACAGAGGGGCAAATGTATGTACCATCATAGAGGTCAGCTGCCCTGTAGATATAAATATCTCTTTGAAAATCAAAGAAAAAAAGGATATCTATGGACAACTACTTCGAAACCTCCAGCTTCTATATCCAGACTATGAATTCATATTCATACCAATAATAATTGGAGCACTAGGCTTTGTTAGGAAATGCTAAAAGGAGAATCTGGATAAACTGGGATGTTCAGAAAGAGAAATTGACCGGCTAATTCGTACATTAGAAGTTCAATCTGTGAGTGGAACAATAAAAATATGCAAGTCTTTTCTCAAATTCCAAATGTGAATTTGTCTGTGTTAACTATATTCCAAAGATGGAGCCTCGTATCTTTGTTGGAAACCGGTTCCCACCTCAGTCGAAGATTTATAATAATTAATTAAAAAAAAGACACATACATACATACATACATACATACATACATACACATAAACCATACAATCAGTAATACCTTGTTGTTGATGTAGAAAATCCAATGAAGGAGCCGTGGATCTAGTTTAGAAAACGGCTCTTTCTCTACTGGCAAAAAATCTTGAAATAAAATTAAACAATGGCACACACAGACACAAACATACACAGATACACACAGACACACACAGACACACACTTTATTCACTTTCATGTGTGACTTTATGCCACGAATGCGAGAAATCAGTATTCTACATAAAAATAAAAAGAATAAAGTTCCTTTATCCTGCAGAATCGTAGGGTCGGTTTCCCAGATGTTCCGGCGTATATACTGCTCGCTTTCCTGGAGGAGACACCGGTTCATTATAGGGATATTTACTTTTGCTCGGGGAGTGGATTGGAGCTACAAGAAATGAAGTGTTATACTCAAGATTACAATCCATCGCCCGATCCAGGAATCGAAAACACAATCTTACGCACATGAGTCCAACACTCTAACCACTAAGCCATGCACCTCCATTGTACTCTATTTATCATTCAGTAAATGAGAAATAAAGATGTATAAACTATTTCAGTGAAGTAAAAGGTTAATGCAGAATAGAATTTCTCAGCTGTAATAATATGAAGCATGTCAAAACAACGGATTGAGACTACACTTGTTTCACACGACATGCTTGACATCAATCGTATAACCTTCGACGCTCACTTGTATGGCACCAGTAGTTCAGCCGGTGTCTTAATGTCTTTCATCGATAACGAAACTGCTTGGACGGTTTTGTTTGAAGACACTTACATAGATGGTTAATTCACTAATCTCGCTAAACGAGCCAGAACACAGAGTCAGCAGATGAGCAACATTTATCCTATTGAACCTAAACTAGACAGTCGATGATTCGGAGAATTCGTTAGTTGAAAATCTTTAACGCCGGATCTCTGAAGTCATGTGGAAGATTTTGTTTCTAGAATTATTGTGCAATTTCTGCGTCAAAAGACATCATGCACTGCTGGTGCTGCTTATCCAATGTAAACTCGGTTTGCGGACTGAAGGATCCTAACCGACAAAATTACACAACGTGAAAATATCGTGACGAATTAGAACTTGGTTTCTAATGATGTGAGAAATGCTCGTATTTCCTTGTAATAGCTTTATGGCAGTGGAAAAAAACCCATGCAGGTATATGGCAAGTGCTGTCCGGCTTCCTTACTATGTAACAGACCAGTGCTATATAAAAGCACACATACAACGACATACTCTCAAAATATAAAAATTGATCAGATAATATCGTTAAAACAATGAAATTTGCCAGGAACCTATAAGAAATGATGTTAAGTGCGCAAAAAAACTGATAATACAACACTTATTTTACTCATTACTTTCGACTATAACGTAAAATTAATGATTTCCAGGTGAAAAAGGAAGTTATCGTGAAAAAACAAAAAAAAAACAAACAAACAAAAAAAACAACCGCTGAGGTTAACTAAACTACCGACACAGCGGACGATAGCGATTCAGCACTGGGATCTCTAGACCAAGTTGAGATAGAAAGAAATACTGAAAAAATAAAACTGCAAAAGAGTCCAATTATTCCTGAGCAAAGCAAAAGCAGATGCTGAGGTGTGCATGAGAGGGAAAACGTCGCGAAAATCAAAATACATGATGCTGCCCTGAAGTTAGTGCTAAGTGAAATCTTATAAGGACATATAGAGCAGGAAAGGGCAGGATTAGGAATTAAGATTAAGGAAAGCAAACCTATTAAGCACAAAGTATCAGCATGGAAGGTTAAGATCCTAAAAGAAAATAGATGCTCTGAGAGAAGAACTCTCCTTCTTGGACGAATTAGCAAGAGGTGTCAACGTTAAAAACAAAACCAGAAAAAATAGCGCTTAGGAAACTGAAACAAAAACAAATGCAACTAAAAACACATAGACTACGTAGATACAAACCACGTAGAGATTCTATAAGCGAAATAAACTATTCCAGATTGATGCGAAGAAGTTTTACAGGAAGAAAGGAAAAACCAAAAACAGAGATTAAAATTCCTTCCTTGATTGATGAATTCACAAATTTTGGGAAAAAATATAGCGTGAGTCAAAAGAGCAAAATAACACAGGAAAGGAAAAAAAAAGATGGAAAATATTCTATAGAAAATATATAAAGACATCTTTGTGGAAGTTGAGCTACTCTTAAAAGAGCTGCAAATTGAAAGGCTCCAGGAGCAGATAAGATCTCAAATTTCTGGCTATCTAATCACTCAGCATCATATAAACCATCGTATAAATTATATAAACTACCACATAAACCATCAGCCAAAGCTAACCCCTGCAAGGCTAGTGAAAGACATAACTTATCTTCTTGCCCAAATCCAACGAGACTCATAGCGAAAGGATATGAAATTCTGAGAACAATTTTGAATCTTTTAAAATCGAAAATATTACAACGAACGCTTAACGGAATCTTAATCTTCGGAATCTGGTCTCCTTTCTCTAAATATCATTGTTACTTATAAATAACAGCTCCAGTCAAACATCTAACTTGCTGTTTCTTAGGGTCATGGGTGAGACTTGAAGCAGCTTGTGTAATGCGAAGCAACATAGTAAACATAACAATAAGAACAACAACATAAATGATGATGATGACGATGATGATGATGATGAATACGCTGTGATAGAACTAGGACTTACGTGTGTTGAACTTGAAGAAAAGAAAACATATTAAAGCAGGATAATTTGTGAAAGAAAGCACTCGAAGAAATGCCGACACATGGATTATTCACAAGAGACTCCGATAATGTGGAAAATCCCAACTGAAAGCGGGAGTGGCTCCGGAGTGGAGATTTGAAGATAGAAACTTAGAGTTTGTTAATGGCTCTTCAAATTCAACCATCAAAATACCAGCTGAATAAAGATGTACTGTATACTCTACTGATTCAATGGACCAGTGCCAGCTAGGTTATCAATGAATGAAAAAATATTGATCCCATTACAGCAGGCTGTAAAATGTTAGCTGAGGAGAAAAAAAAGCAAAAGACAAAAAAAATGACAAAAACAAGTAACGCCATAAAAATGTACCCCACAATTTAAACTCGTCACTTTATGAAAGATGATTACAATAGAGCTGGAAAGCAATAGAAGCATGTATTAGAGATGGCTGTGAATGAATTTAATAGCTGAAACATCCTGTACGATATTAACATCCTGCGAGAACAACTAAACACGGTAGGCGAGATGTTATTATACAATGTTGTAAATATAGAAATGTCTGGTAATCACCATTGCTAAACCTTCAAACAAAAACGTTGCAAAGAATAGAAAATTCTCGAAATATGAATCGAAATGTAGGAATGAAATATGAATCAAGACTGAAAGCAATGCCAGTTAATATCGAAGAATTACGTTCAATTCAACTCTGCTCCGCTGCCAGAAATCTCACAGACTTCGGACGACGACTGAGCGTCAAGACAAACAAGTGAGTGCAACCAAAATCAGTCCTCATTAGAGAAGCTCATATTCGTAGAAAGGTTCGTCTGTTTAAAAGCTTTTGTTAAGGCCTGACAGCAGGAAGAAAAAGAGCACAACAATAATGAGTAGTTTATATTTTGCTTGTTTGTTCCTTTTCGAGTCATGCCTGGCTCATAAGGGCCGGTTTTCCGGTTTCCTTGGCGCATAGGTTCCCCATCTGGACGGGACGCCGGTCCGTCGCAGGTGAGTTGTGGTACTGAAAAAACATTTTTCCCGATGCTCTAAGATTCTGTAGAATAAAGCAGAGAATGGTTGCATGAATAATATTGAGGAAGACTTACTTTTTGAAAGGTGTCGGGAATGATGGCGTATGAAGATAGTTCTTTGTATGTCTTTGGGCAGTTAGCTGGCTACTGCCAATACATTCTTCCGCTGCAAAAACAAAAAACAAAAACAAAGGTTAAAATAGGTAAATATCTATGAGACATACTTTATTGCTGTAGAGCCCTTAAATATATAACATACTGTATAAACCATCATCGTGCGCGCGCACAAGTGTGTGTGTGTGTGTGTGCACGCGCGAGCACGTGCGTGCATGTTCTCTCTTTCTTTCTTTCTCTCTCTCTCTGTGGACGAGTGTATACGAAGGAGTACTTAAAAGAAGCCATAATTTTGCATCATTATTTTATTCACTTAGTTTTACAGGTTTACACTTTTATCGCCTTTCAAAATATTCTCCATTTAAAGCAATGCATCGGCCCAGATGTATTTTCCATTGTTGGAAGCAGCCCTGGAACTCTTGCTCAGCGATGCCTTTTAATACCTCCATCTTTTTTTTCTCCACCTCTTCTACATCAACAAATTCCGTAGCAACAGCTTTCGTCACTGGTGACGACCTTCGGAAAAAGGTCCGAATCAACTTCCAGCCCTTCTTTCAGTTCACGAAACGCACTCACCCGTGACTGCTTTTGATCTTCTGTGAGCAAGCGAGGCACAAAGTTTGCTGCAACTCTTTTCATTCACAATTCCTTGCTCAAAGTTCATTGGAAAAAGGTCCAGGACACACCTGTCATATCAAGTTCGTCAATTATTTGGTAACGGTCCTCCAAGATCAGTTCATGAGTTTTCCTGATGTTTTCATTGGTTCGGGAGGTCGACGCTCGCTCTGAACCAGATTGGTCTTCAAGCGACGAGTGACCGTTTCTAAAGCGTGAAAACCACTCGTAAACTTTTGTATTTTGCTCATGGCGGCGTCCTTGGAAACTGTTTGAAGAATGACAACTATTTCGGTTGGCGTTTTCCCCAGCAGAAAACAGAATTTCACGGAAACACGCTGTCCCTTCGTTTCAGACAGCAAAAAAATCAACTAACAGGGAAGAAGCACTGCAAAACAAAGATGCATCACGTGGCAGTAAGACCACAGTAGAGAACGCGGGTCGGCAGGCTGATGCCTGAGGATTGCATCAAGTGGCTTCTAACGGCAGAAGCTTGAACTACAACGGGGTTATTACACAGAAAACGTTTCCGGTTACTTTTGGGTACCCCCTCGTATATACACGCGCGCACTTACGCACATACATAATACACACACACAGGCACACACATACATACAAATGCTTCTATACCAGCAAACTAGAAAATATATACGCAAACATGTTACGTCGCGTTCTAAATTAGTTTCTGCGTGAAACAATTTCGATGATGGAATTTTAGAAAAACAGGACATGAAACGGATATAAAGAGAAGATATTAGAGTAAAAGATGGGAACTGAAGAGAATGAAAGAGAGCAGAATATTAAGTTGAAACTGGCTTTTGATGCGTTTCAGAAAAAAAAACGAGAACCCACCGAAGGATTGGATGCTGGTGTCTTACGCGTGCTTACGTAAATACATCACACGGATACATGGCAAAACACCGATCGTTTCCACCCAACCAGTATCGACCCCACGCGGTGAGATACTGTACGACTGGCTGTGGCGCATCCCTCGGTGCAAAGGCGTCTCGTCAGGTGATTTTACAAGGGTATCTCGTTAAATAAACCCTCGGCATTAATGGCGCATGTTGTTAGTGACTGAAGGTGTAAGCCGTTGGGCAGGAATGGCGAGCGACGAATTCCATTTCATATATATATATATATATATATATATATATATATATATATATATATGTGTGTGTGTGTGTTATGAGTATTACTGGAGATACCAATAACAGAACAATTGTAATGAAAAAGCATATTTAAGGCTCAGGTTTGGTGGGTGAAACATAGTCGGAGGAGCAATTAAAGAAAGAAAGCGGTAGGCTGGATGGGTTTCAATGTAACAGATTTGAACTTCAGGAGCAGCTGTTACGGTTTTACCTCTGCTCCACCTTGACTCAGTAGGCCTATGATCAAAAGGCTAACCGTGACCATCCTGTACTTTTCTAGAATCCAGAAAGCCCAGAAACATTTTGCTCAACAACCTTATTTTGTTCAAATCGGAAACTACACATCAAGTTAACGAAGATTCTCAATCGAATTCCAGTTCCCCCGCTGCACGCCACGGCGCTTCATTTCATGATGCAGCCTCGATATGCGGTAAGATGTTGGGAGATACGTTGAGTGGTTATGGACACATTGCTAAGTCTGGGGTCAACAGGATGGCTCCCTATGTGGCTGTATGACGTAATAGAGTTAACAACAAAATCTCAAATTAAATTCCACCCTACCATCTTAATAAAGAACATGTTAGATAACGTGGCCCCAACTTCCTAACGACAAAACAAATAAAATTTAAAAAAAAAATCAGGACGGAATGCTTTTATCACACGTCTGTTCGATTAGCGTTGAACTTGGGCTAAACAACAACGGCAACAACAACATTTTTATTTAAAATGATTCCAATTCCCAAACGCTTATCTTGTATTCTATCGACTCAGCTATTCTCGTTCGGAAATATCACACAAACGCACTCCTCCTTTAATCTCCTTTAGCTTCCCCCCTTTTTTACTAGTCTCTATTGTTATTTTCTCATTATATTTCATACTAATTACTTTCTATTTAGTTATCTTCATTCCATTACAAATTTTTAACTCATGACTTGTTTTCTTCTTTGTTGGCAAAATATTTATTTAAATGGCTACTTAAATTATCCAGCTGGTTGGAGTTTGGAACTCACAAAGTAGAAACAAAATTATGAAATCACTTTTCCAGAAACTTTACAAAAGACATAGTAATACATTCCAATACGCGTGAAATATAAAATATGAATTTCTAAATATAATATCGAAACTCTATTAATAAACACAATAAACGCATTTTTTACTCTTCAAAAAAGATCCCTGCTCTCAACTGTCAGACTTCCACCACTCTTTCATAATACATTATTATTATTTATTTTATGAATAATAATAGATTACCATCAAGGATCTTGGCTGGTTCTGGTATATGACTCATAGGGCAAGCAAGCAAAATTGTAGCCGAGAAAGCCACCCACCATATTCTCCATTTCAACCGGAGGGGACATTACTTGACGAATAGACTATGTGGGCTACAATTTTCAGTCAGGGATATTTTTTAAGGATGTAGGCGTGGACGAGAGGTTGACATTTAATTTACAATGAACCCCATTGTAGGAATACCTTAAGCAAGAGAATAGTTTTCTTACCCTAGCCTCAGATCAACCCGAGCCTTATGATTGAAAGTGGACTAGTGGAAACTGTGCAGAAAACTGTTGCTTACACTGTCCCTGACTGTGCAAAGGTCCAGCCTTGTTGCCCTGTATCATTGTTGATTCTACTGGATGATTACGAGCATGGAACCTAACTCACGCTTTCGAGGGTTGGGCTGTGTAGTGATTCAACCAAGTAAAGCGCTTATACGTTGTTTTCGACGGTGGGAGCGGGGACCATTTTAATTATTCAAAACATTTTTAAATGAGGGAAACAGGAACACTTCTATGCTTGACCTTTTAGCAATAGCGTTTCTTCCAATGAAATGCTATTGTTTCCTTAAAAAAGGAACAAGCATGGTCCTACACACTGTCAATAGAACGAAATGATGGGACAAATACCTTTGGTAAACAACAGTGACAAACCTTGAAATGGATGTCTGACTTTGGTGTAAAGGGTTTCAGCACAACGGAGTAAAGGGTCTCGGTTGTTTGGGTTTTATTGATGACAAATATCAACACGGTATATATTGAGAACAGAATGAGACAATCATCTTTGCAGAGAGCAATCAATGCGGAGTGCATAGAAAAGGTGGAAAACTTGCTCAATCTTTCAATTTGATCAAAGCAGGTAGGGACAACAACTCTGTCTCTCTTTTTCATGAAGATATACGTTGAGTGTTCGATTAGATCACGATTGAGCAATATTGATTTTAGTATTTTATAATAGTAGCAATAGTGGTGGTGGTGGTGGTGGTGGCAGTAGTAGTAGTAGGAATTACTCTTGTTTTTATTATTCCGTCTCAGTTCATTTCACATCAAGCAATGCTATGTTCGAAGGAATGGCCCTCAAAACATTTCCCAAGCACAAGGAACCCCAAAAATATTACCCAACACATTGACAGGATGTGGTCTGAGAGCGATTTGGTTACTATTTCTAACCTCTAAATTGACCATGTTGAGGTTCCTTCATTGTCATGACGCCGCTTGGGTTGAGTCAATGGAAACAAACGTTAGTCATGATTAAATTGTCTTGTTTTCAGTATTTTTGTATCGCTGCGTAGAAGTGTGTATATACGTGTATATACGCAGTTGTATGTGCATACATGGGTGTGTATGTATGCGAATGAAGTTGATTGTATTTGTATAGTTTTGTTATTCCGTTTTGAAGTGTCTGTCAAAGAAATTGGAGAGCTACGCAGAGAGATGGAAGATTTTTTTTGTTAATGTTAGCAGAGCAACAAACATAACAAAGTTTATATTCGGCGCAAAAAAGAAATGAAACGAGTCGAGGTTTGATTGGAGAAAAGCTACAAAACTAATAACTGGGTGTAGGCAACCACTTAAAAACTTGTTTGTAAATAGAAAGTTGATTGATTAAATGCACGAATCGCAACGAAGCAAGACATGAAGTGTTACATTGTAAGGATTCAAAACAGCAGAGAGATATTTGCTAATATTTGGTAAAATAAAGATCTTCGCTGACATTTGCTATTTAATAAGGTATTTGCTGTATTAAGGCAATGTTAAGAAGGAGAAAATGGTAAAAAAAAAAAAATCTAGTTTCAACTCAGCTGCCGGACAAATGTGAAAACAATAAAAAAGAAAAATCGTACGAAATCCGCCAAAAGAAGAAAACAATTGTTTTAATGAGAAAATTTCCTTTTTAGGGTAGGTTACGTTTTACTTTCACTTTCTTGTTGTTTCTAAGAATGGATTTCATTGACACATTATGGCATGAAGCTAAATCATAAAAGGATAAAAAAAAAAAACGTTTCTTCTGTCAATTCCTATTTGCTTTTACTCTTAAGCGGCCATAGATTCCGGATTTTACCATATTTGTAGAACATAACCAAGTAAATTGGTAAAATACACTTCAAGCGGAAGGTTATATGGTAAAGGCAAAATGTTGAATTAATTGAATAGAAAAGTCAAAAGAATTACACTGACATTATGTAGGCAAGAATGGAAACAACCATAAAAGACTTCTTTCAATGGAGGATATTATTTAATAACAACAACTCGCTTCCTCTTTCCCTCCGATCGATCCTGCTGGCTCGGTTCTTACAGCTTACAAATAACATGCTTAGACTTTTAATTATTTCTTCCTATCTATGAACACGCTTGTCAGATTTGAAGTGAGACAACTAGTTAACGCACGCATGCGTGCACAACGCAAAATGTATGCTCAGACGTAATTGCGTTTATTTACTGCGCTTTCTTTCTTTCTTTCTTCCCGTCTCTCTCAACTATATGTGTGTGTGTGTGTGTGTGCGTGTAGATATAAATATAAACGTAACTAGGCTGGTTGATTGATTTCTCTAGTCATGGTCTAAATTGTATGGAATGAGGAGGGGGGAGAGAGTGAGTAAGAGAGAGAGAGAGAGAGAGCGAGAGAGAGAGAAAGACAGCACTAATAGAAGTGATTGTCAGGAGGCTACACACACACACACATACACACACACACACACACATCATCATCATCATTGTTCGACCGTAGTCGAGACAATGGAATTTACTATGTTACGCCAGACTTCACGGTCCATCATAGCATTACGGAGGTCCTGTTGCTGGATGCCTGTATCCCTGGAAATTACATCAGGGTAGGAGAGTGTGCGCCCTCTGGTATCGCGAGTAGATGGCCTCCAGAGGAGAGGAGTAGAAATTACCTCGTTTTCAGCTCTACAACAATGTCCAGCAAACTGGACTCTTCTACCTTTCACAAGAGATGACACAGGTGGTAGTTTCCCATATATTTGTACTTTGGTTGGATGACGCTTCCACGAGAGATTTTGAGCTCTCATAAGGAGGCGAGTGTAAGTTCCATCCAACCGCCTCTCAATATGCATGTAAGCGTGTATCTTAGCATTTATGATAAAGGTCCATGATTTTAAACACAGAATAAGGGTTTCCTGGTTGAGAATTCAGCGCGGATCTGTTACAATATTTTCCTCTAGGAAGCTAATCGTTAAAATCAAAACGATATCGAAGTTATGCTTTCCCACTTAAGCAAAAATGACTCGCATGAAATTTAGCGAAAGCTTAATTGCAAAAAAATAGCAGTATTGTGCGTGAGGATGGGGAATAGGAGCTGCGAGATGCTGCTGTTTTCAGGAGGTCAAATGCATGCTGCCATAAGATGAATGGAAACAGAACTAAGAAGACAATAAATGGATAAGACAATTAATGAAACAGAGATTCAATGAGAGACGTAGAGGAGGTTTATGAATGGGAAGAACTGAGGTCAGAAATATGTTAGGTACCAGCAGAGAAGATCTGATGGGATATTTACGAGATTGGGAGGACATATTCAAGTGGGTGTAGTATCGGCTTCATGCAGTGTCGACATGGGTGCAGTTTCATGTGAGTCTAAGAGTGGTGCAACGCTTGATTGCGTGTACACGAGAGTGCATATTCAAGTGCACCTGAATATGGTGCAGCCGTCAACGTCGATTCGAAGTCGCTCATTCAGGGTGGTAGCCTCGGAAGATTTCCGGGAATGTGTATGCATGTGTGACAGGTGACTTAAAAGTAAGTGCGGAGACCAAGTGTGCTTGGTGCTGTGGTCGTCGGGTGTAATTTTCTATGGGTAAAGCAAATACGACAACCTAGAAAACGCATAGTGGATGCGCCGAGCCGAGTGAATTCGAACTCGAAACACTGTGACCAGAGTGAGCTCATATTCAGAAAAGAATGGAAAATGTTTGAGAGTAAAGATGCAGAAATCATATTCTGTGTTCCTTATTGGCAATTCCAGGAAAATACAGCAGACAGTGTTAAGACATCTGGTCAAGTGAAATTGGAAAGCGACAATAGCAGCAGAAATGTAAAACAGTGCAATGCAAACTGTTGCTAAATGCATCATCCGACAGACACAATGTTGGGAATTAGAGTTTAAGATTGATAGGATTCCCCCACCCCCCAGGCACAAACGCTGCGATGCATGTGTGCAATTAAGTGTATGCATGGCTGTATGCTGGAGCATCGTATTCGCCAAAGAAAAAAAAATCCCCGTATATTTGAAATAGAGCAGCAGAGTTAGTTTATGGTAGAGTTGGGTAAATCACCAATGAAAGCAATGCAAAGTAGTTCGTTTCAGTTGGAGGAGTCGGGTGTGGCCTGATGTAGCTGGGGTGCATTGTTCAGCTCGGTCCGAGTCAGCAAATGTGATTGGTATGTCGGAGGTCGGAGTGTGGAGTGATATGCAACATGTAGGAAGCATCGGGGTTACTAATTGTAGCATGCTGGAAGTGCTCGGTTTACCAGTTGTAACTGATTCCATGCGTAACAGTTACCATGTAATATACATAGAGGTCACCAAGTGTAACAGCAGAATTGTAATTGGTTTGGAGTGTGGGTCAGGCTGCGTGTAACGATTTGAGAAGACTACGTTTGAATTAAGGCTACGTGTTGCATAGTTGGTGTGTTCAGTATTCTTTTGAATAATTAATACGAGAAATGGTTCATAATTGTCATAGATTTGTGTTCAACCGTTATAAAGTTTCACAACTGCGACGAGAATGCAAGTTAGACATATATAAATGGAGAAGCTCCCGTTGTAGATGCGGAGGTTTACTACTCGCAGTGTGGAAGGAATTGTATAAAGCTCGAGCAAGGTTTGCCATTGAGGACAAGTTAATTGTTTGTTAGTGGCGGGGAAAATAGGAAGTTAACTCTACGAAAGTTGCTGACTGAAAGAAGAGAGAGAGAGACAGGGAGAAATCGGTAAGGAAAGAGGTGTCTCGAATTTATACCTGGATCAAATGTTGAATGAAGTAACAATGAATCGGATGAATTATCCGAACTGAGCTCTTTATCTCCTGAGATTGTGGCGAATTTAACTGGTGACACTATTACAGTGTGAGTGTAGATTGCGAGAACAATGGAAACCAACATGCAGATCAAGGTTTCGATTGTTGGTTGCGAATTCAGTGTGTATCTACCACATACATATCTGGAGCTGTACCTACTCGCGCGTGCAGCCCGCTATATATATATATATATATATACACACACGTGTTAAGGAGAAAGTAAACAGTTTAGATTTTCAAAATAAAATAAAACGTTAAATTCATTTTGACATTTTACACGCAGGAACTAAGTTACGATGAATATACTCAGATCTGTTTATGGGAATCGAACCATGCAAATGCAGTAATCCAGACGAATATACCGCTATGCCCCCGGAACACTTCGTCCATTCTGATTACTGTGCATTAAGTGTTCGTAGCCAAGGTGGTTTGCATTTATTTTTACCCATTTCGTCTCTCAAATGAGAATCCTGGATATTTGGTGGCTATTTCAAACTAGGCTGGAAGAAAAGCATTTCAATTCTCTTTTTTTTCATTATTGATTAAGCATTTAACAGGAGGCGCACGGTGCAATGGTTAGCGTGGTCCAGATTATCACACATGCATTGTTCGACGACCGCAAAGGATACTATGCAAATGTTTTCGATCACGAGTTCGTATTTGTAAAATATCTAATGTTTATTTCATGCATACGTATATGCACACACACACACACACACACCACACACACATATATATATATATATATATATATATATATATATATATATATATATATATAATATATATATATATATATATATATAGAAAGTCATATAGAGATACAAGGAGATATAGAAGAGTGCAAGAGAGAGAGAGAGAGAGAGAGAGAGAGAGAGAGAGAGAGAGAGAGAGAGAGAGGGAAATGATAACATGAAGCCCAAAGTAAGATATATAGAAACAAGTGAAGTAAAGTGAGAACATCCAGTAAGATTTGTAAGTTTGCTGTGTCTAAATGACTAAATATCTCATAAGCGTTGTATGCATGATTTGATATACGGATATGTGAACAATTTCCAAATGAGGCAAGCAGACGATAGATGGAAACAGAAGAAAGAGAACTGAAAAGATTGTGCGATAAATAATGCGCTGCTGTTAAGTTTTTAGAACTGGTAAGTATGAGTTAGTGAGGTGGAAGAGCGGATGAGAGAAGCAGAATTGAGAAAGGAGGAAATAAAAAGACAAGAGTTTAAACTGAACATAAGATGGAGTTTAGAACCGAAGAATGTAGCGAAAAAACCAAAAATTGCGGAGACTGTGTATAATGGAAGGAGAGACGTATGTGGTATGGGAGTAGGACAATCAGTTATAGAGAAAAGAAATATATATATATACGTATATACATACACACACACACCTATAAATAGATATCTAGCCACATGTGTGTACATAATGTAATCGAAGCATGGGTGAATAATCAAAAAAGTTCGTTTAGAATTTATGAGGTTCAGTTTCGATTCGGTCATGTGACATCTTGAGTAATTGCCATTTTCTCTAGCTTCAATTTGAACCGTGCATTAGGAGAGAAACTGGGGGAGACGGAAACTGTAGAGAAGCCAGAAAGGTGGATTGTATTTCATACAAGTAAAATCTCGTTACAGACGGTGTTTTGCTTATTCTTGTTGAAACTTACTTTAAGGGCGAATGTGTTTTCTGGAGCACCTCACCAATTAATCGTTAGTTCTGAAACTAGTCTTTCAGTTTGTTGATAAACTGGACAAAGATGGTGGTGCGACGGAGATCAACCATGCATACATACATACATACATACATACATACATACACACATACATACATACATACATACATACATACATACACACACACACATACACACACACATACAAACATACATACATACACACATGCATACATACATACACACATACATACAAACATACATACATACATTGCATATATGTGTGTGTGTGTGGAAAAATATGTAAAGTATTACACGTTGGATCAAATCTGAAAGCATGTGGAAGTTAAAAAA
>NC_043009.1:69589497-69604497 GCF_006345805.1 Octopus sinensis
ATACATGCATGCAAGCACACACACACATATATATGTGGAGTCGCAATGGCCTAGTGGTTAGGGCAACGGACTTACGATCGTAGGATCGCGGTTTCGATTCACGGACCGGGCGTTGTGAGTGTTTATTGAGCGAAAACACCTAAAAGCCCTACGAGGCTCCGGCAGGGGGTGGTGGCGATCCCTGCTGTACTCTTTCGTCACAACTTTCTCTCACTCTTTCTTCTGTTGGCCTGCTCGCTTAGCCTGCGAGGTGGCGTTATTTGAAGGCTAAAACAATGCGAAGCGCATTGTGACCAGCGATGTGTAGCAACATCTGCTAGCCTGGTCGGTCACGGTGATCACGGTGATATATATATATATATAGATAGATAGATACACATACATATATAACTACCTATCCACCAATATATTTTATCATATCAAAGGGAAATGGAATTTAAAATTAAAAACATTCAATCAAAATTTACATTTCCAGTGGTCTAACGCGTAAAAAATTTTTAGTCAAAAAGACTATATATTAGTCATACGATATAGTGTATATTTAAACACATAGAGAATCCACTTACAGGGATTCTCTATATGTTTAAATATACACTATATCGTATCCACCGATATAGGTAGGGGTGGGTCATTATGTTGCTGATAATAAGCGTGAATGACCATACAAATAAAAAGTTCAATACATTTAACTTTATTAATTGCTGACATCTGTACACAGGAGTATTTACATAATATTGAAGAACCCTTCTGTGTGTCTAACATACAAGATGTGAAGAGTGACCTCCTTAAATTTATGTTGCATGAATCTTTTGAGACAAAAAAGAGCAGGTAAAAAGGTAAAAGATGGATGACGTTTAAATACAAGAATAAATTAAACTTTCTTGAACATGTATTCTTAGAGTATTATAAAAGCGCAGGTTGAAGGTGATGAAAGTATATTTGGCAGAACAAAGTAATACATTTCCGCCTGGGATTGGAGTTAAGACTGGCGTGTACCCGACTCACTGCTTTATATAACCATGGGCAAAACCTTCAAGAACCTTCGAAATGCAAACTAACAGGAAGCTTACAGAAGTTTCTGCTGATATTCTTCGGTGTGAGTTGATTCAAACTAGAGAACATCAAAGCTGATTCGCCGGTGGACACTGACGAAGGTGTTTCATCTCTCGTGAGGTTGGGCATACCTTTTATGGGTGTATTTGTAGGTTGTGGTTAAACACACACGCACACACACGCACACGCACACCACACACACACACACTCACTCACTCACTCACTCACTCACTCACTCACTCACTCACTCACTCTCACTCTCTCTCTCTCTCTCTCTCTCTCTCTCGCAGAGACATGCCCACACACCTTTATGTATTTTGTTTTGGCTGAGTCAGTCTGTTGCTACTCTGAGTTTCGTTCGTGGGTGCACAGGGTCTTTAGGCAAATTACGAGAGAAGAAATGATGGAATTTACATGAATATATATATAGAATTTCTGTCATATGGTAAAATGATGGAGGGGAACTGAGATGCCTCAAAACAATATATATAACCATAAAATTATGCTGTATGACATTGTAAAATAAAAGGGAATAAAACTTGAGGATGTATCAGCCTCCATATGCACTCTTGTTATAATTATTGCAAATATACACTCCATATAATGCTACCATCCTCAGAAATGCACACAGAATTACCCATCGGAGGAATTTACAGCATGAGTGAGAACACCTAGAAGTCATGGACGTTAAATACTAATCGATGCAGTTAGCTATAACCTGGGACATGATTGAGAGCCACCACGACATCCGTCTGGATAATATATCCCTCTAAACCCCCCCCCCCCACAGATGCCGAATATGCATCTGTTGGAAAAGATGCTGAAATTAAAAGTCAAATCTCTCTGATATCATACCCTAAAATCTAAAAACAGAGACACTAATTCTAGGTACACCATATTTAAGCCCCTTTCCACATAGACATGCTGGTCCAGGGTTGTTTTGTGGTTACTAAGCAACACAAATGTTTCTGGCAAATGGTCTAAGTCCACCTCCACATGACAAGCATAAGCATAAACAATAATAGTTTTAAATTTTGGAGCAAAGCCAGCAATTTTAGAAGAGGGATAAATCGATTACATCGACCCCCCCCCACCAGTGTTAAACTGGAACTTATTTTATCGTTCCCCAAGGAATGAAAGGCAAAGTCGACCTCGGTGGTATTTGAACTCAGAACGTAAAGTCGGGAGAAATGCCGCTAAGCAGTTTTTCCGGCAACGATGCCGTCAGCTTGCTTCCTTAAAGTCTTAAACAATGAACAAATTTAATTGGTAGCACAGTGAATAAGAAACGGGTTCTCCGAGTGCAAAAGTAGGAAACTTATGGCAAATTTGAGAGTAGATCGCTTTGTTTTTAGAGGAGCAGCATTTATTTAATTATTTTGTAAAGTTTAAAATCTAAACGGCGAATGATGTGATCTTGTCTACACGTAAACATTTGAAATCAATCGAACTGATTTTTATTTTAAGTGTCCCTTTAGATGTATATTGAAAAAGATTAATTACAAGTGCTAATTATAGAGAGGCGCCATCCGCATGTAAACTACATTTAAAATTAACTTTTTTAATAAAGTGATGCTCAGTTCATTAAAGAAGAAAATTAGATTAAAAGCATAATTAGTCACAAGTATGCGATGAGGAAAAGAGAATATTAACTCAATGATGAGAAACATAATTATTGCTGCGGTTTAACGTGCACTCAAATTCCGCAGTACTTTTATGATTTTGTTGAAAATAATGAAGAAATACGGAGATGTACTTGCATAGCAAGTGACCTGATCTGAGATCGTGTTTTGGAACGAAAACAATTGCAGCGTGGAAGGTGTTTACAAGCCATTTAAGAAACACACTAAAACCGTTAGATTCACTTCAACATTTTAATTTAATTTGTCAAATTATTTTCGTCGCCGTGAGACCGCGACCTGTTCACTGACAAAATTCCGTGCTGCATCTGAGAAAGTAACAGTTAGTTCATGATATATATGTACGTATGCATGAGTGCGTGTGTGTGCATGTGTATGTAGGTATGTATGTGTGTATGTATGCATGCATATATGCATGTGCGTATGTATGTACATGTATGTGCGCATGCATGTGTGCATGCCTACACGCATGTATGTATGTATGTATGTATGTATGTATGCATGTATGCATGCATGCATGTATGTATGTATGTACGTATGTACTTACGTATGTATGTGAGTATTTAGGAGAGTGTGTAGACGTGTCTGTGTGTGTGTGTACATGTGTATGTACATGTGAACGTATGTTTATGTACTGATATGTGTCAGTTCAAGTTGTATACATGACTGTTACTTTGTTGAAGGTTGTATATATACACACATATACATGTATATAGACAAACACACACACATATATACGTGTATGTGTGTGTGTGCGTTTGTCCCATGAGTGCAGAAATGGTTTCACTTTTTGTACAATATTACTGGAAACTAAAAATACTCACCATCATAAACTGCCAGATATGCGTTTGACATGCATTGAGATTCTTGTGGAAAATCGGCGTACATGATTTCGAGTCGAATTACTTGGTTCTTAGACGTCGTAAGAAGCCAAGAACAAGATCGCATGCTGCAATGAAATCGAAAGCGAAATGAATAACAGAAATCCTTTGTGAAGGGATCGACATGTATCGAACGCTAATGAAAGATAATGGAATAACAGATTAAACGAATACACATCACACTCATGTGCTCTTTTTCACTTTGTTCCACTCTGGGTTTCTCTCTTTTAAAACCGCAAAACTTCCTGACTGTCATCTGAAATTACACTTCTTAACTATTCTGTCCATGTCAACAGATTTGTATATTTGAATGTAGTAATGATGATGATGATGATGACGACAGAAACTATATGGATAGCCAGATGAGAAGGTGGGGATGTAAATTTTCACACACGTACACACACACACACACACACACACACACACAATCAGCAGATGAGATCCAGAGGTGCTCAATACAGAAAATACTTTAAGGTGGCGAAGTGGTAGAATCATTAACACGCCAGGCAAAAGGCTTTGCGGTATTTCGTCTGTTTTCATGTTCTGAGTTCAGATTCTCCACCGAGGTCGACTTCGCCTTTCATCCTTTTGCGGTTGATAAAATAAGTACGAGCTAAGCACTAGCATCAACGTAATCGACTAGCTCGACTAGTTCAGAATTGCTGGTCTTGTGCCAAAATTTGAAACCAATATAGAAAACACTTGGCGCTAGATATACAAAATATATACATGTAAATAGAGAGAAAACAAAGACTGAAAGTATTCAGGCGATGAAGTTTCATGTATAAAATTAAGGGGAGAAGGTGAGGTATTAGAAGCCCGACAGCTGTTTCTGGGGGCTCGGAATTACCTCATAATGTTGGTAGGTGTAGTTCGCATAAAGGTAAAGATATGCAGCCAGTAGTGGAAGCATATAAACATTGAGTCCAACCTCCGTTTTCAAGGTGGAGGGATATCTAACGTTTAAATCATACTGCAGAGAAATTTAAAGGTAGAAAGGATGAAGAGGAAGGTCAACAGAAGTGGAGGAAGGGAGTAGGCGGCTCGAGATGTAGTTGTGGGGAGTGTTGAAGCAAGGAGAGTCGGGAGATGAGTGGGAAGGGGTGGGATGGATAGTATTTTGAAGGGTGGTCTTTATTGTTGGGTTTCATAGCAGATGTTAATAGTTGGGGATGGTGCCACTAAAGAACTGCGAAAGGGAAATTGGTATATATATATATATATATATATATATATATATACCGGAGTAAACACATAAATGTGAAACAAGGTGGAAAAAAGAGTACTCAAATACCAGTGGTAGAGTAATATGCTTTATTTAAAGCAGCAGAAAATTCAACAAAACCTGTTACTCTGAGTTTCACGTTCCCGTTCGTCGGACACTTTTTGCTAGAATTCTAGCAAAACTGTTCGACGAACGGGAACGTGAAACTCAGAGTAACAGCTTTTGTTGAATTTTCTGCTGCTTTAACAAAGTGTATATATATATATATATAGTTTGTATCCAGTTAAAAGAAAAAAAAGCGAAGAAAGTTAAGGAAGTTGACAATTATTTATTATTAATAATTGGTCATCTTCGCTTCTTGTAGCCGTTTTAATTAATACTCAATAATTTAATTACAAATTTGTACATTAAGTTTGCATTTGTGTGACATGAGTATAATTTCATCAGAGGAAAAAATAAGATGTACGTTGGGACGTTAGTTGTGGACCTGTCAATTCATTTCAGCAGAAACGGTCTGAATTGACAGGTCCGCATATAACCTCTAAATGTACATCTTTTTTCCCCTCTGATGAAATTATACTCATGTCACATAAATGCAAATTTAATGTAGAAATTTGTAATTAAATTATTAAGTATTAATTGAAACGGCTATAAGAAGCGAAAATGGCCAATTTATTAATCTTTCTCTATATAAACGGCAGTTTGTCTGTGCGTGTTTCTGTGTGTCTGTTTGCTTGTACCCTCACCCTGACCACGGCTTTCAACCGATTCTGATGAAACTTGACACACACACAGCCCAATGTCATAATTCAAAACTAACGCAGCGAAAATTTTGAAAAGTTTCCCCAGTTCTGAAAAAAATCAATAAATTCGACATGGGGTCGAGAATCAGAAACAGGAACCACAAACTGTCTAGGGGACGCAACTCCACCTTTTTTTAATCTCAAAAAAAACTTACCATCATTTGTTTCCATTTTTTTGCTATTTTTTAGCTATAACTCTCTAAAAATGCTTTATAGTTATTTCCCTTACAAACCTGAGCAACGCCGGGCGATACTGCTAGTAATAAATAATTGTCAACTTCATTAACTTTCTTTTCTTCTTTTAACTGGATATAAACTATATACTGAATATATACCTATCGTTTTAAGGGAATTTCATTCCCCAGCAATACTAGGTATTGACCCAGTACTTACTTTGATGCAACCAGCCCTTCACGAGGTTGACATAGCCTCTAATTAAATTTATATATATATATATATATATATATATATATAAGTTCAGCAAAATTTAGATTCAGATGAATATGGTACTTAAGTTAAAGGCACTAGAATTTTGTATGGAATTATCCATATAAATCAAATGGTGTGATTATAACCAAAATAAGCAACAAAGATATCCAAGGTAGAGTAGTACAATTGTTTCATGCTACTTCATTTTATTAAACACTGTAAGTATTACATCAGTTTTAAAATGTGGAGCAATCTTCAGCCACATAGATTGCTCGACATTTTAAAACTGATGTAATATTTACAGTGTTTAATAAAATGAAGCAGCATGAAACAATTGTACTACTCTACTTTGGATATCTTTGTTGCTTATTTTGTTTATATATATATATATATATATATATATCACATCGGGGTCACCAGTGTTGCGAGGTTGGATGTAACGTGTTCGAAGGTAATAATGTCACAATATAACGTGGAATAGAGTGTATTTAGAAATGAAGGCAATTTGTTAATTATACAGAGCAATTTTATTTGAATTGTTGACAAGTGCTGAGCAAAGTGGGCGAATGAATGTAGGAGTCAGAGAATAGCGTTGTAAACTTCTATATTACACAAGTCGTTTAGAAGTTTGCAGTGCAAAGGATGTAAGAAATACAAACAGGCCATAACCGGGGTGGTAGGAAGGCTGGTATGAAATGTCAAGATCTGTCCGCTGCTGGTTGTGGAGCTCTGATCGCTGACGGTTGTGGCGTCGGGGTCTTCTACTGACTGAATACAAAAAGGCACGCTCCTGCTGGGCAGATGACTGCTGCTTTTATAGGGACACGACCAGCCCTGGTTGGCTACAGTTGCCAAAACACAATTGTGCCAATACCTGACCTTCAAATACAGCTACCTCGACTCACTAAATATATATAAATAACGACACAAGAAATTTGAAATATTTTGGTATTATCTATTCATCATTACACGTGTTTCATTTGCTAATAGATATAATTTATACATGTAAGATAGACATGCAAGGGATTTCCTGTTAGACAGAGAAGTTGAATAATATTCAAATCAAATAATACCAGTCTTATTTAATTCTTCTATCCGAAAAATTTCTAATAGCAAATCCCTTATATGCTTATCTTCCATGTAAAACTTAGCAATATCTATTAGTAAATGAAACACGTGTAATGGTGGATAAATAATACCAAAATCCTAAATTTCTTGTGTTTATATACAATAATTTTGCAAATAGTATTTGCATAATTCTCAGAATTAATAATATATAATTTGAACTAATATAGAGCAACAGCTGGGACGACATATTGAATTTACCCTAACTACCTACATCATAGGTGTATGTGTGTATGTGTATTTGCATGTGTGTATGTATGTATGTATGTATGTATGTATGTATGTATGTATGTGTGTGTGTGTATGTATGTATGTGTGTATGTATGTATGGAGGCATGCATGTATGTGTGTGCGTATGCCAGTGTGTGCACGCCGGACGAAATGCTTAGCGGTATTTCGTCTGCCGCCACGTTCCGAGTTCAAATTCCGCCGAGGTCGACTTTGCCTTTCACCCTTTGGGGGTCGATTAAATAAGTACCAGTTACGCACTGGGGTCGATATAATCGGCTTAATCCGTTTGTCTGTCCTTGTTTGTCCTCTCCGTGTTTAGCCCCTTGTGGGTAGTAAAGAAATAGGTGTGTGCGTCTCTCAGTATATATATATATATATATATATTATATATATATATAGAGAGAGAGAGAGAGAGAGAGAGAGAGAATATATATATATATATATATATATATATATATATATATATATATATATATATATATATAGAGAGAGAGAGAGAGAGAGAGAGATCGAAAGATAATGTTGTTGTTGTTCGCTGTTTTAGACGGAGTTTCGCTTATCTCCAACAGCTTCTTCCGCGCTTATGTAATATCGCTAGAGATTGTCCTCCACGCGATCTATTCATCTTTGTCTCTTGCATGAAATATCTCCGTTTCAGTTTGTACGTAGTGTGCGCATGGCTATACTGCAATGTGTGTGAGTGTGTGTGTGTGTGTGTGTGTGTGTGTGTGTGTGTGTGTGTGTGTGTGTGTGTGTGTGTGTGTATATATATATATACACACACACACACACATAAATACATATATGTGTGTGTGTATACATACACACGCACAAACACACACACATATAGACACAGCCCCATATTCGCACGGCTGTTGAAGATGTATGAACGTCCATCTATCGGATTCTCAAACGTCATTGCAAGGAAACATTCCAGATTCCACGATTAATGGCCTATCGCGCTGACGCCTGCCAAAATTACGATCTAGCATCGGTTTGTACAGAATTATTGTAATTGCTTTATTTGACGTCGCTTGAAATTCATGCTTCGTTGAAATATTGTTATCATAAGAAATAGGATTAAATAACAAGTTTAAAATGTTGTCTCCATTCTTCACCATCTATTCATGGCACATGTATCCATTATGAAGACCTACACTAATTATCTTGTTACACCGCTATGTGTGTGTGTGTGTGTGTGTGTGTGTGTGTGTGTGTGTGTGTGTGTGTGTGTATAGCACTTACATCTGACCGCTGGAGCAAAACGATATAAACGTTGAAAACGAATAAAATGTGTAAAAGTTGAATGGAACGATTTGGACGAAGGTGATTGTTACGTTTACAACCAAAGAGAAATCCCATACAAGAATAGTTTTAGAATTTACAAAAATAGAAGTGAAAGAGTTTCTGTCAGGAAAATAAAGGGCAATGCCGGAGAAAAAGAAAGTTAAGTAGGGAGTAAAGTATGGGCAGTTGCTAAGCTTTGATGGGAGAGGGTGCTGAAAAGTTCCTGGCTTCAGGGGTTTCGGGAAAGGCCAGGCTGGAGGTTCAATCTGAAGGACCGTTGCAAGAAGTGTGTGAACCTGAGAGTGGAATAGGTTGAATAAAATCATAGTTGACTGATCCTCTTGTATTTTTCTGTTACTGAAAGTCAGAACTTTGCAGCGCACCCTAACAGGCGTTTTAGCAAGATTCATGCATAAATTAGACTACTAATTATATAGATACGTATACATAGGAGAGAAGGGTAATTAGAGTCTAGTAAAAAAAATAATGCATGTACTAGATAAAGAAATTAGAAAGAGATATCAGAAGTGGATGGCGAGGAGTAAAAAATTACTGCGTTAATTTCCCAGCTGTAATGAAAATGAAAGCAAAAGTACAAAAGTAACGGACGAAATACGATTTCAAAGATAGAAAAAAACATGGCCACAGATGCTCGAAAAAGTCTTTCCTCCGGAAAAGTATTTCGTTAAAACAGAAACAATATTGAGCTACGCTACACCATCACACCCGACATGGCTAGTTATGCTGTTGTATCTAACAAGTTGAAACTTGCTAAATATAATACGTGGAGATGCTTTGGGGAAATTGTGGAGTGGAGAGCCACGCCTGGAAAAATATCCCAACCTACATCGCGCACACTCTGGTATCTACTTCAAGAATACTTGTAATGTGGGGGAACTGTCACAGGAAGGAGGAATTTCCGGCAATTCTACAGATCCAAGTAGATCTTTACTCGACAGCGTAAGTTACACCCCCCCGGGCATGCGTTCCACCACTCGCTACTGTATATAACTGACGAAACCGACCACCCAAAGTCCTCGCTCCTTGAATATAATTGTAGCACCACCCTGGCTGGGCAATGCATACATACAAACGTAGTATATAAAAGTTAGGAAGTTATAAGCCATAACACACACACACACACACACGTAAAACCGCGGCGAGGAGAATGTATTAGTTAATAGTAAACACCTACTTAATAAACGTAAAGGTATAAGCATTCATTGCGCTCACTGAAAGATTAGAACGTTCCACAAGGCACGGACTGGAATCTACCCGAGCTACGAGGAGTTATGCTAAGATACACCCGTTCATATGATTGACACGGGTATAATTGTCACACAATATTAGGTTCACATTTTGGTACAAGGCCAGCAATTTTGGGAGAGGGCGTAAGTCGAATATATATGGACCTCAGTGTGCAACTGGTACTTCTTTTATCGACCCCAAAATGATGAACGACATAGTCAATCTCAGCGGAATTTGAACTCAAAACGTAAGGACGGACGAAATGCCGCTAAGCATTTTGCTCCGCGTGCTCGGCACTGAATACTATGTGTTTAGAAAATCTAATGATGTTCGTACACATGGTACGATTACGTAAAATCCTCTCGTTGTACACGCTTGCCTTTATGTCCATGCACGAATTCCTTCCTCATCCTGTCCAGCTACTTATATACACCGACTGTGCTTGTGTTGGTAACAGTTTAATAGAGTACCGGATAATGGCAGTAAATAGCAACAAAGAGATGCGTAAGAATGGATTACGTGATGTACCCTTCATCTTGAACATGGTCCGATAAGCAATACTCATTCTCGGAACGATTATCGAGATTTCACAAAATTATAACGACCTTCTGTAGAATGCATTGTGCGTCATCTGCCATTGGCGACGTAGGAGGCGCTATTAACTTCGAGGAGCGAATGGATTCATTTAATATTTCTCTCTATATATAAACGGCAACATGTCTGTGTCTTTTATACAAATCCACAATTTTTCAGTTAGAGGGCTCGCACTTTCTATGGTCATTCAAAACCGTCCAAGGGTGGTCGTGCACATCTTTACATTTCCCCAGTCACCCTGCAAAGCCATTAAAAAAATCAATAGAAGTGACTTTTTTGTGAATTTTCTATCCAAAACCCAATCAAAATGCCCGAAATTTGATACGTCAATTGAATGCCAGCTAGCTGTACGTGATTGGTCGGAAATTTGGACAGTACTCGTGTGTATGTGCACACGCATGCAGCTGTATATGCATGCACTTGCACTATGACCTGGTGTTGCCGGGTCATATTGCTAGTACTTGGATAATCTAACATTTTTTGAATACCTACGAACTTGTAGGCAAGGATGCGAAAGCGGGTGCAATGAGAAAGTGCAGTGGAACGTGTTTAGGTATCAGTATGTGCACCTAGATGCATTGGTGAATGTATAGTTATGTGCGTATGTATCTATGTGTGCAAGCGTGTGGGTGTTTGTGTATGCGTGTTTGAGTGTATGTGTGTGTATGAGTGTGTGTGTTTGTGTGTGTGTGTGTGTGTATGTGAGAATGGTTAAATTTGGCGTTGTGTGCAAGAGTGCGTGTAGGTACGGTATAGTGGGTGTATATATGTGTGAGAGTGGTAAGGTGAAGGTGGTGGATAGACTACGTCTTGACCAACGTTGACCACTGATATTCCGATAAACAGGCGATTTGTCTGTAGACTATTTGCATTTCTGATACAATAAAGAGCCGCCGATTCCTTTCTTTACTTTTCCTTCATGAGTGGAGCAGCTCATGCTTCGGCTGTTATTCTTGCTATTTGAATTGTTATTGCCATTGTGGTGGTCTGTGTGTTAGTCTAACGTTCGGGAAGTGAGAAAGTCTTTTACGTTTCGAGCCTACGCTCTTCGACAGAAAGGAACACAGAAAGAAACAGAAAAGGTTTAGTGGCTAGCGATCTATACATGCACACCTACATATATAGATACATACATATATATATTTACATATATACATAATACATATACATACATGTAGACATACATATATATATATGTACACGCGCACGCACATACAAACGCATATTTTCATATATGGGTTTGTGTGTGTGTATGTGCTTTGCAAACGATTAATGATACATGGCAGGGTAATTCGAAAGGTGTGGAAATGAAGCAAACATGTAGACATTTATTTAAAAAAGAAAATCAAAACATAAGGATTGCATTTCGTGGAAGTATAATGGTAGAGTTGTAGAGACGGTAAACAAAGTGAATAAAATCTCTGGAGATGATAATAATAATAATAACAATAATAATAGTAATAATAATACGACTTGTATCGGAAACAAAATTAATACTTTGCTAATGACGATAAAATAGGAGTTTAAAATCGCTTCATTCATCCGTATTGATTTTTTAACGAAAAGATTAGTAATAATTGACTTTTTGCACGGCGTAAAGAGAAATCTAAATATTAAAGTAAATAAATGAATATATAGAAGAAAAACAAATAAAAAATACACAATATATTGCCAATATGCCAAAAAGATACAGAAAAATAGAAAGAAGAAACCGCTTTAAAACCCAGTTATATAACAACAACAAAACGAAAAGATTAAAATATAGTTTAATTAAGTTGGGGGATATTTTTATTATAATCGCGGAATTGTCGGGAATATTATTCTTGAGAGTGAGTGAGAAATTTGGCAAGAACATTGACGAAAAAATTAAGAATAGCACTATTAAAAGTATAGACACGCGTACACATACATACACACAACACACACACACACACATATATATATATATACGTATATATCAACATAGATACAATGTCAGGAAAAATGTGAAATCTTAGTTATATCTGGAGTAGTCTCTAATAAAAGAAAACTAAATTAGATTCTAATATCCCATATGAATGAATATTGTATATTCATCGAGTCGGTGATTCAAAGAAAGACTACAAGATAAAAAATCGCAAAGAAATTATAAAATAATGAGAATTACTCTTAGCATACGGAAAAATGTTGATTGTGCATAATTGGACTATTTCTGAATTGAGGCAATCAATTTTTTCGATATAGATGCACATATGGATAGGTAAAACCCGCATATATATATATACATATGTGTGTATGTGTGTGTGTGTGTGTGTGTGTGTGTGTGTGTGTGTGCGTGCGTGTTTGTAAATGATATGTGTTCACGCGACGAGAAATAGAGTACTCGGTCCAAGTGTAAAGTGAAATATTTATACAATATGATAGAGTAGATTAAATATAATACATCGTTCTTTCACTACTACTATCCAGTTTCTTATATATTTTAAAACTCACTCCTCCCTATGCAGGACAGTGATTAATTATGTTTATATAGTTGTTTGGTATACAAATTATTTTATTTTCCTCAAATGTCATCTTGTGGCTCAGTAACATAACACTACAGAGTTTTTTGAGGATCCTGTTTATTTTTTTTTCCCAGAAAACGGTTTTCTTTATTTTTTGAAGATATGATACTTGACCTAGCGTTGTATTGTATTTAATGTACTATACAATATCACACACATTTATGCACGCACACACATACACATACAAACGCACACATAAATATAAAAATCAAAATCGAAAAGGTACCGAAAGTTTGTATATATTTTGAAAATATATTATCAATTTAATGTTTACTCGTTGCAAGGTTCGACATACACAATCACCAGTATGTTGATTCAGGGGGTTTTCCTTGCCTATGATTGTCTTATATGCTGCAGTTCAGAATCACTCTTCTACATAGTGTTAGGCCAGTTTGACCAATATAATATTCTCTGCAGTCTTTGTATATCAAAATATATATTGAATATTAGGAGCAACACGGAAAGTTACGTTTGAAATAGATTCTTCCTTGAAATGGAAATCGGAACTTTCTAATAGTTGCTTGCTTCAAAATTCGGTGAATATACTTCCTCACTTTTACATGCATAGTTTTCCAATGTAGCTTTGCTTGCATCAGTGTCGTTTTTAATTTCGCTTGTCTTTCAAAAGTTCTTTTCAGTGACCTTTTCATCTCCAGGTTTCGATGTAATATTGATAAGTTTTGATGAATGGTTGCAAAGACTTCACAGTTTTTGGAGTCAAAAGTATAACTTCCTTTTCACATTTCTCTTTTGCATTTCGAAGTACCTCAATATCAATTTGTTTCGCTCATTGAATTTCATTGTTGATTGAATTTAAGAAGTGCATTTCACTAAGTTGTTGGGAATTTTAATGGCAATCAGCTGAAAGTATATGTCAGTTTATTTCTTTTTATTACTTATGTATCTAAAAAAGGAGTTTGTCATTTTCGTATTCCATAGCGAATTAGATGAAAGAATTTTTTCTTGTTTACGATACATTGGCATTCATTTAACTATTAAAGATTTTCGCTCCATAACATATGAACCTGCACTGTCTTTAAAATGAGACAACTACACTGAAAGAAGAAAATTCCCTTGAATCAACATCCTGATTACCGTGGGGTGCAAACTCGAATTTCTTCTATAGCAGGGTAGCGATTCAACAACAGAAGTGCCGCGAATAAATAAATAGAATTTATAAGCAAATATCGGCCATCAAAACTGAATGCCTTCTTCTGACCTCTTCCTTTACAGCGTCATTCGACATCGTTTACAAGAAGGGCTTCGAATATCCTAGTTCGAAAGCGATGTCTCTCAAGTGTCCCAGCTTATGTAACAGTGGCTGAAGAGTCAATACATAGAAAAGGATCAAGGGGTTTCTGGTAATTTCTGATCGATTAACCTTAACATCAATGGCTTCCAGGGCTACATTGTGATTACAAGATTCTACTCTAAAAAGAATTAAAAAAAATATCCCGTTTTATTTCTTTTTCTTTTTTTATGTTTCTCGTGAAAAACGCTGGTTATGATTTGAAGAAAACTGGACTGCTTTCTAGCAGGTCAAATAACCACATAAAAACTTTCTGTTGTTGTTGTTGCTGTGTTTCAGTTTTAGGTAATCTCCGATCTTTAGCATCGCTGATAACACAATCGCGACCATTCCGCCTTCTTCATCGGACATGTTTATTGCTTAGAGGCTTTTTTCAGTAAAGTGTAAGCATACTGGATTTGTATGCACCAACCCCAGTTCTTATTTTACTCACTGGTACACATTTAATCGATTTGATAATGATAAAAAGTTGCACTCAGAACGAAATGAAAAAAAAATCTGTAAACGGAACGGAACTCGACGCAATAATCTTTCTACCAACCACTGCTCCTTATCTGTGGTTGCATTAGCTAATGTGGCCCTTTTTATATTTAAGCTGTAATTTGAAGGGGATTTGGCTGTTTGTTTTCTAA
>NC_043009.1:69609497-69641997 GCF_006345805.1 Octopus sinensis
AAGCAAATATTATCTGCGGGAAAATCCATCAGACACAGTTTCGAATAACGCAGAAGCAGTCAGGGGACTTTCGAAACCACTTCACCGTATTTAGGCCTTTAACGTACGTAACAATGATGCACGTGTATTGATTGGATTTGATGATTAAGGTATTGCACGTTTTTAAAGATGTCGCACGAACTTACACGTTGTGATATTCTGTGGTTTCGCCATACATGGACTACATCACACACACATATATACAAAACTTTATAATTAAGATATATACGTACATATTTACACACACACGTACGCACGCACACGCACGCACGCACACGCACGCACGCGCACTCACGCACGCACGCGCACGCACGCACGCACACGCACGCACGCACACGCACGCACACGCGCACGCACGCACACGCACGCACACGCGCACGCACGCACACGCACGCACGCACGCACACGCACGCACGCACACATACGTAAATACATTCATATTTATGTGTATGTATACATATGAATAATATACCACATATGTGATAAAGATTTGATAATGCGCGCCTCTCCTTCACCGTTTTCTATCTGTTTCTCTCTCTCTTTCTCCCTTTCTCTTTTTCTATCTCTCGTTGTTCACACGTGACCATCGTTCATCTTTCTTTTCCTTCAGGACTGTCCTAAGGACTGGACGTATCCCATCTCTCTCTTCTATCTTTTCTCTTTTCAAAGAAAATATTTCTCCAGCTATTTTACCCTCGTTCTGGTCTAACGGCCCTCCATGTTTGTTTGCGTTCGGTTTCCTTTATGTATCCACTGTCCTGTTTTTGTTCCCAACTTGGACCCTCCATAAATCTAAAATTTTATTTTGGTACTTATAGGAGCAACTGTCTTCGAAGGCTCATATTATCGTCCAATGCTCGAAATGAGGAGTAGACAGACAGCCGACAACTGATGAAGGGTCGTTCTTTGTGTTACTTGTCCTATTTTCCATTTGTTTCTCTCATTGTTTGCGTAATGAATTCATTTGTTTTCGTATTTCATGTTGTTTACTGTTGATGATATCCTGTACCCATATATGCATATTATGTATGTATATATATAATAAAAATATATTTGCATATATAAATTATATATGTATATATATATATATATTGTGTGTGTGGAATATGTGTGTGTATGCAAATATGTACTCTTTTACTCGTTTCAGTTATTTGACTGCGGCCATGCGGAAGCACTGCCTTTAGTCGAAGAAATCGACCCCTGGACTTATTCTTTGTAAGCCTAGTACTTATTCTATCTGTTTCTTTTGCCGAACCGCTAAGTTTCGGGGGCATAAATACACCAACATTGGTTGTCAAGAAATGATGAGGGGAAAAATACAGACACAACAAGCACACACACATACACACACACATGCATATATATACAGGACGGGCTTCTTTCAGTTTCCGATTATCAAATCCACACACAAAGGTTTGGTCGACCCGAGGCTCTAGTAGAAGACACTCGCGCAGGATGCCATGCAGTGGGACTGAACCTGGAACCATGTGGTTGGGAAACCTTAATTATAAAGCTTTTATGTGTGTGATGCAGCACAATCCATATATGCAGAAACCACTGAAATCAGAACGTCGGGAGGGATGTAAATCAACAGACTTAATTAATTATTAATGCATATATATTATGAAATATAGGCACATTTCATTCTATATATTACGGATTCATTGTTTACTTTTTATATTATATGAAATCAAATATCTTTCTACATTAATGTATGGAATATCTATGTTGTTAATAAGAGGCCAGTCATAGTTGGTGGGTAGGCTTATCATACATGTCCACGCTAGAACCAGGTCATTTTTACTGAGACGGCGAGCTTCAAAACATACAAACCGCGAAATCGTGATTTCAATTCCCAGCAAAGCACTTTATTTCGTGCTGCACCAGCCCACTCAGCGGTAAACGGGTAATGCTGCCCCTGCATCGTTAAAATAAACATCGGACGTACTAAACCCTTAAAGGCAGTGCCCCATCATGGAAGAACTGTATGCCTTTTTCGGTCACCGGAGCTACGGTTTTTCTCCATGTAGACTTAATAGTAAACTTTGTAAATGACTTTGTTTAGCAGGAGTTTCAGTCTGTTTGTAGTGGAAGAGTCAACTTTTTCCGAGAGATTAGCTTAATGACTGTTTTTTTTTCTGTATACAGTATTTGAAGGAGCAATTTTCGGTAAACATAGTGGATATGAGTCATACCTTAGGCGAAGTTTTTTGGAATTGGTGGAGCACTTGACAAAAGGCTTTCTACCCTCTACATTCTGAGTCCAAATTATGCTGAGCCTCAATTTATCGTACAATCCTCCAGTAATACAAAATATCCAACGCTTACGATCACACACACACATGAACACTTACCTTTTTTCTCTGAATAGAATGTCGCCAGCAACGCGTTGCTTCTGTTTGATTTCTTTAGTTGAAGCACTACATACACACTCCAGCTCGAAGATACAAACGTCAGAGTCTGATTGCCACATTTTTTGCCCAAAAGTTTTGCATTAGTAGTTGCTCCTGTAAGTTTGTAAAAGAAGAAAAATAAATAAAAATGGTATCAAAAAGGAATAAATGATGCGTGCAAATATTACCAACAAATAATATTAAAAAGAATTATTTTATTAACGACTTCAGCTGTAATATTTTCCTTCTCTTGTACTATTTTCAGGTTCACTTAATTAAGAATATTATCATTTTTCTCCAATCATTTTTTTCCTAATAGAACACTCCTTTTGTAGGCAACAGTTTTTATAGCGCAAAACATGATTAGTGAACGAAATACAACTAAAAAAACACACACAAAAGATTTAAAAACGTGAAGTTATTTTCAAAATGTTTAATCTGGTAGCAAAATAGAAAATGTTGCAATTCAACAAGTTGTAAAAATATATAAAAATGTTTCGCAAAGCAGAAAGGGGTGGGGAATGCCAATGAAGCAGCAGCAGCAGAGAAATTAAATGGTTACAAGTAGGGGCCGACCAGTTTGGGGCAACGACGACCTGGTCCCGTTCCCATTCTCGGGGAACACCTTGATCACTCTTCGAATTTCTTCATCGATTTCGTGTTGGACGAGTTTTAAATGCTTCCGATGATACTCTTTTACTTGTTTCAGTCATGTGACTGCGGCCATGCTGGAGCACCGCCTTTAGTCGAGCAGATCGACACCAAGACTTATTCTTTGTAAGCCTAGTACTTATTCTGTCGGACTCTTTTGCCGAACCGCTAAGTTACGGGGACGTAAACACACCAGCATCGGTTGTGAAGCGATGTTGGGGGGACAAACACAGACACGCAAACATATACACACACACATACAAATATATATACATATATACGACGGGCTTCTTTCAGTTTCCGTCTATCAAATCCACTCACAAGGCTTTAATCGGCCCGAGGCAATATATTAGAAGACACTTGCCCCAGGTGCCACGCAGTGGGACTGAACTCATACCCATGTAGTTGGTAAGCAATCTACTTACCACACAGCCATTCCTACGATGGTAATTTTAAAAATATATAACGATGTGTTCGCCACCTTTTTTAATCCCGACCTCACTTTTCATTTTACAATGTGTAATATATTGTGGATGTGAGGGGAGCGGGATATTGCCATATTTTTTTTTCTGTTACGATCATTTGAAACATTTAAGTCTTTGACGATGAAGAAATTTTAAATCTGCTTCGCCTTCTCAAAATTTTGCCTATTTCGGTGTGGATTAGTTCCGAGGTGTGGAAGCAACTGTGCTAATGCGTTCCTTGTTTCTGTCGAGCGTCTGTCATTATGCCGGTACGCCATGGGAAAGGGAGTTGCCAGATCCAAAGTGCAAGGCTGATGGGGACCACTGACCAGCCCCAATTTCTTCATTTTTGATTAGTTCTTCAAGAAGTGAGTGATCATGCGTTGCCGTGGTAAATAAAAATCGTTTCCTGATCCTTGTCTTTTCTCTTTCTCTTAATGAATTTTCTAATTGTTTGACTGTGTAAATGAACCGTTCGCTTTTCAACGGTCAGCCAGGTTCCAAAACAGCAACAAGAATGCGTTCCTGTCATGTTTAAAAAAACAGTCGCAATGACTTTCTGTGCGAATCGCTGATTCTTGAACTCTCTAAGCCCTGAAAAATGTGTCACCATTCCAGATGAGATGAGATTTCGTTTCTGGCACATAAAAATACGGCAACGTTGCATGATTTTCACATAATCGGAAAAACATGCTTTTATTGGTTTCAAACACTTTCAGCACCATAGAGGAAATGTCCATTCTTCTGTCCCTCGAATCAAGTGCCAACGCCGGAGGTACTCACTTTGTACACATTTTCCGATATTCAAAAACTCCCGCCATCTCCTGTAATGTATTCTAACCACAGTGTAGTTGTGCAGCAAGTTTAAAGCATGTGACTCGTATGTCCTCGCGGGCCATTTCGACTTTTCCTCTGGCAGTTCATGTCAGTGGTCGCATTCGATGGTCTAGCACAGTATGGACTTTCTACAACACTAGTTGCCACTTTTTAAAATTTCACGTGTCTTCTATGCACATTGCTCTCGCCACTGGTGTCGTTTCTGCAACCTGAAGACTTCCATACTTGCCAAACACTCCTCGTTGCACGCTTCCTCTTCAACGACGCCACAATGCTTGGGCTTCGAACCTATTATTTTCTGCAAAGAGGAATACAAAAAGTCAAACTATACCAACCTCTTGCAATTTGAATGACCTATGTTATACCCGGCTTTCCATTACTTTCGGAACACATATTGTGTGTATGTGTGAATAGGTATATTTAGAGTTCAGTCCTCGAGTGATCATCTTCAAATTTGATCACTTTTCGCCCCTATAAATTTTTTACTTGACCAATTTTGATGCAATTTTAAGTATTAAATTGCTCTCCAGTAGATCTCTTCAGAAAACTGGACTCTGAAATTTTAACGACGTTACTTTGCTTTAAAGACGCCATCAGGCATTACTGTAGTTCCGATTGATCATTCGTTTTTTGCCTAAAATATATTTTGTCTACAGAACTAATTTTGATAAGTTTTACAGAAAGATTCCTCTCATTGAAAGTTTTCATTTAAGTTCGACTAAAAGCTGTAATGAAGACATGAGGCAACTATACTTCTAGAAGATGCATCTATGCGTTACTCTCCCGTTTTTGGACACAATGATTATCATAGCTTTCTTTTTTAAGGAACAAATTTGGTCAATAATTGTATTGGCCAGAGTGCATAGAAGTGGTCGGGAACAAGTCTGTCTATCTATCTATCTATCTGTCTGTCTGTCTGTCTGTCTGTCTGTCTGTCTGTCTGTCTGTCTGTCTGTCTGTCTGTCTGTCTGCCTGTCTGTCTACATACATACGTGTGTGTGTAGGTTTAGATTTCATTAAAAAACACGATTGCGTTCCGGTTTTATCAATTTACTTTAGACTTTAGAATTTTTCTTTATTTTTACACCTAATTGAAAACAGTAAAATCTCCTGGATCCGACGTTTCTTGTCCTTTAAATCATTATTTTCGATAATTAGCAACCATCGACATTTGTGTTGCTTCTTATCTCCTGGTCGAATTTAGGTGGAGATTTCTTGCTAGATGACTTTTGACCGTTAAGTCCATGGGTTAGTGATCACATGTTGATTTGTTTGTTGTGACCAAACACTCAGCCAAGCAACGTTAGAGGAATGACGACATAATTTGTCGATTCTGTGCTCCCGAATGGGGGGAAACTGCACAAAACATAAACGGTAAGAGGGGAAATGATAGCAATTTATGTGTAAGCTATAAAGGAGGCACAAAGAAAGGATTGCAAAATGGATTTGAGAGGTGTTTAATGTCTGCTTTCTTTTTACTAGAATTACGTTAATTTTTTTGCACTTAGAAAAAATATATATACATAAAAAAAAATTCAGTCGGTTTTGCCAGCAGCCCTCGTCAAATATATCTTTTTCTGAATTCATCTCATTCCTGTTTCCATTTACTGTTTGTATTAATGGTGTATACATGAATATATGTACCATGCCTTGAGGGGCAAATATCGTTTTCTATAGACGCGAATCAACCGAGGCCACAGAAATAGTTTGTTTGTGAGTGAATTGAGTCGATGCAAACAGTAAGAAAGCCAATTGAGTAGATTGCAGTTGTGTATATGCATGTACGTATGTATACATACATGTGTGCGTGTCTTTGCTTGTATGTATGTGTGTGTAGGTGTTTATATATATATATATATTATATATATATATATATATTGATAAAACGGTAAGATAACAAAAGAAAGAAAGAGACCTCAATATTATGTAAATAGAGGAAATATATATATATATATATATATATATATATATATATACACACACACACTAAAATCTTCATTTCCCTTCCCTCTTTCTAAGAGTATTTTCCTTCTATCTTCTATATTTCCGTATTTGCGGTTACTTTTCTTCCTCGAAAACAAGAGTAGATATTTCGGGCTTATTGTCTTAAAAATTCCTAGCAAGACTTTTATGGATTATTTATCAATATTTTCTTTACTTGGTGTAAGGATTCGATTTCTTTAAAATTTGTTTCAGAGGAAAGAAAAGAAAGGATGAAAAACGAAGAGAAAGCAGAAGAAAGAAAAAGAAATAATAGGAAAATATGCTGAAAGGGAGGGAGATGAAGAAGAAAAAGGGTTACAAAGAGGGTAGTGGGAAGGGCATTTTATGTATCTTTTCTTTCTTCTTGACTTGAATTGAATTGCATGTCTGCTGAGCTATTGCACGATTTGTAAGCAGTAAAGCAGGAAAATTGGGCAGTTTCTATGAAAATCACTGCCATTTTTCTGACAAAGAGAAGCAGGAGCTGCTGTCAGGATTGCAAAAAGATGAGGATTCATTCAGCTTAATGTCTGCCGCTGCGCCATGAGGAACAATGCGTAATCATCTACACACGCAGCAATGGTATATATATACACATAGAATGACGTATACGTAGAATGACATAAACACGCAGCAATGATATATACACATATGTTCTGCTACTGACATACCATTCACAGCTGCAGTAAAATTCACATTCCACGGAAACATAAATACACGTGCACATTAAACTATCGCACATCATAAATATATACACTTATAGAACAAAATCAACACCTATATATACCCCAATATAAATGCAATATATACACATGTATATATTGCACGTAAATCTAGAGATGTTAAGCTAAAATGTTCAATGAATCTACACAAATATAAAGCAAACACGCAAAAATGAAACGCACCATTAGAAACTATACACTCTCCGTTTGCTTTCTTTCTCTCTCTCACACTTGTATATAAACTTTGCACACACATTGTGCGCATGGGTGTGTATTATGGTTAAGAAAAGTGTTTATATTCATTAAAATAATTAGCATTTTCCTGGCACTCATAAGAATTTCTTGAAGTTTCTGAAACGCCATTTCTGGGCCGGCGAACAGATTAACAAAATATCGTAAAACTTCATCAGCCACTACTGGAAACAAATCTCCAACACTAAACATTGGATATCACTTTCGGCTCAGAAACCACTCCTGCCATTAACTTCAGCTACTTCGTCTCCAACATTCACTAAGCAGACCAACCCGGCGGCTTTGTTGTCTCTGCTTCGAACTACCGAACTGAAATCTACGTGTACAGAGATAAATTACTATCACAAGCAGCACTTCTTTCTCTAGACATATTAAATATAGCAAATTTGGCGAAAATTTCTTCAACGCGTTCTCTTTCCACTTGGATAGACCAAACATCATTTCTCCATGGGGATTCCTCAACATTGTCAATCCTCACAACGACGTCCTTTCAGCCTTCAAATACTTCCTCCGTTTGAGTGTGTGCCTTCGTGTCTGTGTTTGTACCCCACCACTGCTTGACATCCGGTGAGTTTACATCCAGGGAACCTAGCGGTTCGTCAAAGAAGAAACAAAAAAAGGCGAACTTCAAACACTCGTCAGAAGCAAAACAGCTGAGACATAAGCCACGTCTTTCTATTTGAAACTTTTGAAAATCAGTTTAAACTGTGAAATATGTTAATAACAAATATTTTAACTCTTCTCAGCGCAGTTTCAACTTGGGTTTTTCCTATATTTCTACCCGTGTGGAATAAAATAACTTTGTTTTATATATTTATATTCTTTCTTTCTTTATCCTTTTACTTGTTTCAGTCATGTGACTGCAGCTATGCTGGAGCACCGTCTTTAGTCGAACAAATCGACCCCAAGACATATTCTTCGTAAGCCTAGTACTTATTTATTCGGTCTCTTTTGCCGAACCGCTAGGTTACGAGGACGTAAACACCCCAACATCAGTTGTCAAGCGATGGTGGGGGACAAAACACACACACACACATACATACATACATATATATATATATATATATATATATATATATATATATATACGATGGGCTTCTTTCAGTTTCCGTCTACCGAATCCACTCACAAGGCTTTGGTCGGTCCGAGTCTATAGTAGAATAAACTTGCCCAAGGTTCCACGCAGTGGGACTGAACCCGGATCCATGTGGTTGGGAAGCGAGCTTTTTACCACAGACAGCCACGCTGCGCCTATATGCATATATACATATATTAACATATGTAAATACACACACACATAAGTATATATATGTGTGCATATAATTGTGCAGGTATATATATATATATATATATATATATATATATATATATATATATACATTGTTATATTACGGGATGGTCATTTCATTTTTATTGCCAAACAAGCACATGCATTATATAATCGTTCTTCACTTGTTTATTACTGACCATTGTTTGGAAATGTTTAATCACACACCTATGACCTCTTCTGTGACCTTCCATCCCACGCGTCTTCTGTTTTCTTTAGTCCATTCTGTCTTTCTATGACATGTAACCTTATCTACGCAGATAAGAACACAGACCAGAGAAAAGTGGACCGACCCAAAATATAACAATATTTGTTACAACAGACGTTTTCACGATTTCATATCAGGAAACTTGTAAAACAAATTCATAAACGACTTTATATATATATATATATATATATATATATATATATATATATATATAGAGAGAGAGAGAGAGAGAGAGATAGCTTGGAGTTAACAGAAGATTATTCAGTATTGATTGCTGCCAGTTCCAGAGAATAGTGGCGAAGTAATGTAAACTCACTTTTTCTGGTTCTTTCTCTTAATTAATTCCGTGAGACGACTGAACAAAACTTTGTTAATAAGGAGGGCTGAAAAGCAAAGTAGGTTCTGAACTGAGAGCCCAAAGAGTGAGATATAATATGTCGAAAATGATTTGATTTGATGTTCTAGCACATCTGCTTCATGGCAGCCTTAACTTCATTGACGAAAATCAAGAGCACTTACCGTCGTACACAGCTATATAGTTGTCGTCACAGTTCGTTGAGTTATCTAAGGAGGAGAAAGCTACTTCAAGCTTTACGAGTTCATCGGCATTTTTGGTCGTTATCTGCCATTCGCATTTCACAGTACTAAAAGGACAAAGGAAGTAAAAGATGGATATTGTTTTAATGTATTTATTTTATATTCTGCTTAGTGTCACTCACACACTCACACACGCACGCAGACAAGACAGTGAGTTGGCTGACAAAATGCAAAGTGGCGTTTCTCCCGGCTTTACGTTCTGAGTTCATCTACAACCGACGTCGACTTTCCCTTTCATTTTTCGGGGTCGAGGAAAGAAGTACCAGATGAAACCTGGGGCCTATGTAATTGGCTAGTCCACTACTTCTAATTTTCAGGGCCTGTGCCTATTGTAGAAAAGATAAATATATATATATATATATATACGTGACGTATTTTTGCCATTTCAATATGGCTAACCCCTAAGGGTGGATGCTACTGTAGTTTTTAGCCCCAGGAGGACACACTCCTCGTGCTGGCCATAGACACACTTTCTGTGTCCTGTCAGTATTTGCAAAGGGAAGTCATCCTTCCCGTCTTCAACTTATGATACACACGGACTCGAGTTTCGAGGTATTGACCTCTCGTCAGCGTGTGACAATCATAGTTGTCGCCGAGAATTAGAATTCCTTCACAAATACTTATACTTTTTCCAGCGTCCACTGTCGCTGATATTGAAAAAGTGAAATCAAACAATGATAAATATCAATGTGAGTTATATACAGTAGCGGTAACACAACGTGACGTATTTTTGCCATTTCAATATGGCTAACCCCTAAGGTATATATATATATATACCAATAATAACAAAGGCTAAAATTAATTAATTAACTAGTAATCAATAATTTTACCAAGTAGAATTCGGCATGAAAAGGGACTATTTCTCGGTAAACTTAAACAATATTTTATAATTAGGGTTCAGCAAGATTTTCTTTACCACATATCGAAGTTTAGAAATAGCAGCCAAAGAACCTTAGCTCTTCTTAAAGTAGAAGAAATAGCTAAGGTTCTTTGGCTGCTATTTCTAAACTTCGGTATGTGGTAAAGCAAATCTTTGCTGAACCCTAATTATGATATATATATATATATATAATATATATATATATATATATACACACACACACACACACATTCGTACTTAGGGTATTCACTTCACGATTATAAGATCGTAAGCTCGATATCTTGCGACGCGTTGTATTCTTGAGCAAGACCCTTCATTTCACGTTGCTCTCCAATCCACTCAGCTGGCAAAAATAAGTAGTGTCTGTAATTTAAAGGGTCAGCTTTGTTACTTTTCGTATCACGCTGAATCTCCCTGGGAACTGCGTGGGCACGCGTGTCTGTTGAGTGCTCAACCAATTTTACGTTAATTTCTCGAGCAGACTATTTCGTTGATCGAATCAACTAGAACATCCGCTGTTATATATATATATATATATATATATATATAATACTAGAACGTGCTCACAGTGACTTCCAGCTAAGTCATCGTCCGACTGCAGATTGTAATTTTGTACTCTATTAAAGTATAGAGTAAACCATCTGATTAATTTAAAATTGTCTTTATTATAACCGAACATAAAAGCAAACGCCAATATATGTATATAAATTTCTCCCCTTCTTCCTCCTTTCCTTCTTTTTCTTTAATATCCCTTTCAGACACACACACACACACACTCTCTCTCTCACTAGACAATGATAAAAAAGAAATCCAGACAATTTTTTGAAAAGTGACATCCCCCCCTTGGAGTAAACATCCTGACCAGCTACAAACAGACCAACAAAACAATTTTTCTTCTTTCTCTCCCTTTTCTTCCTTTCATTCTTTTTCTTTAACACTTCATTCAGATACAAAAACACAAACACACACACACACACATGCTCTCTCTCACTTTCTCCCCATTCCTCACCCTCTTGTACTATCTTATATCCCTCCCCACCACTACACACTCAATAACACTATAAAAATAGTCAAATTTTCCCCAAGAACTTAGTTCAATTTGAAAACTCCACTAGAATGGACGAAAGCGCTAATATGTGATGTATAAAAACATGTAATATACAAATAAATATCTGTAAATATAAAACCATCCGAATTTCTGAGTACCTCATTTCTTCTAATATAAAATACCTGTACATTATCTCCAAACCTTCTAATATATATATATATATATATATATATATATATATATAATATATATATATATATATATATATATATATATATATATATAGGGTAGACATAATGACTGTGCAAAGGAGAAAATAAAGTAATTAATGTAAAAATCTACAATGCATTTTAAATATTTTTGTACAAAAACTGTCAACTTATGTTCGGCGCTTTAATACTGTTTGATGATTGAATGGGAAACCCTGAGTAACAGTGGAGTTTTCAGATTATACACACGATCCGGGTACATTTTTAACCTTCGGGAAATGGGTATTCACTCAATGCTTTCTTCTAAAACGCTTCCGACTTCAGACTTGGAACACTCCATTCGCTGAGTAGTTCCTCCACAGCTCCTTCGAATATCATGGCCGGAGCCGATGTAAAGGGGATAACCACATCACGGACAATTAGTTTTCGTTTACAAACCCTACTGACCGTTATGTACTTCTTCTTGTAGTTCAAGAGAGTTTATGTGGCTTTGGGTCTGACGAGTCACCTACATTGCTAAGTATTTACAGGTGCGAAACTAATGGTGGCTCTATGACCGGCCATAACTTTTAACTTCCTAATATGTATATATTTGAATTAAGGAAGTCTCGAAAATAGCTTAGAAGATCAGGTAAAAATGAGAAAAATACCCTTAAAAGACGGGGAAAAAATGACTAGCAATCCGCTACAGAGAATTGAACGATGTATAGAATTCCATTATCTGTAGCAGATTGCTGGTCTTTTAAGGGTATCTTTATTCAATTTCTGTCTTATAAGGGTATCTTTATTCAATTTCTGTCTTATAAGGGTATCTTTATTCAATTTCTGTCTTATAAGGGTATCTTTATTCAATTTTCTAAGTTGTTTTCACAGCTATTCTCCGGAGTTTCAGATTTCCTTAATTTTTGTTTGTATGTATGTATGTATGTATGAATGTGTGTGTGTATATATGTATGTGTGCGTGTGTGTGTGTGTGTGTGTATGTATGTATGTATGTGTGCGTGTATGTGTGTGTGTATGTATGTGTGCGTGTATGTGTGTGTGTATGTATGTGGATGTGTGTGTATGTATGTGTGCGTGTATGTGTGTGTGTGTATGTATAATGTGAAATCGCCAGTAATCTTCTGACCCTTTGTATGATATAATCTGCAATATACTATTCGACAATATGAAGTATCATTGCTCAAGTTTCTCTTTAGAGCAAGCTTTTTATTCTAATTTACGGACAACTATCATTTTTGTAATGTATTTGCATATATATATATATATATATATATCTGCATATAACACATAGACACATACTCTTAAATATCATAAATTTTACGCACACATATACATTCATACACACGTACGAATGCATATATACATACACACATACATATATATATATATATATATATATATATATATATATATATATATTATATATATATATATAATATATATATATATATATATAATATATATATATATATATATATATATATATACACATATATGTATGTATAAATACATACATATATATATATATACACACACACATATATACAATGAAATAGAGAGAGAAAGCAAGAAGGAAAGAGGGAGAGAAAGAATGGTGTGGGTGAGAGATATGATAGGAAATGGTTTACCATGAGCTATTAGACAAAAGAAAGATCACTCAGTATTTGTAAAGCGAGTCCAATTTTTACATTATTCAGTAAAAACATTACTCTCTTTTTCATAGAAGCTCCAGTTAAAATTTGTATAGAATTGAATGAAATCTAGACTTTTACTAGCCTTAATGTCGCCAGACATATTTTCATCAATAATTTTAAATTTCTTTTGTATTTTTTACTTCTTATTTTTCAATGCAGAGAGTTTGCAGAATCGTTAGTCAGACAAAATGCTTAGCGGCGTTTATTCCGTCTCTTTACGTTCGGATTCTAAATTCCACCCAGGTCATCTTTGCCTTTTATCCTTCCAGGGTTCATTAAATAAATACCAGTTGGACACTGAGGTCGATCTACATGACTTAACCCCTCCCTTAAAATTGCCAGCCTTGGGCAAACATTTAAAAACCATTGTTTTTTTTTTTTAAATTCCCTATTATGCTTTGTGTTGTTTTCATGTTTGTAAATGTTTTTTTTTTTTAACGACTGCTTCTACTTCGCTTTCACCAAATATCTCTCCATATTTTTTCAGTTTATCTCCCAATTTCCACCACTTTCATTTTCTTTCCGACATAAATAATTACCTATCTCCATTTCTACTTCCATATTAACCATTTCTATCAAATTATTCTCCCAGTGTGCTAGTTGGGGTAAACCAGAATCCCTCTTCATTCATTAAGATTCGATTCTGGCATATCGAGATATTTAAAGCCTATATTAGATGTCACTCACTTCAATGTGAATTTTCTAACACGGAAAATGCTTTGGCAATTTTCTCTGTAATTTTCTGTATGAAGGAGGACGAATGGCCACACACTTGATAAGCTTTTGAAAAATCTAACGTATACTCGGAATTCTTTTGATCTCAAGGTCACAATAGAAACCAATCTGAAGGCAGTTATTTATATATATATATATATATCTGTAAATATAATATGTGACAATTATTCGGTAGCCATGATAAAACTCCGAGTTTCGGATGTCGGGGCGGAAACCCACGCCGCCATCTCTTTAGTTATCTGGCCATCGGAAAAATGCGGCGTGGGTTTCCGCCCCGACATCCGAAACTCGGAGTTTTATCATGGCTACGGAATAATTGTCACATATTATATTTACAGATAAATTCCTCTATTTACATAATATCGAGGTCTCTTTCATTCTTTTGTTGTCTTACCATTTCTATCAATACACACACACACACATATATAATCATACATATATATACATTAGCAGTATCGCCCGGCGTTGCTCGGGTTGTAAGGGAAATAACTATATAAGCATTTTTAGAGAGTTATAGCCAAAAAATAGCAAAAAAATGCATTAAAAATTGAAAAAAAATTAAGGTAAATTTTTTTAAAAATCGTTGACACATCGTAGATATTTTTAGAGAGTTACTTCCCTTATATAAAAGCGAAAAAAATGCATTAAAATGGAAAAATATGATGGTAAATTTTTTTTAAATCGTAGACTCATCGTAGACGCGCGCTAATACCCAGAAGGGCTCGATATGAATCACGACTATAAGATACCCGCTTTTGGTTAAACTGCACCGCAAAATGTGGGAGTAGTTACGAATCTAAATCGTAGGAGACAGACACACAACTTCACTCTTATATAAAGATGCTTTTTTTTTTCAGTCATAGAGTTAGATTTATGAAGGTCTTCAGTAGAAAATCCTTCGAATTCTGACTCGCTGCTTGATATAATGAAATTCGTATCCATTTTTTTGTCAGAATTACAAATTTTGAAAACACAATAGGAACAAATTTCGGAAAAAAATCTCCCATAATTCACGGAATTAAAATTACACTTCGATTTTTGTACAAAACTGTATTTGAAGTGTTTACGAAGTATAATACGTGTTTTCACGAATGTACTAAAGAGATTTACTCTGATATTCTCATTTAAATATGAATAGGTAAATTCGGGCGGTTTGGTAACGAAAGGGTTTATATAAGTGTTGTCTGTTATACATAAACACTGTTTCATACTTTCAGTTTAGTCTTCCTCAAATCACTCTGTCGCTATTTACTCTCTTCCAAGAACATTTTCACTCACTCTTATCTGTTAGCTTGCCATACATTTTACTCATGCATCTATCAGCGTGATAGACAGAAACAAATATTACATCTAGTTTCACTTTATTCGTTGCACACTGTGTGTGTGCGTTTGCGTGTGCTGTAAACCAGACTAAGAAAAGCATTTGACATACACACCAGAATGTGAGTTTTCTGTAAATTTTGCTTAATTGGAGTTTAAATTTTAAAAACTGGACCTGGCAAAACCCGATGCATTCTACTCTTTAAAATGCTAGGTAAATTGTAATTGAAGAAATCCTATATTGTAGATTTCTATAACTGACAAAGGGAGGCAGATAAAATCTGCCTTTTATAATAAGAGATAAATATATATCAGGTCATCCCATAAGTTCTGTCCGAATTTTGAATAAAGAAAACAAGTGATCAAATGTTAAGAGTACACGTGCCTGTGGAGTGCTCAGCCACTTCCACGTTAATTTTACGAGCAGACTGTTCCGTTGATGGGATCAACTGGAACCCTCGTCGTCGTAACCGACGGAATGCCACCAATCATCAATGTACTTTCCCTGATTATCTATGACTTCCTTCCATCTATTTACAAGCTTTTTAATCCGTCAATGTAAAACTCTTGGTTTCAAAGCGAAGAACTCTGAAATGTCAATTTCGATCTCCTGGCTTGCGAAAGTTATGTCCCCCAAATAATTCTGTAAACTACGAAACAAATGGTAATCTGAAGGAGCAAGGTCGAGAGAATAAGGTGGACAATGCATGGTGACCACAATTGAGAATAGTAGTCCAGATGTCCGAGTACAAATGTTCTCCATAGAACTAGTATAGTTTCCTGGTCCCTTGTTCAGACGGTTCTCAGAATCAGTCTGGTCCTTCACCTGCACACTGTCGCCATCTTAGCGATGTACACATGAAACGAGGCATCGTTGCTCATATCAATCCTTAGATCACACGTTGTATGTGACTCTAGGATTGACGCTCCTTTTGGTCCACAGTATCGTTGTTGCGGCTTCTGGGCACCAATTAGCTGGTAGCGGAGGGCTTGGAATTTGCCTGCATTAAATTACATATTGTTTTCCTCAGCCCATTTATATATAGCATCTAGGTTTTTCTGTAAAAGATTATCATCAAAAGGTTCCTTGAATGCTTGTACTACTTTTTTGTCGTCGGCAGGGCTAGTTAAAGTGTGGCTGTCTGCATAACTGATGGCATATCTCAAAGAGCCATCAGGAACAACAGCGGCTCAATACAGTTTCCTGAGGCACTCCACTTTCTATTACTGTCTCCTTGGAAAGGGCTCTATTGGCTGCCAGACCCCGGCTTCTGTCTTTTAAGACGTCATGCAACTAATCTCCAAGTTTCACAGTTATGTCGACTCTCTGTAGCTTGTGACATATTATCCCATGATCAACCTTATCAAAGGACTTTGCTAAATTGAGATATATCACGTCCACGTTTGAGCGATTCGTTAATTGTAAGGTAGCTTCTTCCTGAGCGGAAGCTATGCTGGGTGTCGGGGAGCAAGTCATTATCTTAAAGGAACACAACCAGTCTCTTCCTGACAATGCTTTCCTTGACATTGCTGACATGGGTCGTGAAAGAGACAGGTCTATAATTTTTAACATCTACACTGCAAACTCCCTTATGGATAGAACGTATTATGCCTTCCTCTAACTTTTTGGAAAGTCTCCCAGTTGCGAGGAAGCTTTGGAAGAGAATCTAAAGTGGTCCTGCTAGAGTCCCTTTGCATTTCTTTAAGAGGGTTGCTGGGAATCCATCAGGGCCTGCGGCTGATTTTGAGCTCACTTCATCAATGGCTGATGTTACACCTGTTTTCTCTATTTCAATGCTATCAATAACTGCCATTTTTTTTCCTGTACAAAGACGAACCCATAAAAGAAACACAACACCATTTCTAGCAACACACAATCCGCATCACCAAAACATTTTTAACATCATCAAAACAAATTTGCCACTCATAAAACAAAGGGAAAAATAAAAAAAAAAAGCTAATCAAACCCTGACTCTCATTGCATCTTCACAGTAGATGCTGAAGCAAATGGCTGAGATAAGACAACCTTAATTGTCATAAAACTATTCTGTGTTCTTTCACCCTGGCGGTTGCATGTTATTTGTAGAAATTACAAATTACAGTGTAACGACTTTATCATTTACACCGATTCTTTTCATGGTAAGTCACAACGAAGTGAACGTATTTTTGCAGCTTATCAAGGCTTTCATTCACTCATTCATTAATTCATTCACTCATTCATTCACTCATTCATTCATTCATTCACTCATTCATTCAATCACTCATTCACTCATTCATTTATTCTTTCATTCGCTCATTCATTCACTCATTTATTCATACAAATATTATGAAAGGAAAAGTTTGTTCATACACAATAGAAAAACGTAACAAAAACAAAAAGTAGAACTGCGGCGTTGATTTTGAAAGACTAAAAATTAAGAATTGGTGTCTTCAGGGCCATTGGAAATATGGAATTTGTAGAATTAATTTGTGAAGTTTCATTCTCTCTCCCTCTCCCACCTATCTCTTTCTTTCTCCTCACTCTCTGTATACACACATATATATATATATATATATATATATATATATATATACACATAAACATACATACATATATACATATACATACATGCATATATATATATACATACATACATGCATATATATATATACATACATACATGCATATATATATATACATACATACATGCATATATATATATACATACATACATATATATATATATATATACATATAAATACATACATAATATATACATTACACACACACACACACACACACATATATATATATATATATATATATATATATATATATATATATATATATGCACATACATATATGTGCATGTGTGCATATGCTTGCATATATGTGTGAATATCATTTAAGTTTACTATTTTACAAAATAAAAGAACTTAATGATATTAAATGATTATTTAACTAGCTCTCTGTGTGTGTGTGTGCGTATATTTTGAGAAGTTTATGTTGGTTTTTAGCCTTGGATGTAATAGTTACCCGCCTGCGTGTTATCGTAGGCGCCTTTTTGGGTGTGTTTGTTGTGTGTTGCGGTGATCATTAGAACGTAAATAAAATATTCACAACTAGACACAAAATAAACTAATTCGTGTACAGAAAGCGATACGGCATCGATTCATCAAATATGGATGCGTTCGGAGTTTTCTGTTGAAATGTCTGGAAGGCAATCAGCTTATTACTTCGGCATTTACGTGGTAACTAACATTAAGTAGCTATTGTCTGCAAGAAACACTTTCTTCTCCTTGGTTTATTTTGGAAACAATGAGAAACAGATATGTAAGTATAAGATAAAAAAAAACATAGCAAAAACAATAATAATATTAATAATAATAAGAAGAAAAAGGAAAAAGAGGCGGGGGAGAAGAAAGTGATTATGCTTACGTAAAGTTTTTTTTTAGCTTTCTGGTTAAAATCATGCACTTTACGCATACTTCCTGTTGTTTTTCAACAGCTAATGACACACACATACATACACACATGCTTATATATATATATGCATGTGTTTACATACATACATTTCTAAAGAGAGAGGATGGGAGAGAAAGAGGGGGAGATGGTATTTACTTGTTACAAGTGTAATTAAGATTTATACACATTAGAAATGTTTCGATCGCTAAAAAGAAGACAGCAACAAAATATTCCGAATAAAATATCTGAGTTTTGAAAGCATTTATTAGAGCACTACAACAATGGCCTCTTAGCTGTTGTTTGCGTGCATCATTTTAGCTGCAAAGAGTAAATATAATCTGTATATCCCTTCAGTAATATTATAGACCAGGAGACGATTGAAGAATTTCTTTTGTTGCGTTGATTTCTTGTATATAAATGTATTCCAACCATTCACACGTTCATTTTCACAGCACTTTCCATTTCTGCACTTTTTACTCTCTAATCTTTACATTTCGCCTAAGAACGATTATATTTTTATGTCAAGTTGTATTTCAATAAATATGTAAATACCTAATTATAAGTGCATGTGTACACACACACACACACACACACACACATACATACATATACATACACACACACGCGCGCACACACACACACATATATAAACATCCACACAAATACATATGTATGTATATAAATATATACATTACGGGATATATTCGTCGGTAACAGTTGTTAACATCCCATTAATTTCTATTAACAAATTTAATACTATGTTTCTTTCGAAATCTTGCTTACCAGAGTATTTTGAGAAAGACATTAGTGTGTCTATATGTAGGAATATGAAAAAGACACACACATACACATAGCCATCTATACATCATACTTAATGCGAATGCATCGTTGGAAAGCAAATCCACTGCGGTATCCGTCCAGAAATAACATCTCTTACGGACGTACTCTACTTAGAAACACACAATGTACCAGATGGAGAGGAAAATCTTCCTAGTAATGGCTGGCGAGAACGCCAGTTGCTTTTTGGCCTGTGCTCTTGTCTCTCCCACGGAGTAGAAAGCCTCCCGAGTCATATATTTCCCCACATATGTAACACTTTGACTTTCTTCCTTCTGCAACCACTCCTATTTGATCATAATATTCAAACCTGAAGTGATTCAGGTGTTTTGCTAAGTCATCAGGTGTCCGTAGTACCTGGAACCTCAGAGTCAGACTAGTTTTATGGTGTTGTGGATTGGAATTGAGTGGCTCTCATTTTTCTGTGCTCCTCTATCATTGCCCGCTGGCTTGGATCATATGGAGTGGCACGTTCGTGATTCATATTTTCGTCATCCGTCTTCTTGCCAGGTATAATGGGATTTTAGAGCTGAGGTCTAGTGTGCCATCTCATTCAACGTCAATAATAATTATAATAATAACTGTTCCTGTTATTGTGGGTGTCCTAAGTATGATAAGAAAGAGATGTCAAAAACATCTAGATAATATCCCAGGAGAACCATGTCTCAGAGAAATGCAAAAGATTCTGCTGATAAGTATTACCCACATCTTTAGAAAAACCCTATCAATGTAAATGTCTGTGTTGTATTACACGAAGATATTTCGCTGCTGCCCCTGCCACTTCCCCTCCCCAAGCTTGTAGCCATACTGTAACATCTCATCCTTCACTCGCCCTAGGAAATTCGCCCAGAAATTAAAGAAACAATACCCAACAAAATGTTTATAGAACCCACACACGGATGCGTACATAACCAAAACCGACTCACAGTATTTAAATGTCTTTAACCAAAGAGGCAACAAGCCTCATTCCTCTGAAGTGGAAAGGAACGACTATGATCAGTGTTCGGCGAAAATACAGCACAAAGAATAAAGGAGAAAGTAACAGTAGGGAATTTCGTCCAGTGAGCCTCCGGCAATCACGATGCGAAAGAAACTTCATCACACGTCGAGATGCGGTGTTTTGTCAAAAAGTTGACGCTGTAAAGACGGACCCATCTCTTAATGTCACGGCCCAAGCGTATAGCAAAAGCAGAAAAGAGCGATGGACAGACTCCAATGACGTGTTATACGCACACTACAATGCAACTCCCCCACCCCGAACACATACTGGAATGAACTCATGTAGTAAATACTCAATAAAATGAACAAACCCCACAACATGTGCCATAGAAGCCCGATGCCCAACAAAAGAATACAATGTGCACTGCACAAACAATACGAATTGGTAGAATAGAAGACTGAAACCAACCCCCAAAACAAAACATTCTGATGCAACACAATATTCCACAAACGTAAAAGATTGTTGCACACACCTCAGCAGAATGAAAGCGTGGGAAGTGATGCAATAGAAAGTTAGTTGAAACTATGAGAAGTTGAATAACAATAGTGGTGATGATGATGGTGACGAACGTTATCTTAACTCAGTTAATGGGAGACAGCAGTTTCCGCAGAACAGTGAAAATGAAGTTGAACCTTTAAGGGAAGGCCCCTCGCTCGGCAGTGGATCAGTAAAGATGGAGGCTGACTACAGCTGTCACCCTAACACAGCATCAGCAGATAATAGAGCAAGGAGAAGGAAGAGGACAAGCGAAGAAAACAGGATAGCGAAAGAGTGCTACTTAGAAAGTGAACCTAGCAGGAGTTATAGAAAACGAATGGTATCCCTTCGGGTAGGCCCTCATGTCTACGGCGTTCGTCGCTGGAATAGTTGAATGGTTGGAATGGTTGGAGATTACGCGGTCGTTAGCCTCAAATCGCCCTGCCTGGTCGACGTTTGCGAGAGATGCAGCATTAAGGATGAATGAAGCCAGCCCAACCCACCCCGGGTGAATGCAGTTTAAAAAAGAAAGATGTACAACAAGGATATAGGATGGAATTCGGTATCTCGAAGTGTGCGGTGCTCACTTTGAAACGAGGAAAAAGAGCAGATTGTAGGAGCATAGACTTACTAAACGGGTAGAGAGTGGAAAACCCGGATGATGACGGGTACAAGCACCGTGAGATTCTGAGGCTGGACAATATCTTGCACAGAGAAATGAAAGACAAGGTCATCGCTGCGTGTTTGAAGCCCTCGACTTCTCTTGAAATCTAAGCTCGGCTCAAGGAACCTTGTAACTGCCATCAACATATGGGCTGTTACTGTAGTCCGTTATAGTGCCCCCACTTTGAAATGGGCACGAACAAAGATTAACCAACCCGAAAGACAAATACAATACATGGTGCCCTCCACCCTAAGGCGAACGTACACAGGCTCTACATGAAGAGGTGTAAAGGTAGACGTGGGCTGATTAGCGTACGGGAATGCATCAACAGTGAAAGAAGAAACATGGCGGAATATTTGGCAGAAGGAGTTGAGGGATATTGGTATAGAAGAATATACACTCAAACATTTCAAGGGTAAACACAATAACGGATTTCGCAGGAACAAATCCAGAAAATTGTGTTTAGGCATAAAAGAAGCAGAAACTAAAACAAAAAAGTGTATGAAGACACACAAAATATAAGTGATTTATATTTACCTGTAAAGGGGAGATATTAAATTTGGTGAAACTAGGTATTTTCTTTCTTCTAGTTCCGCTTTCAAGTATTTTCCAGGTCCGCAGAGGAATGCTGTAAAAAGAATATATGTGTAAATTCTAGTTTGAGTATTTCTTATTCAAAACAAAGAGACCGCGACCTAAGAAGAAAAGTCGATACAAATCAGCGATGTAATGAGAATTTAAAGCCACCGACCTGACCTTTTTAACCTTAGAAACATAACACCAACAACTCTGTTCAGGAACGCTGGTTTAGCAATATGAAGCAAAACCAACGATCACACCTTAGATAAATTCAATGATAACAAAGAAACATCTTCAAAGAATTTTTGCTGATTAGAACAGTTTTATATGATTAGTATAACGAAGGTCAATTTCTTGAATGTAATTCCAAACCTCAAAATAGACATATTCTTACAGAAAACTTGACGAAAAGTCTGTTTATATCCATAGGAACTCCAACCACTCCTGCAGCAATTAATTAGAACCATAGGCAAATTCGTCAACAAAATCTCCAATCAATCGCCGAATAGGGCCATTTTGAAGAGGACCACAGCTCATTCTTATGAGAGGTAGCTTTATTGATAAGTTATTGTATATGGAGACCCCCATCTATTTCCAAATCCAGAGTTAGGATGATTCAAAGCACAATAAAAGGAATGGAAATAAGAAGTATCTATTGAAAGATTTTTGTTGGAAAGAAAATAGTGAAGCAAGACTAGCAGAAAAAGTCTCGTTGAAACGTGGAGAAATAGCATAAGTGTGGAACTTGTTATTACAGCTTTGTTTCTCATTCGAATAAAGCCAATAACTAACCACAAGAAAGCAAACAAATATCGCCACAGAAGATTATTTGATCGACTTTATTTGATTTAAACTTGATTTGTTGTAGTTCCTGAATTAATGGACTTGATTATGGGAAAAGCAAATATAAGAGTTTCTAAGGACGCTGGTTCAAACCAGACCATAGTATAAAAAGTGCAATTTTAGAAATATTTTCATGAACAGCTTTTTAAAAAATATCTTTTTCTAAACAAATCAACATACAAGTAAATGAAACATAAAAAAAAATGATAAACAAATATGTTTATATAAAGACAATAAATTTATATTATGAAACAAAATACAACGAAAACAATAAAATATTGGAATAAATTTCAATATAAACGGCAAGAAAAAAAAAAGAACTAAAGCAGAGAAAATAACATTTAAAAAAATATTCATTATTCATGTTGCCATAAATTAATATCTCAATTTTAAGCTATCGTTTATTGGTATATAGTTTTTTATGGAGTGCATTTATTGTCAATTCCGTATAACCACGTGACTTCCATTTATTGCGTGATCGTTTCAAGAAACAATATTTGTTGCCATGGCATGAACCGCTTGACAGATCACTCGACTGTCAACGCTCATTAAATAGATATTTATAAATAATCAAATAAATAGCATTTCCTTGGGCAGAAGAATCAAAAAGCAAATCGGATACATTTATAAATTCTTAATGTTGATTCCGGACAAGGTAACACCAAACACAATCGTATCCATATTATGTTTCGAATACCTTCGAGGATTTCTTCCCAGAGCAGAAGAGAAAGCGCTGTTGAGTAAGCTAAACCAATTTCTGTTGCTGGTGTTGCTGTTGAGTGAACGGTCTTCGTCCCAGAGCTCGCAAGATGGGAGAAATCCGAAACGTGGTCCTTTGCTATTCGTAAGACCCGCAGAAGAGAAAGCAGGTCAACCCCCGACACCGAAAGCATCGATGGATGGATGAATGCGCATCCAGGCTCAGCGGTTGCGTAGGAAGTCGGGGAAAGAAACAGGAAAAAAGAGTGAGAGAAAGTTGGGGCGAAAGAGTACAACAGGGGTGGCCACCCACCCCTACCGGAGCCTCGTAGAGCTTTAGGTGTTTTCGCTCAATAAACACACACAACGTCCGGTCTGGGAATCGAAACCGCGATCCTCCGACCGTGAGTCCGCTGTTCTAACCATTGGGCCATTGCGCCTCCTCTGTTGCTGCTAATGCAGGAGAAGCAAAGAGAAATGATAAGGAGGTGAATATTGTCGACTGTGTGAGCTATAGTAATAACACACGATTCGAAACGGCACAGCGCAATATTTGAAAAATTAAAGCAGAATCCAAATAAAAGGACGCCTTGAATGATACAGTAATGAGTGGAAGGCTTTTGGTATTGATCGACATAATCAGGGCGATATGGGCATTAGGGGCGACTACAGAAAATTAATTATTATCATTAAATAAAGGAATCAACGAGATTACGCAGAAAGTCCACAACTGTCACCGTCGACGTTTATGGCCAACATTCACAATTTTTTTTCACAAAACAATAGCAAAATATACAACTACTACTACTACTACTACTACTACTAGTAGTAGTAGTAGTAGTAGTAATAACAATAATAATAATAATAATATTAATAGTGAATTTGCGTGTGTAATCTGGGAATACATACAATGAGCTTTTCTGCCCTAGGTGTACGGAAAACACTCGGCGAGAAACGGAAGAAAATTTGAAGAAAGAAGGAAAAATAATAATAATAATAATGTTTCCAACAAAGAATTCTCCACTCTACAGTACTGCTTTTTGGTAAACGGCGTCAATATGGAACACGAGAGAGAAATTTTCAGTTAATTGGAAAATACTGAGTATCTGGAATACTCACTCACACACACACACACACACACACACACACACACACACGGAGGTACGCACACAGATACACACACATTCATGCACACACGGAGGTACGCACACACACACACACCCATATGCAAGTGTTTTACTTACACACATCTCTCGCTATGTAGCGCATTTTAAATCCTTTGTAATCATAGGAATCGTCTGTCTCGAATTGAACCATGAGTTTCTGACCGGTACTAATAAACGAAGGATGCTTCACGCCACACCATCTGTCGAGACTTGGCGAGTTCACATTTCCACCTGTTAAGTGAGACAAAAGAAAAAGTCACATGAGAAAAAAACTTGTAAGTGTACATTGGTTGATATAATTACATTCAATATAAATAAACGCGCGCGCGCACACACACCGCGTCGGCACCAAGAACCGGTCTCTGCCCTCCTCCAGATTGACTTCACACTTATTTTAGAAGTTCCTAGCTGAGGTCACTACATCTTTTTTTGTACGAATAAATTTTCTTTAGCATTCATCCCTGTTTTCCCCATTAATGTTGTAATTACAGTCAATTTAATCCCACCCCCCACGATTCCTGGGTGGATCGTAGGGATAGGGACCTGAGGCACCTCCTCCATAGGAAATAAGCGTCCTTAAAACTTCCTGCTGGATTCCCAAAGTTGACCAACAAAAATTATGGATATTTTTCAATCATTTCGTTCTTGGTTTGCCACTAGGTTTTATGTTGGTTGGCTCGACTTGAAGAATTTGGCTTGCGATTATTTCACGCGCTACTACAATCCCATGTCCGAAGTAACAGAGTTGTGACCTCTCGCTACGAAGAAATAGTAGCATGGCCTGGGGAGACTCCCTGAACTCCGAGCTATGCACCATGTCGAGTATCGTTCTTCAGAGATCCTTTGAAGGAACCCCAATCCAGTCGCTTATATTTGCGATCACAGTCTTAAGGATATTTCCCAGCATGCAAGACCATAGGTGAAGGTAGACGCAAAACGAAACTGAAGAGAACAAGACTGGTCTTTTACCAACCTCTTCGCTGGTTAAAAATTTGGTGATGCTAGGCTGAATTGTTAGTATGGACGGGATTGTAGTTTATACAAGCAGCAGGAGTTTAGCAACATGGTGTTGTGAATGGAGAAGCCAGAGATAAGGTGGCATATCTGGATTGTCAGATGCTATTAGCCGGAAGTCTGGGCATACATCTGGTAGCGAAAAGATAGTTCGTTCTTCTTGTTGATGGATACTGCATCTTGGTTGAGTGTGTGTAGTCTCTCGATGAGATTACGCATATTCAAGCAAGATGCACTATCTATCAACAGGAATTCCAGATTAGTAAGGCACGTCAGTGAAAGATATTCCACTTGGGAGAGTCATTCTGATGGTCGCAGAGTCTCCAGTTGAATCAGGACACAGAGGCAGAATTTTCCCTATCTCTGCACCTGAATCAGTGTATAAGCTGCGTATATCTTCTCTTAATACCATTAGTTGTCATGCTCTAGTGCTATCCTGTAATACATTCAGATAACGTGAAGGTGACTCTGTATACTACATCCTTTTAGAGGCAGGATCCTCCCAGTGGGCAGTTGGTAGGATGTGTATTGAAGGCTGTTTAGATATGCGTTTGCGTCTATCGTAGCGAACAATATTTGAGGCGACATTATCTGAGCAGGTTTAACCGACCTTTACATTGTAGGAATTGAAGAGTTTATAACATGAGTTCTTGGGTAAATAGCATGCAGGAAGCTCCTAGATATGTTAGAGAAAATCCCGGGTCAAAAGGCATATAAAACCAGATTATCTTTCTTTTTCTGACCCTGCTGATATAGTCTATAGATTTCTTTTCTACCTGATTTTGTAGAGTACCTGTCTACGATCTGATGTACGAGTGTGTAATGTATACATGTATTTCTGTTTGTGAATGTGTTTTTTTTTGTGTGTGTGTGTGTGTGTTTTATATACTCTGTTTCTTTTTCTTGAAATAATTCTAGTGTTTGGTAGTTAATATTGCTTCGTATTTAAATTGTTGTAGCTCATTATCATAGCAGCATTGTGTACATTTTTTTAAACTTTCATTATCACGTCTCATTAAATTCTTGATTTGAGGTTTCTGACTTTCATCGGGAAACCTTTCAGCCGTGACGTCTGCTATTTCTTCCATTCAAGAATAATCTATTTGTGATTTCGTTTACATTTTCTCTAATATTTTGCTATTAATGTAGATTCTAGAACAATGACGTTGCCTTGATTTTACATACAAGATATCTATGTTAACGAATATCGCTGTTTTTCCAATATAGTTATATCAAGTTTTGTTCTTGTGTTTTATAAGTTACAACTTCATTTATTGCAAATGCATTGTGGGTCAGTGTGATAATGCTGTACATGTATGCTCAACGTGCAATTTACTCACAGAAATCATTGAAATTCTATATTATGAAATGTGGGTCAAAACTACGTAGAACACAACTTCGCAACATAGATTGGTAATAAAAGCTGCTGCCTGTAATCTATTTCTTTCGATGCTTTACTCATTCTTTAACCCACCTGAAGCCAGCTTTGATTTTATGCAATCAATTTATTTGAAATGGTTTAATCAATTCTGTTTCAAACTAAGAAACACTACCAGAAAATATTCCATACTTCAACAACCATATGCACCTCGCTAAGTGGATGTAGGGACACAATAAAAAACAATGTAATTAGACAGGTAACTAAATCCTACGTATCTCACTACAAACTCGCCATGTTAATATATTATAAAAACACACGAATGAAATATTTTCATTAACCTAAACCCACAGAAATATCAATATAATTGATATTTAAATCTCAATGTAAGTATGAAAGTTTTCTGCTTCAAAAATCAAGCCGCAACATTGGTCAAGCATTTGCAACCTTATTCTATCGCTTGACTATGCATGGACCAGGCAGAGTCATCGCAATACACTTGAATACAATATATATGCAACAAAACAGAATATAGTATATGCAACAAAGAAAAAATAAACACGGGAAGAGTGTCCACGGAGGCTTTGGTAAAAGGAAAATATAAAACCAAAACCTTTTCTTTAGTAATTCAACGGCAGCAATGCTGCATTGCTGTTTTGAAAGGCATTACTCCAACAGATCGATCCCTAGCACTTGGTTTTAAAATTTGGTACTCTTGTATTGGCGTACAGTATGGAACTGCAATTATCAAACAATTGAGGCGACAAACACAGTTATCCACACCCACCCGTACATCCATGCCAGCCAGCCAGCCAGCCAGCCAGTCAGCCTGTCTGTCTGTCTGTCTGTCTATCTATCTATCTATCTATCTATCCATCCATCCAGTAGTAGGTGTCAGTGATATTCTTCTAGTCCATAGGGGCTGGGTACGAAATCTAGTAGTAAATACTTGAGTCCGTTCAGGTTAAGATCAATGGCTGTAGAGTTATTTTTAGCAAACCCTAAAGATTAGAAGAATACCACTGGCCCCTATTATTCTCTTTAAATTCCTTTCGTTTTGCTCTATTTTGTTTACTTTTTACATTATCTTCCACTACCTCCTCCTCTCTCTCATCTTCTTGGCTATCTTTGTACACTATATGTCTATATACCTTACTTTATCCTTAATGCCAATCCTTAACCCACCCTCACAATCTACCTCTCTTTCTATGTATTTACTTTTCTTTCTTTTTACCACTTAATACCCACCCCCGCCCGCTACCATTCTGTTATCGAACGTTGACATGTTCGCGTCTTTTGTCTGGATGTTTACAATATCAACACTTTACCCACAGGAATTAACGCAGGATTGCTCCAAAGGACTTATGGACTCATTTCTACAAGATCGAAAAGTTGAACTGTGAACTTTTATGCTTCTTTTTTCTTCCCTTTCTTCGTCTCCTTCTTCATTTACTCATACCCTCTATGTCATCATTTCATTCAGCTATACCCTTCTCATTTCCTATTTGTCTCTGATGACGGAGTATCCCATACTCTGGGACATCCCAGAAACAGCTGTAAGACTTTGAAATTTTTTCCCAATAATAATAATAATGTATGTAATTTGAGATGCTTGACTTGCCTTAACGTTTGCTGTCCTCTTTAACAATTATATATCCACTGCACTGGAAATCTGCCATCCATTAAAGCATTTACCTAGCGTACGTAATCGTTTAGATCATCTGTGAACTAAACCTCCATATTCTCTCTCTCTCTCTCTCTCTCTCTCTCTCTCTCTATATATAATATATATATATATATATATATATATATATATATATATGTAGGTCCCGGGTTGATTCGGGGTTAACCACAGTAAATAAGGTACTCAATACATAGCAGAGTAAAATTAATTTATTATATAGAAGGAGCTTCTACAGTAGAAGCTCCTTCTATATAATAAATATGTATATATATATATATATATATATGTATATGTATATTTGCGTGTGTGTGTGAGCTCGTGCGCCAACAGACATGGATGATATAGGAATCCGTCTTGCAGTACAAGGAGCTCCACAACAGTTCTAATCTTGGACGGTAAGCCTTTTGTAACATGGGTCACACACACAAACACACATGTATATATACTTATATTTCTATTCATCGTGTCCTTTTAAGATAAATATCTACACTTACCATCAAAAACTTTAACAGAATCGTACACGCACCCAGGTGAGTCTTCTACCTCAAAATCCAGCACTTGTAGCTCCACTATGTCGAATTCATTTGCCGCTGTCAAAATCCACCAACAACTAAGATTTCTGTAAAGAAAAAAAAAAGAAATGACAGGGATTCAATGCATCAGATGAAATGAGGAAATCTTTTAGCTTTTGTTTCCACCGTAAAGAATATTAGTCGAAGGAATCGAGCCCAGTACTTATATTTGTTTAAGCCTGATACTTACTCTATCGGTCTCTTTTGCGAAACCGCTAAGTTATGGGGTCGTAAACATACCAACACCGGTTGTCAAGAGGTGGTGGGCGACAAACAGAAGCACACAAACACACACAGAGGACCGGTGTCTTTCAGTTTCTGTCTACCAAATTCATTCACAAGCTTTGGCCGGCCCTGGGCTATGGTAGATGAAACTTTTCCAAGATGCCACTCGTTGGGAATGAACCCAGAACCATATGGTTGAGAATCAAATTGCTTTTTACATTGCCCTCTCTACGTCCGACATACGATCACAGCCGAGGATTCTCAGAATACCATTATACTGCTTGAGTATGCTACGGTTTGATCTGTTGAAATTTCGTTACTTATTTCTAACAGGGCCGGATATCAATAAAGGATCTCTCGTTTGTGTGCATGCGTACGCGTATTCGTATGTTTGTGGGGGGGGGGGGGATATTTAAAAGTGTATGTTTTGGGATGGGTGTGTACACGTACGTGTTCATCGCTTTCTTTTATTCAGCACATTTAAGGCCATTTAAGGTTACGCTGGAACACATTGAACGAGTCGAGAGAAAGATGAATTTTGTTTCCTTTTCTGTGTCCATTAGCAATGATGCTAACTGCACAGTTGCATAGACATTAATTTCATTGCATGTATTCATGCTTAAGTGCATGTATATATATAGACAACATACCAAATTTTATAACTTAACCAGTTGATGCATACATTTACATGCGTTTATGACAATATCCCGGCATTTTAATTATTGCTCGCAGGTAAAAAAGCGTACGCAAATACATAACATAGATATGTGTGTGTGTGTGTGTGCTTGGATATATATAAATAAATACGCATATGTATGTGTGTGTGTGTATGTATGTATGTATGTATGTATAGGCACAGGCGTGACTATGTTGTAAGAAGCTTGCTACCCAGCCACATGGTTCCGGGTTCGTTCGCACTGCGTGACACCTTGGGCATGTGTCTTCTCCTATAATGTCGGGCCGACCAAAGCCTTGTGTGCGGATTCGGAAACTGTAAGAAGCCCAGATATCTGGTCAAATGGAATATTTTAGATATTTTCATTTTACAAAATAAACGATGAAAATGTTCAACTGCGAAAGGCAAAAGAAAAATGTTACTAAATCCGAAATTAAACCGGAAATAGCCACCGCTCCATGCATTAAATAATGGTAAAAGCATATTTATGACTAAAACCAAAAGCTCGAAAATAAACCGGAAATAAGTAATACAACCACTACCACAAAAATAACAACTTCCTCTTTAAGAGCACGTGTGTTTGCAAAGGTTAAACGAAAATGCTGACACACTACAAAAAATCTTCTTCCCCAAAAAAGTTAGTAACATACCCACAACGGATTTCATATTTAAAAAGAAATAATTTTACAAAACCACCTTTACACTCCAAAAACAGTATTAAGTAATTCTCAAAGACTTTCAAATATATATTTACCAGAATAAGCACACAAATACGAAACAAGGTGGAGAAAACAGTAGTCTTATATCGGCGGTAAAGTAATATTACTCGAATATCGGAGGTAAATTACTCTACCTCTGGTATTCGAGTACTATTTTCTCCACCTTGTTTCACATTTATGTGCTTACTGTGGTGCTTACTTCTTTAGAAAGTTTGAGCGACTCTCCACAAGTAAGAACCGGTGTTGGTGTGTTTATATCTCCGTAACTTAGCGTTTCGGCTAAGAGACCGATAGAATAAGTACCAGACCATAGAAAAATAGTATTGGGATTGATTCACTAAAAAAAAAAGAATTCAAGACGGTGCCCCAGCATGACCTCAGTCTAGTGGCTGAAACATGTAAAAAGGAAATAAAGTAAAAAGGAAAAAAAGGATGTATATAGACACATAAATAAATACACACACACACACATATATATATATATATATATATATATATATATATATATATTTCTTTATTACCCACGAGGGGCTAAATATAGAGGGGACAAATAAGGAGAGACAAACGGATTAAGTCAATTACATCGACCTCAGTGCGTAACTGGTACACAATTTATTGACCCTGAAAGGATGAAAGGCAAAGTCGACCTCGGCGGAATTTGAACGTAACGACAGACGAAATATCGTTGAGCATTTCGCCCGGCGCGCTAACGATTCTGCCAGCTGTGTGTGTGTGTGTGTGTGAATATGTGTATCTATGTGTATGTGTGTTGATATAACAGAGCAAAATGTGAAGAGGCAGGTCATAGCAACACTAAGAACACCTCCTCGAGTTCTCTTCTACCTCATCCTGGAGTGGACCCCCCCCACCGCTGAATCACTATGAACGTTCACCTCCCGGTCTTTGCTGCTCGTTTGCTGCTATATTCTTATACATATTTGGTCTGTCTTCAATATGTTATAGAAATATCTTACAAGTTGCTCTCTCCACTAAGGTAAACTCACTACTGTGGTTTCCCGTGACACTGCAACCGTCATTTCATTGAGGTAATCTCAGCTTTATGATTAGCTACGTTGAATATAAGCTTGTTGCATAACCGTGAACAGTTTCAGTTCGCAAAGAAACATATGCAGCGTGCTTTTTACCTGTTCAACTTCCTC
>NC_043009.1:69646997-69671997 GCF_006345805.1 Octopus sinensis
CTCATGGTCTCCATTTATATTACTGCACTGAAGAGTTTTCGTAAGAAACGGCACAGGACACTAGATTGGTTTGAAAAAAGGTTCGGGCAAGTTCCCCGCTGTCAATGAGACAGCGCCCCACGATCCAAACAAGGTTACAAACGTTAAGAACAGCATGGCACAAGGCCCCAAAACAAGCGCAGAAGCAGTGCAAACGACTACTGACTGCATTTTACAAGGGAATTCAGTCGTCGTTTGACATAGGTGACATCCGTGCAGTTTGTTAAATTTCTTTTCTTCAAAGATTACTATAGGTCCTTTCATTATTTCTAAAGGGTTAAATGAAAAAAGATATTAAAATAGAGTTATCTGCTGTTAAGAATGCGTATTCATACTTTTGCTACATGCATACATACATACATACATTTTCGGTGTATTTCAACCAGAAAATGTTCACTTAAAGAGAATAACAAGCTACGTAATGCAAAATTTTTACTTTTCAAAAATTCCAATTCTAAAGGGTCGAAACAAACCCGAGCAACGCCGGGCGATACTGCTAGTATAAATATATATATATATATATATATATATACATACACACACATATATATTTACAGAGACGTACACCTACGCGCACGCACACACGCACACACGCACATACACAAGCATATGTGCATGCATATTTTATAACAGAATTGGTTCCGACGTTAGATGGGTAAACTGAAAGTTCGGTTTGTAACATCGAAAGCTCTACCTACAACAATAACAATAACAATTATTGATATCCATACACCATCAAATAAATGTAAACATTTCTATTTCCGCCTCCATCGCAAACAACATATCGATGTTTTAGCTTGTTTCGTAACATGGACATTTGTGGAGAGCATAAACAAAAGCAGTTCAAAATAGGTCTTGCTGCTGAAGGCAACTGGTGAACCATTCAACTTTTTACCCCACTTTTTGATAAATAATTTCTAACACATGAGTACAAATTTTAGGTGAAAATATTTAACTCCTAATTATTTCATCGAATTCATACAAATGAAATTTGAATTAGACTTGAACTCAAGTCCCGGGGAGCACGTTGTCCGCCACTGATAAAAATATCCTGCCAATAGCAGACATAGATTTACATTTATTCGGGCAACTATTGTCAATTCCTTTTGCTGGCCGGCACTGATTCTACCGAGCTTTCAAGATCTAAAAGCAATGAAAGCTTCGGTGAATTTGAACTCAAGACTCACGTTATGTTATGACCTGAAAGCAGCTTATCTGATGCCCTGTGCATTAATTCAACAACAATGTCTTATTGCATTTTGAAGAAACTTACAAAAGAAAAACACTGGATTCGAGAGACTTAAGTAATTGAACGCTGCTATATCTTATTGAACACAGGAAGATGATAAGCAAACTTAACATTGGCTTTGAACACAAAATGATTATATATATATATAGGTCATAATATACTTTCGACAATAAGCACAAGACCTGGGATTTTGGGGGAGGGTCTAGTCGATTACATCGACCCCAGTACATGGCTGGTACATATTTTATCAACCTCGAAAGGATGAAAGGCAAAGTCGACATCGGCGGAATTTTAACTCAGAACTTTTAAAAAAGGACAAAATGCCGCTAAACAATTTATGGTTAGGGTTGCCTGGGTGCTTACAATTCTGCGAGCTTACGGCCTTAAATCATAATAAAATACCTCAAGATATGTTGCTATGTGCTTTTGTTTTTGTAAAATAATAGAAATAATCATTTCTCAGATTGTACAGACAGGCGAAATGCTAAGCATTTCCCCCTTCGCCCTCACGATTCTACCTGCTCTATAATAATAATAATAATAATAATGATAATAATAATAATAATAATAATGATAATAATAATAATAATAATGAAAATAATAATAATAATAATGATAATAATAATAATAATAATAATAATAATAATAATAATAATAATGATAATAATAATAATTTTGCCACAAGGGCAGCAATATTTGGGGAGGGGATGAGTTGATTACATCGACCTCAGTTCAACTGGTACTTATTTTATTGATTCCGAAGGGATGAAAGGTAAAGTTGACCTCGGCGGAATTTGAACTCAGAACGTAGCAACGGGCGAAATACCGCTAAGCATTTCGTCCAGCGTGCTAACGAGTCTGCCAGCTCGCTGCCTTGATAATAATCCTTTTGTGGAGAGGAGGACAATAGATCACATTGACTCCAGTACATGACTGGTGCTTAGATTATCGACCACGAAAGGATGAAAGGCAAAGTCGACCTGGGCGGAATTTGAACTCAGAACATAGCAGCAGACAAAATACCACTAAGCATTTCGAGGGCTATTAAGAACAAAACATGTCCGTTGCTTTTCCGTATCTGGTTTCAATGTCCTGATCTACGGCAATTGACTTTGTCTAACATGTCCAAATGGATGATGTTATGGGAGCATATTGTGCAATGTGTTCATATTCCAAAAAACATCTAGAGGAAGTCTTTGTCTATTTATTTCAAGGATATTCTAGTTTCATGGAAGGTTTGAACTCTCTATGTTACATATAAGAGACGGTAGCGATCTGAATATTTGACATTGCAACAACATTCTATTTCATAGACATAAGTTTATAATGCATAACTAAACAAAATGGGAAAAGTTAAAAGATCAATTTCTGTGAAAAGTATTGGTAAACAACATCCAAAATAAAACTTAGTTTTTGTGATGTTCTGACAAGACCAGTATACCAAAAATATAATCTACATGATGATATCAATATTAGCGCTGACTCAAGCCGTCTGCTCAGCGTATCTGTTTCATTGCTATTTTATGATGGTGAATCTTTGCTTTTAGTCACGACTAAATTTCCCAAAAAATTTTCGTGTTTGGAATATTCTGAAATTTTCAATATCATGTATATATATATATATATTATATATATATATATATATATATATATAATATATATATATATAAATGTATAAACGTCTGTCTGTCTATGGGCTAAAAACATAAATGAAAGGTTACAAAAAGCAGAATGAAAAGCAAGAAAAGCAATAGAAACGAATTCTATTCTGAGGATCAAGTAAAAACGTGATTAAATGGTTAGCTTCGAAACAACGTGGTCTCAGATTCGATACTGCATTACAGCAAGACCAGGGCTTACCATTATCATAAGAGTGGAGTCGACACTGAGAAGATATGGCATATTCACACTTTTTACCATAGGAGAGAATCTTTTCTCCCTCTGCTGTGAATTTGCCTTTAGCAGTTGAAATATGTCACAAGAATATTTTAACTAACCTACAGTTCGCTTATGCCTAAACACTGCTTGGCAGTGATACTGCTGAATATATATATACGTATGTGTATTTTAGGAAGTTAAATGTTATGTCTGGTCATAGAGTCACCGTTCGTTTCACACCTATAAAGCGCTTAGCAGTATAGGTGATTCGTCAGAATCAAATGACCGAAGGCGCATAACCTCTCTACAACTGGTGGAAGAAATACGTAACTTTAAGTTGGTTTTGTAAACAAAAAATAAAATCCTGTGCTGTGGGCCAGGATTAGCATCACAAGAAACAGAGATGTAATAAATTTGGTAAGCATTCAGAGTATTGTAACGTAGTCACTTGTCTCCAATTATTGTAGTATCGTCATGACAATACTTGTTCACACTAAAAGCGTGTAGTAACAATAAAATATATAACGAAGCAGAGTAACAACAACGTAACAACAATCCAAAAAGCTCTCCACGATCTATACACGAACCAACAAACGACATTCCGACAAACTACCAAAACGACACTTTACGACTTCCGCTCATTGAAGCCTTCTCTCTCTCTCTCTCTCTCTCTCTCTCTCTCTTCATTTTTTGCTAATCACTTATTCTCATTTAATTGTCTATATTTTGTTTGTTTATTCATATGTTTCGTCTCATTCGATACCCTAACCCCAATGTTTGTTTTGTCTGTCCTCGTATCGTCCCCTCTTTTTCTCAACCTTATGGTGAATAAAGAAATTCTCTCTCTCTCTCTCTCTCTCTCACACACAGACTGCTACTATTTATAGCCGTTCGGTCAAGTCTATTCTCGCGGGGGGGGGGGGCTGGGGTGTCGGGATCTCGTCACAATACAGAGGTAAACAAATTGCACAGAGAATGGAACACTTAATTAATTGGAATACAATTCCAAAGGAAAAACAACTTGCCTCATGACTTTCAAACAGAATATTCTTTGGAATTCCACGTGTTAACATCTCTTTAAACTAACAATTTGATTGAAAGGTTACCGACAGCGCATTTCAAAACTGTTTAACTTTCTTCAGACGTTCTTACTAATCAGTAGAGGCCAGGCGAAGCACATGTTTGTCGATATAATTCATTCATAACTGTTGATATTGATAACACACACACACACACACGCACACACATTTATATAGTATGTAATCGAAAAATCGCAAGTAAAATATCCTACGTAGGAAACCTATTACAAGCTTCGAAGCAATTTTGTTTTATACTATAATTTCATTTAACATCGACAAAAACCCCCACACGCAATTAAACATATTTGCGCGCACATATATACGTATATATGTGTGTGCATGGCGAGCTGGCAGAAACGTTAGCACGCCGGGTGAAATGCGTAGCCGTATTTCATCTGTCGTTAGGTTCTGAGTTCAAATTCCGCCGAGGTCGACTTTGCCTTTCATCCTTTCGGGGTCGATAAATTAAGTACCAGTTACGCACTGGAGTCGATGTAATCGACGTAATCCGTTTGTCTGTCCTTGTTTGTCCCCTCTATGTTTATCCCCTTGTGGGCAATAAAGAAATAGTATATATATGCATATATATATATATATATATATATATAATATATATATATATACACACATGCAAAAATAGACACGCACATATTCACACAGACGTATACACAACACTACATATAACCTGTCAAAATGTCTGGGCATTAATACACCGTAGGATATAGTTTAACCTATTTAGATGTTTTTCTTAATTTCAGTAGTAATTAAATAATTATTTTGGCCATTTATCTTTAGTCGGGATATTTGTCTATGAAAATTGAAGAAGAATTTAATCGCATAAATTAACAAAATGCATTTAACCTCGTCCCTCTAATGTCTGGCTTTAATACCTGAAACAGGTGAATAACTCATTAACTATTCCTTGAACGACACTTAATGTACCAATGTAGCATTATACGAATATACATATACCAATCCTATAGCAATTTCGGATTTTTTTTCTTTTTTTTTTTATCAACCATTCGTAATTTAAATATTCGATCTTCTTACAGAAAGAGGAATCTTTAATTAGCAGTAAATGCTGTGTTCCAAACTAAACATGTTAGAATATTTGAGTGTTGTCTACAAACATTCTGAATATAAATCCAGCCGGAAAAAGAAATTGTCTTTCGTTGATTCTTGGTGCGAAATCAATTAGACTATAAAACAACAGCGAAACTTTAATAACTGTCATTCCAGATGAAGCGAATTACAAAGAGGAAATTTATCTCCTAAGTCTATGGATAATCTTATTTAATCTATGTTTTTCAAGTCAGCCTGTATTAAATTCAATCACATAATTTAATTGGTTGGGATAAATTTAAAGCATCATGGCATTTCGTTTCATTTTGAGTTTAAATTCCAGCCGATGGGCGTCTCTGCTACTCATTTCCCTGGAGTTAATACAATATGACCCTCTAATTCCTTTGCATTCGCTCAACTGACTGTAAATTTTACCTGTGAAATACGGCCTTTGAAACTAATCAATTATAATCAGCGCGAACATATGTAATGAGAGGAAGTATCAAACAACAGAAGCCATGAAATTCACGGTCAATGGATTCTTATTCCTTCTAGACTAAAACTTACATTTTGATTTCTTCTCAGCTATATTGGCAACGACATTAGCTAATTGTTTTCCGTTCTTTCTTGTCAGCACCAATAGTTATTTTCATGGTGACCAAAAATCATGACACTAGAAAGTTACAAATTTCTGCTTCAATCACAAATCAGCCCAGCTTCATCTCTCCTATTCACACCTCTTTCTTCTTTATTACCGCTGTTTTTACATTAGTGGTTATATGCCAGTATCGGTGGCATGACTTGCGTTACAGCAATATTTTTACTTTTGATGCTCTTAATAATCCAATCAAGTCAACTGTAAAAAAAATGAAACATCTCCTTGTGTGAGCCGCGCAACCTAAAGTAATCAAGCTAATGTCTCCTGACTAGAGTCGCGTTAAATGTGCTGCACTGGAGATTGATCTCCTATTTATATTGTAAGTATTCTACAGTATTTCCACCGCACACACTGCTAATCACAATATCTAGAGTTTATTTTTTTTAATCAAACCTTTCTTTCAACAATACCATTGTAGATAGGTTTTGTGTTCGTTTCAAAAGGATTTGGTTGCGCATTCTACTTTACTGAGAGTCTGCGTAAATACACCTCCAACGCCCTTAATCCCAACATCCCTGTCACGTCCACACTCAACCTTGGTGCGAAGAAAACATATGCACACACAGAGATACATCCATACATATTCAAAGATGCATATATATGTATATATATATATATATATATATATATATATGCATACTTACAGAGATAGGTACATACATTTCTAAATGTACAGCAGCATTGAGAGTTGTATTACTCAAGAAATAAGGCATATTTCATGTCAGTCTGTTTGCAAGAAACAACAGAAACATTTCCCTCACTGGACATAATGCGGTAGAAAAGAAGACAAGAAGACCTTGGGAAACAATTCCCCGTTGAGCAGTTTTAAAACTGAACAATGTTTAAACTGGTCAGTTAAGGCCTGATAATCTCTTTCAAATTGGATGCATGAAGTGGCAGGCCATATCTGGAATAGACAATCTGTGTATGAGGCAGAGTTACTTCCATCATCTCATCACATGTAGCGGTTCTTGAATATGGATGAGCGAGACCAACCAGCACGTGGCTATAGTTGTTGTTGTTGTTGCGATGGTGTGTGGGTGGGTGGGTGCAGGGTGGAAGCGGCGATGGTGGTGATAGTAATATTATAGTTGCTGCTATTATTGGTTATACAGATAGTGTGTTGTTATTTCCAGTGGTTGCAAGAAAGGCGGCGAAATGGCAGAATCGTTTGCCGTTACATTCTGAGTACAAATTCTGACGAGGTCGACTTTGGCTTTCAACCTTTCGGGGTCGATTAAATAAGTACCAGTTACGCACTGGGGTCGATGTAATCGACTTAATCCGTTTGTCTGTCTTTGTTTGTCCTCTCTGTGTTTAGCCCCTTAAGGGTAGTAAAGAAATAGGCATTTCGTCTGCTGTTACGTTCTGAGTTCAAATTCCGCCGAGGTCGAGTTTGCCTTTCATCCTTTCAGGGTCGATAAAAATAAGTACCAGTTGAGTACTGGGGTCAATGTAATTGACTCATTCCCTCTCTCAAAATTGCTGCCCTTGTGGCAAGATTTGAAACCGTCATTATTGTCAGTGGTAGTCCTAATGTGGCGGTTGTTGATAACTGTGGTGATGTTACTTGTGTTATTGTTGTTGTTAGTGACATTAGTATCTGGATGAGACTGTGTTGTGGGTACCATTGTTATTAGTTATTATTACTAGTTGTGGTTTTGGTCATGTGGTTGTTGTGTTGTGCTGTCATTGGTGGTGGCAAGTTTAAGCACGTGCCAGGCTCCGATCAAGCAGCCCTATGATGAACAACTTTAAAAAAAAGATGACACTTTACTTTGAACATCTTTCCCCGATATGTTGAATATATGCAATCATATAAAATTGATATATAAATGTAATATACCTACCCTTCATATACTGTGGGATAAAACGGTGAATTGAACTCCTTCCAGCCATGGCGGTTAGCAACTAATAGTGTTTTGTCCCGACATGCTGCAGAGGCTGAAACATGGAAAAGAACAAAGAAGAAACGGTGAGATTCTTTGGTTTTGTTTGTCAATTAAATGGAATTGCAATTACCGAGATAATCATTTAGAAACAGAGATAGCAAACAAACGTATAAAGCAAAAATAATTATTTCTCTTCAGGTGAGACATTTGAAGTGGATTGCAGGTTTATTGCATCGAATCAAAAGCAGTTGGTGTTGTTGTTGTTGTTTACATCCAAGTTTGTCCAAGGGGAGCAGATCTTATTGAAAAGACATATTACATCCACCATCGTTATATTTTGCAGACTGTACATTTTGGATAAACTGCTTAATCGATCTTCCCTGCTTTAAGACCATGACGTATAATTTGATGGGGAATTAGGTACTATTTTTGTGAGATGAAGAGACTACACAGAGGTTCCCCCATTACCATATATGGAGAACTAAAATATAATTTATATGTCGCAACAGAAACACTGACGAGAATGATCCTATGTTTTTTTTAAAGCAAGTATATTTTATTCTCGATGTTTCACAATCAAGACAATACACCGAAATAAGGCGGCAGCGGCGGCGGATTGACTTTACATCTCCGTCGAAATTGCTGGCCTTGTGTCAGAATTTGAAATCTATATTATACACCTATACAATTTCTTGCCGTTCGTATCTTTTGCAAACTGACCATACATTTCTTTTTCTCTTAACATGACGTTTCATTTTTTATGTTCTTTTCCTCTAAGTTTTTCTTTCTTTACACAATTATCAGTTTTAATGACACCGGACGTCTTTTCTCGTTTCAACAATGGTTCCACTGTATTCTTTTTACATACTACACTAAGCTGTTTTCCTCTGTTTCAATACAATCCTGGCAACTGATGAAACCTCTCCCACCGTTTCTTCTGGAAAAGTACAGCCTATCGGTGTCGCTCTCCAGCATTGGAATGCAAGGGAAGCTTCTAAAGTGGCTTAAATCCTTTCTGGTGAACAGAACGCAGCTTGTGGGGATCAATGGTGTTCGATCAAGCGCAGTAAAAGTCATCAGTGGTGTCCCACAAGGCACTGTGTTAGACCCACTCTTGTTCCTTATCTACAAAAATGACATTATCTGAGTCATTAAATACTATGATATAAAAAATTTCGCGAGTGACTCTAAGCTTCTGAAGGTTGTCGACAGGATGGGAGACCGGATCGATCTTCAATCGGACCTAGTTGCTGTTATCCAATGGGTGCAGAAACATAAGATGCAAATGAACGAGGACAAGTTTGAGTTAATCCACTTTGGTAAAGAAACTGCACTTAACCATATATTCTTCCTTCAGGCGAAGACTTCACGGCATCAAACACCGCTAGGGACCTCGGTGTGACTGTCGACGATAAGCTAAGTTGGAGTGTCCACATAAACAAGAAAGTCGACATGACCCGCAGGGCGTGCTCCTGGATCCCCAGGACTTTGCAGTCTAGAGATGCTCCAATCATTATCCTCTTTTTTTCTACCTTCGCCCGCCCTCACCTTGAATACTGTTGTCCGCTATGGTCTCCCTACACGAGGCAGAATATTAAAAAGCTTGAAGCACCCCAGAGATCAATTACAAAAAATACTGATGGCATTTCTGGTCTTAATTACTGGGAATCGACTCACGAATCTCAAACTGTAATCTCTCCAGCGCTGCCGAGAGCACTTTATTATTTGTATGATGTGGAAATTGTTCCGACAGTATTGCCCAAATGATATCGGTATCACTTTTAAGATCCACCCAAGACTAGGTCCCCGTGCCATGCGTCCTCTACAGAAAGCATGCTCTCAGCACATCACAGCACTAAGACAGAACTACTTCTCCTCAACTGGACTTGCTCTTCTTAACATCATTCCAAAACATATAAAGGAGGGAAAAGATTTCATAACCTTTACTATTTGTACCCATGACTTTTACTTATATATGTATTTATTTTTTCTATTCTTTCTTTAGTCGACAAGATTCGGGATGTTGTAGAGTCGGGGGGGGGGGGGGTTGCTATTACCCCATTCACATTCTCCGTTGCCGCTCGCTCTATTCTCTACTGTGTGTCTGGCCTCCGTAATCTCCTTCGGTGTCTGTTCTATGTGTCGATAAGATCCTAACATCTATGTTAACTACCAAGCCACCATGTTGTACTTTAGTACGCTGGTATAGCAGCAATGAGCATTTCTCCTCCTTGAGTTTCTACCCGTGTCCACTTATCCTCTCACCTATGATACGGGCTGTCCCTGCAATGTACATCCTGTCCTGTTTCTGTACCATCCCTCTGTACACCTTTTACTATAGACTATATTCCTAGTATTAAAGTTTACACTTTATATATGAGCTTAAACTATGAATGTAATCTATAGTATAAGGTGTACAGAGGGACGGCGCAGAAACAGTGCAACGACATACATATACAGACACATTCAGAAATACATACATATATATATATATATATATATATATATACTTAACCACGCATACAATCATACGTATGTACATACAAATATACTTACATATATTTATGTATAAGCACACACGCATACATTCTTAAATATGTGTGTGCGCGTGTGTGTGTGCGTGTATGAAGAGAGAAAAAGTGAATGAGAGAGAGAGACAGAGAGGGAAAGGGAAACAAAATGGAAAAGGAAAAATAAGAATAGGCGATAGGTTTCCGAAGAAAATTCCTAAATTGACATTCGGAGAAGTAGAAGGAATTAATGATAACATTTTGAACATCCTGTTCCCTCTCTAATTACTGTCACTTTCTGCTTGTAAACATCAATGTTATAACTCAGTCGCTTCATTTAATCATTCCCGACTCTGTCTCGTCTCATATCTCTCTCCATCCTCTCTCTCTCTCTTTATATGGTTATCTATTTGTATATATACATGCATTGCCTTATATTATATTATACATACAGATACATACGTATATAATCCGCGTGTGCCTGCCTGTGTGTCTGTATGTCTATGCATGTATGAAAACTAAACGTTTTTCAAAGCCTGTCATTTTTGGCTGGCGGTGATATTTTAGCTAAAGCCATGCAAGGTTATGACTTGTATTTATAATTTAATAATTTTAATGAATGTTATAATAAAGCAAAAACAATCAACAACTACAAGACTCACCCATTCGACCACAACAATAACAACAATAACATCTCCTTTGCCCATCTTGTCCCGATCTGCGATCGATTACTTTGAATCGAGTCTCATCTTATCTATAAAATGGCGAGTTGGTTTCAAAATGGAACATATCTATTTTTGAGACGACATACTGACTTTCTAATCGATCTTTACTGTAAACACGACAAATATCGACCTAAACGCTATTATGCATTTTTTTTTATTCCGATCTCTTTTCTTTCTTTCTTTTTTTTTTATAGTTAGCTATTTTCAAAGATAAACAAGTTGAAAATGTTTCAAATGAATCAAAAATACCTATAAGTCAGTTGTTATAACTATATTGTATGAAAGACCATAACTTGTTCTCTCTCTCTCTCTTTCTCACGGACACACATACCGAAAGAAGCAATCATACATTCAGTTAAACGCATAAATTATATGCAAGCAGCTTATGCACAAATGCAAACACATACACACTCCCGCGTACAGATCAAACGCATAATTATACGTACAAACTCACCGGCATATCGTCAAACACGTACCAGTAAACATGCATACACAAAGACACATACGAACATGCATTTACCGAATCGCATAAAAACTCAAGCAATCTTCCATAATTAGAGATATATCCACACAGACAGACACATAAACACGTAATTACGTGCTCAAAGTTAAACGCACATAATTATACACAAGGAACCCGTCACACGCAAAGGGATAATGATTATATAACACACACACACACTAAACTGAACATGCGCACTCACATTGGCACATAGCGATAAACAGCATTTATAAAGATAATTTGTACGTATAAGTATGTATATAAGAACATATATATATATATATAATATATATATATATATTATATATATATATATCTTGTAGAATGGCAGAGCAGTGGTGGCATGTAAAGTAAAATATGGTTTAAATTCTATACCAATGAAATTATCACACGAAATCGAAGTTGTGATTCTTTGTAGATGGCAATTATTTCTAAGATACATTGTTATATATCGGCAACTAACTATGAAAAAAAAACAGAAGAATTCTTTATATTTTTAGACTTTTTTCATTTAGCAATGTATCTAAATAGTAGCAATAGCTTCTGAGGCAATCTATACCCATAGGCCAGAACAGAGAATCTTGCTCAGTCAAGTCATGTATACGTGTGTCTGTGAGAAAGAGAATAGAGAGAGAGAGAAAAAACAGAAAGAGAGGAAATACAGAATATGGAACTTGTATAGATTTATGCATAAATATATACAGATATATAGTTATGTAGGTTTATATATCTATACATCTATGCGTGTGCGTATATATATATATTATGTGTGTATATATATATATATATATATATACACACATACATATATAATATATATATACACATACATATATATATATATACACACATACATATATAATTATATATATATATATAATATATATTATGTGTGTATATATATATATATATATATATATATATATATATTATATGTATGTGTATATATATATTATATATGTATGTGTATATATATATTATATATGTATGTGTATATATATATTATATATGTATGTGTATATATGTATATTATATATGTATGTGTGTATATATATATATATATATATATTATATATGTATGTGTGTGTGTATATATATATATATTATATATGTATATATATACACATTTACATTCTCACACAAACGCATACACGTATTTTACAAACATATATTTATGCATACATGCTTGGACGCGCGCACACACACAGTCTTATATAGATACATATACATATAAACACGTCATATATACGTGTGTATGTCATTGTATTTCTAAGCAAACACTAAAAAAAATATTTCGTTGTACACTAATTGCAATGTGAAGACATTTCCAAGTAAGGGAGGAAGAGGAGGAAGAGAGAAGTTGAATTGATCGCACACAAATTTGAGAGAAATCACTGCGCTGAGAACAAATAATTTCCCTTAAATCAGGGTCTTATTTTAAGATATGTCTTGAAATATACAAAATATAAACTCATCTGCGACGGGAAATCCATCATTAACGATGCTTACTTATTTCTTGCACTTTTAGATTGGATAAGTTAACAAAAGATAACCCCAGAATAAGATTGGAGGAGGTTGGTAAATAGGTGCTGGTGTGCGCGATGGACTGATTGCCGAATGCGATCCATTTACTCGGCATTCGAAGAGTTAAACTTAAAATGACTTTATAATAGGATGGAATATGTGTTCGTACTTTGAGTTTGTTTATTGTAGATATGTGATCACACACACACACACACAGACAAATGCGTACGCGTGCACACACACACACACGACCCCCCCACATACTTATATAGGCCTAGGTATAGAAATAAAATAGAAAAAAATTCTCCATTTTATTATCGACTTCACAACGATGACAGACAAAATAATTGGTGGCAGTGAGGGAAACTGAGAGCGGAGCGATGCTACACGAAGCTTTAAGGACGCGATCACTTTTCTACCTTGCGCCACACACACACACACACACACAGACCCACAAACAACGCATGATCGACACAAAGTATAATTCGGACCAGCCCCGAGGCGCTTAATACTCGTAAGGTTAGCTTTCTCGTGTGCACAACATGAATATCCTACTGGATATATATATATGAATATTATTATTTCTAAGTCTCTCTAAAGGAGACTACGGGAGCGGTACTGAATATTAACAGTTATCGCCAAGCTAATACGGCAGTCCAGAAACATAAGACGAATGCTGCTGTTGATTAGCTCCAAGAGGCCATCTAGCTATGTGACACACGAACCTGTTTCCATTATAACCTTCAGCCGCTCTGAATTGATAAGGGGCCACCCAACCAGTAAACTCCAACCGCAGAGCATGTACGAAAACTTGCAATTTCTCAACTATGCTCCCTTGGAGGCTTCTGTTTATGTAAAAATATAGTCTACAAGTGCCGTGTTATAAAGGCACGCCCCCACCAAGCTAGGGTCTATATCAGCGGCACAGTTGATTTCAAGTACTGCTACCTTACACACATGAACTCTTTCTCCAATCCAAATTATAAATGATCAACTTCCTGAAATCTCAAAATATTCCATTATACTCTGGGCTGGTCCATAGTAAGTGAGATTCCTCATATTACACAAACATCAGTATGTGCAAATTATGTTGAAGAGAATCGCTAACCATTCTTCGCCTCTGCAACCCCTCATTACTTAATGGACACTCAGATGCAATATTATCTTTGAAACACTGGTTCTACTCATCATTCAAACCTTTTATTCAATCTGTAGAATGCCATAACTATATGTATCCAGACTAAAAATCAACCTTGAATTAAAACAAGCTGGCCTGACAACCAACTATCTCCAAAAATACTAGCCTTCTTATCAAACTCTATTTTCTTAGAAGTGTGTAGTGGCTAACGATCTATCATGACGACTGTATACTTTCTTATACTTAGCTCTCCAAATTCTTCTAAAGCACTACTCCGCACCTCCCTGATAGCATCCCCATCCTCTTAAGTGGTCTCCTCTCATCTCTCCTCCTCACCAAAAGTACTTAATACTACCTCACTCTTTAGGATACTAACCTGTCAACCTCTACCTCTTCCCTCTACTCAATTTCATACACCTCTGCTTATCATTGTACTCCCCCTCCAATACCAACCCAAATTTATTATCCCACTAACTACTGCTTTATAAGACTACCAACGTACCTCCTCCTCCTCCCCACTCTGTCCACTCCTATCTTCTCTCATACTTCTCTATGTACTTTAGGAATCTCCCTCAGTCACTGAACCGGTCACCTTCCTTCCCTCAAATAATGGCCATTCCCTTTTCTCACTATCCCAACCATTAATTCTATAGATTTCATTAAACATGCAATACACTATCATCTCCATTACACCTACCCCCAGCCTCTCCTCGTCCTCCTACTTTCTTCTTCTTTTTCTCCTCTCTTTATTACCCCGCCCCACTCGTGAACTGTCTTTCCTCCTCTCACTATTCTCTATATTGCTACCACCCCTAATTCGCCCCTCTAATACACCTAATTCTCCACATTCAGTCCTTCCGTCTTTGAACTTCTCTCCTATAACATCTCAAACGTAAGATCTCCTCCCTGAAGACCCAGGCTCATTTTAACCTATGCTGGAATCAATCGACGAACATTATCATCAACTGCCCGAGCCCCCAGAAACAGCTGTCGGACTTGTAATACTTCCCGTAATTATCTGTAATTCTCTATTTCATTTGTATTCTGTGTAAGTTGGACCGTTTAATATGTATACATATATACACAGTTTTTGTATTTCATGCATTTAATATATTATATATATATATATTGATCTGTATAATCTGCTTATCCCTACCTTTACTTCTATATCCGCTCAAGTTTAAATCTCTTGAGCATTACTTAGGATATCCTATACGTGAATATCTTGATCTCAATTATGAAATATATATATATATATATATATATATATATGAGAGGTGGGGAAGAAGAATATATATATGGGAGGTGGGGAAGAAGAAAGAAGCGAAAATGGGCAGAATCATAATTTTTTAGCCAGTAATATTGAAATTCCAAGAGATTTTATTTTTATAAAATGGCTTAAAACGAGGATAGAAAGCAACTAAATGATAAAAAAAAATTAAGGGAGGACATGAAAGAAGAGGGATAAGGAAGGTGGGGAAAAAAGCGATGATGGGACGGGAAAATGATCGAATTAATATTAAGCGTATAGCAATTAAGTATAAGAAACAGGGAAGGTAGAAAGATGAAAAGATTTCAAAAGATAGAGAGGAACTGAAACATCTTCCTTGCTAATTAGAATTGCTAATTAAAAGAGGAAGCAAAGGTTGGAATAGAGATTTCAGGATATTCTAATAATCGCAGGAAAAAAAGTGAAAATAATGAAATAATCCCCGAATTACTTGTTAGGTTTACTCCGATAGTGTTTACACATCGCTGTTATCCCACAAATCAAATTATTCTGAAGAAGATGAAGCTGTAGGTTGTCCGATTCAAACGAAGAGTTACTAATATATGTATGGCCTATACCACACACACACACACACACACACCACACACACACACACACACACACACACACACTCACACACACGTGTATGTGTGTTTGCTAGTAATTTATGTGAGTGTGATTCCATTTATCTATTTATTCTGGTCAATATTGATTAATAGTTATATGTATGTGTGTATGTTTATATATATACACACATAAATGTATGTACATATGTATAAATGTATATATATATACGTTCGTCTGCCTATGTCTATGTGCTGCGTGCCAAATTCTCTCAGCACGTCTCGAAATCTCGATCCAAAGGCTTAGGGCTGTGCTTTTCTGGATAATTAACTTCAAACTTTCAGAATTGCAAAATTCCAAATCTCCAAATTACCATGCCAAATGAATAGGCACCAAATTTGGCACAAGAATCTCAAAGAATCTCTGATACACAACGCATACACGCACGTATATGCATTCTATTATATGTGTGTGTGCATGCGTGAGTATACGTCTGTGTTTGAGTCTGTATGTATTAAATATTAATATGTATGTTTCCATATGCCTGGGTAACACACACACACACACACACAAGTTGCTAATTATTTACATATTTGCTTCCAAGCTTACACACCTATATTTCTTATCGCTTGTTGCAGTGTTCGGAACCACTTTGGGCCAGTTAGAACTGGCATATTGATTAGAAATATACCTCCAATCGTTGTTGTTTTTTTTAAAGTTGAACTTCTCATTTTATATAATAGAAACGATGAATCGATAAGGATTTATTCGACAGGTACATCCACTTTCCAGTATCAGGTTGTATCTTGCAACCTATCAAAGATTTTCATGAAATAATATGAGGGCGAACGGAAGCATATAGGACGTTTTGTTTTTTCCCCCAAGGGAGAGATGCCGAAAATGACAAATTCTAGGCATCTGCTGTAGAAATCAGCGCTCTTGGTAAAACCTGAATAGTTGAGACAAGTGAACCCTTTGCCAGTTAGGGGTCTTAAAGCAGATGATAGATTAAGTGGACCACTATGTAATATGTAAGGTTCAAACAATATTCTCGATTGAGCCGGTTTTTATAAGCTCCGTCCATAAAGCTATAAATAGAACACACATACACAGACAGACATGCACCCCCCACACACACACATTACCGGGTCAAAGAGAAGTACTTCAAAAAATCGTTTGGCATAATGAAGACTCGTATGGCACCCAATAAAGACTCCCACGTATGCATTACGGTGAACTGAGATTATCGAAAAATTTATAGATTATCACTGTAATTAGGAGATTAATACTCCCTCTAGGAATGCTTAGAATCAAAATGTGCGGGCAAGGGAGATAAATCCATTAATATCAGCAATGACAAATAAACGATACGGTTTGAAGTTGGTTCTGAAAGGTTAGAAGCGAAAGCAACGGATATGTCCATCAGTTCGGAGAAAATCTGTTACATATTCTCAGAATACTAATTCTTATTAACCAATAGAATGGTAGATACGACAGAACATCGATTTGGGAACCTCCTGCAATGCTTAGACTGGACTTTTCAATACTTAATTTGAATTGTACAAACGAAATAAATAAATAGAAAGGAACTAATTTTAGCTGTTCTTTCTTTGAGCTCCGGTTTATTTCGCTCAGTAATGCTATCATTTCGCTCGGTAATGCTATTATTTCGCTCTAAATTCTTGTAATACCAAAGTATGCAACACTTATTGTCATTATTTGGCAATAATTAAAAACAGATTAGCAATTTTGTTTTTTGCATTCGTATTCATTTACTAACAGTATGACAATTATATCATTGAAAAATAATGCATTAAGTGAGTAACTTACGTGATCCCATGTAATATGATAACTGGAAGCCTCGGCCGGTCAGAGAAGCATCTGAATGGAAGTGAATGAATAGACTTGCGTGATAGGTGTAAAACTTGCGTCGCGTGCCTCCACACCATCGGCTGAAGATATCAGCTTTTCTGTCGGTTCCTGCAAAATAACTATAAGTAAGTAAACAGCTATAGCTAAGCACACACAGTTGCACTTGTGTGCATTACGAGCGAGAAACCCAAAACCAAAATAGCCACTCCGAAGTCGTAGAAATTGTAGGTGTCACTGCGTGGCAAGTGATGAGTGTATATATATATATATATATAAAACTAAAGAGTGGGTGGTATTTCCACGCAGGAATAAAATATAGGAAAATGTGTTGTTGAAAATGCACCTAAATTTCAAAACCTCGTAAATGTGTAAAATACATTTATTTACATATATACCAAACTAGTTTCAACAATATTTTTTGTTTATCAATGGTAAAAGTTTAAAATTAGGAAAAAAAAAAAAACATTTTTAAAAGTTTCAATGTTGACAAATTAAAATGTTTCAATGTTGATAAATTAACATGTTCAAAACAGAAGGTGGGAGTCTGAATGTTCATGGCAGTCAATAAAATTAAAACTGTATATCAATTTGTTTGAATGTACAAAGTTCATTAATTTTTGTGGTGGTCGACAAGTCATACTGAAAAAACAAGTGTGAAATGAAAATAGTAAAAAAAAAAGGGAGGGGGGATTTGGTTTACAGTTTCTCTGATCCTCTTCTAATAGACGCTTTCGCTTAGGGCGGCGAGCTGGCAGAACCGTTAGCACGCCGGGCGTAATGCCTAGCGGTATTTCGTCTGTCTTTACGTTCTGAGTTCAAATTCCGCCGAGGTCGACTTTGCCTTCCATCCTTTCGGGGTCGATTAAATAAGTACCAGTTGCGCACTGGAGTTAATATAATCGACTTAATCCGTTTGTCTGTCCTTGTTTCTCCCCTCTGTGTGTAGCCCCTTGTGGGTCGTAAAGAAATAGGTATATTTTGGGATCAGATGAATTTATAATTTTATTCCGCGAGCGGGTCTGATTTTTGATTCGTTAAAATTCTGGTGACGTGCTTTTTTTCCCCGTGGTCAAGCTTGTCGTTATGCTTGGTTGGTTTCCTTGTGGATACGGTCAAGAGTCGTTCCGGTTGGTTGGTTCTCTTAAAGGGTCATTTTGTTGTATTCGCTGAAGTTCGTTTTTGATTGGTCTTTAGTTAGGTGACGTCAGCACCTGGTGTTTGTAGAATTTCATTGGACTGTAGGTGGGTGACGTCAGCAGTTGATGTTTGTGTGGTGATTTAGAGTTGCGGTTTCGAAATCCGAGTGGAAGATTGCTACTAAAGTTTTCAGCACATGTCGGTAGAGTAACTCCACCTCTATAGGAACCTGTCTTCTCGATCTTCTTCATGGTAGATAAATAGTGGAGTGCAAACAGAAGCAACAGGTGGACAGTCAGTTTTCGGTGGAGAAAGAAGGCAGCATCCACAGAAGGTAACAGAATATTGAGCAAGATGTCAGCACAGATGGATTAAAGTAGAGGAAAGCAGCATTGAAGACAAAGCAGAGAGTGGGAAACTAAGAGATGCCGTCACTGACATGAGACGCCAGTAGGTGGACGGATTGATTCTGGCAGACAGAGGAGGAGTCACTATGTGGGAGCTCGCTCTACAAACCGGACTGCTCTCAATGCAGAATAGAAAATGGCGAGAAATATTAATTATAGACTTTAAGTACCGGAAAGTGTCGCTGTGTACTTGCGCGCGCGATGTCAGTGGGTGCCTGTGTATGTAATATGTGAGTGTGTACATACATATATATGTGTGTTTGTATGTGTCAATATATATATATACACACCCCACCACACATATACATACATTATTGCAGTTGCTATAATATGCTACATATATCAGTTTATTTATATACGTATGCTTATGGACGTTTGTGCATCCATACATAAATTTATAATAAATTGTATTCGATAAATTACTTCAATTATTCCCCTCTGGATGTGAAAGAAGATTTCTCTAATGATATAATATAATTAAACTTTAAAGAATTTGCAAACTTTTTCAGTCTGTTCAATATTTTGGCTGCGATGTTGTTCCACTGTTTTTGAACTGATTATTCTCATTATATTTATGATTAGAGAAATATTTCGATAACTAAACATTTCACATGTTTTCTGGAAGATAAAATATCATAATTTAACGATTTATTGTTTGTTAGTTTGTGAATTATTAAAAAGAATCTAATATTATTAGACGTAGATTTAAAAAAGATAAATAAAATAAACGAACAAAACAAAGCAAAAATAAAAACCATTATGGCAATGATGATGATGATGATGACGATCTTGACGATTATGCCGATGTCGACGATGATAATGATAACAATGATGATGATGGTAGTGATGACGATTGCAATGAGAGGGTGAAGGTAATGGTCATGATAATCATAATGGTCGTGGTGTCGATGATGGTGATGGTGATGCTGAGGTTAATGGGAAAGATAAAACTTATAATAGGATGACAACATCGGGTGAGGCACTCGCAGAATCCCCAGAATGCTTTGTTTGGTTTGTTTCGCTTCTCCACGTTTCGAATTGCAACTTCAACCGACGCCATCTTTGCCTTTCTCTCGATCACTTGAGGAGGCATTTACGTCTGTGTTGGCTCCCTTACAGAAATCGGGTGAGCATCAGTAATTTACAAGATTTGAAGGGATCTCCTGTTCCCTTCTAATATGGAGGGCTGTGTAAATATGAATATAGTTTTGCAAACTTGAAGCTTCTTCTCTGGTGAATTACTTAATTTCTTATTTCTTTATTACCCACAAGGGGCTAAACGTAGAGGGGACAGACAAAGAGATTAAGTCGATTATATCGACCCCAGTGGATAACTGGTACTTAATTTATCGAGTAGTCCACCTCGCTCAAAAGGTTCCTGAATAAGGGTTGTTTAAAGATGTTGAACGAAACAACCATGTTTTCAAAGGTGAATTATTCAAACCCCAAAGAATTACAACACATAGCTATGACCCTTCCCCATACTTCTGCTCGTGCTCGGAGATGCACTCATCGCTAACCACTAAGGGATATATGCTCAACTAGTTAAGATCAAACAACTGACAAGCAAATTTGTGGATTGGAGCAGAATATTTGCTGAAGCCCATCTTTTACCCAAAGACCAAACAATATGCATGATAACACTTCCAATCACTTAAGATAAAAAGCTATGAGAATCACAGCCTGGTACTGCATCAGGGCATTTATTAATAGTATCATCATCATCATCATTATTATTATTATTATTATTTATTGTCTTTGCATAGCTTCTATCGCTGGAGATGTGCTACGTTGCCACCTGTTCACTACCAGTGAACTAAGGTAACACTCCTTATTTTTCGAGTACCATCTGGAGTATTCGAGCGGTGCTGTTTTCTGCAAGTGCTCCACCCTTATTGCAGCCCCTATTTGTTCCATGTACTTCTCAAGAATTTTACTTACAGTTCTCAAGGCTCTGACAATTATTGGTACTACTACCACTTTTTCCATCGACCACAACTGCTTAACCTCCCAAGCTAACCTGTCATATCTATCGACTTTTCTTTCTTCCTTATCACGTTGTCAGCTGGGAATGCTATATCTATGATCCAGCATCGTTTGCTGTTATTATTACTGCTGTTTCTACTTTTAAATTGCACCTTTGTTACAGTCACTTGCCCAGACACACCCAGCATTCTGGGACGAGTGAAGGATAAGAGATGTTATAATATGACTGAAAGATTGAGGGTCAAATGTTTCACAGAATGTGCATTTAAGGTCAGAACCGTTTTGAAGGACGTTAGCCTGGTAGTTTTTTTGTGAGCATGTTTTGGTCTTGTGCTGCCAATATGAAACCTTCAGTCTCTGCTTTCAGTCCTGAACTTCTCGGCTACTGATGGTTGTTGCCTGATCTACATCAATTTATTGGCTTCGAAGTATATACTGTCCATGCAGAGGCTTCTGGCGCCATCGCTTCTCAATTTATTTCTGTCCCTTTTTTTTTTTTGCAGTCTGCTCGATCCATTTTGCTTGTTTTGTGGCAATGGTTTCAGGTTTTTCAACTATTTTTGAGTTAATGCCAAGCTTCCTTCATAATCGAATGTGACTTTTTGCTGCTTTCGTGTTTGCACAAAATCGCTGCGTCCACTCCTCTGTACTAGATAAATACCTGTTCATTGCTATTGTGGAGGACTTATAGCACAGTTCTACCTGCATTATTTCTCTTCCCCCATTACTTCTAGGTAGGTACAGACGATCAGCATCTGCTTTTGCAGCGTGCATATTATTTTACTTGTCTTCTTGCCCAGGCGTTGGAACTCTGTAAGATTCCAGTTAAAGATGTTAAAACTGTATTGGACTACTGGAAGTACCAGGGTATTGATGGCTTCGATGCGATTTTAGAGTTGAGTTCAGTTTTTAGTATGAGTCTTATTCTATAATATTTCTTTCTTATTTTTCCTTCATAGTATCATGTTGTATACCGTCTCCTTCGTTTATCCCCAGGTATTTGTATCTCTTCTGTGGGTCAAACTCCTTGATAGTAGTATCGGTACCCAATTTAACGTAAGCTGTTTGCCTGAGCTTGCCCCCCCCCTACAGTAGTTGCTTTAACACACTTATCAAGGCCAAAGTCCATCCTGAAACCACCATTATTATTATTATTATTATTAATGTTCAATACCTCCGTTGAACATTTCTTGGTAAGTGCGTGTGTTTGTCTTTTCTTTCTCTTCCCAAAGGTTTGCTTGTGGTAATTCTAATTGCGCTGTCTTGTTATTAAGTCGATCTGCATTTTTAGAGACCGTTCCGTTGCATGCGCCAAGTGGCAACATTTTGAAAGACCGAACTTTTTTTCACATCAAAAGAGAAATTTCAGAACAGCTTCCATGCTTCTGTTCTCACTGACCGACAAGCATGAGAGGAAGATGCATAGTTATATGCAGGAGAAGCTGTCAGTTGAAACCATCTATCTATCTATCTATCTATCTATCTATCTATCTATCTATCTATCTATCTATCTATCTATCTATCTATCTATCTATCTATCTATCTATCTATCTATCTATCTATCTATCTATCTACTTGCCTAGCTAACTGCCTGTCTGTCCATTTATCTATGCGGGTGTGTACATCATGCCAGTATGTTTTGGTGTGAGCGTGTTCTAGAACAGTCATGCGAAGATATCCGTTGTCTTACCTAAGTACAATTCTGCATAGTCCTTCATACATCCGATGGAATATTCGATATCTGAATCTCTGACATCAAGATACAATTTTCCAGACCGGCTTCCAGAGTTGATTAACCATGAACATGACAAGTTACTGCAAATAAATAAATAAATAAATAAATAAATAAATAAATAATAATAATAATAATAATAATGATAATAAGGTTATTGGATGAAGAGGCTGAGAGGGCTCAGTGAAAGGATAGTGCAACAGCTAGGTAAGAGCTTGCAGGCAGGAGCAGTACCCAGCTGGATGACAAAGAGAAAGACATTGTTATGTGTCAAGGATCCTGAAAAGGGAAATGCTGCACCCAACTTTAATAACATGCCTTCCGCTAATGTGGAATTTAATGTCAGGCGCTTTGACCGGTGAACTGTATCGATACTTGGTAAAAAGTGGGCTGCTGCCTATTGAACAGTAAGGGTGCCAAAAGCGGAGCCGGGGAACGAAGGATCAGTCCTTAATTGATAATCTACTTATCAAGAACTGCAAGAGATACACAAACCTGAGTATTGCATGGATTGACTATCGTAACGCATACGATGTGATACCACACACCTGGATAGCAACACTGGAAATTTATAGAGTCGCAGAAAATATGAGAAGCCTTATATGGAATAAAATGAAGTGCTGGGGAACGAGACTGACAGCAGAGAATCAAATATTAGGAGGGGTGAACATCAAGAGAGGAATATTCCAGGGGGACAGTATGTCCCTACTGATCTTCGCGCTGGAAATGATTCCCTTGAGTCAAATTCTGTAGAAAGCATAGTTAGGGTATGTTCTGGGATGGGTAAGGGAAAGCTGAACCACTTGCTATTCATGGACGACCTGAAACTATTCACAAAAGCTGAAGCAGAACTAGACAGCCTAGTCCAGTCTGTGCGGATTTTCTCTAATGATATTAAGATATTTGGGCTCTCAAAATATGCTCAAGATATTTGGGCTCTCAAAATTTTCTCTAATGATATTAAGATATTTGGGCTCTCAAAATATGCTACGATGGTAATGAGACGAGGAAAGCTTGTCAGGACTGAAAGCACATGACTGGCAAGTGTTGAAATGATGAAGGCAATTCAACCTCAATCCAGTTATAAATACTTGAGGTAGATGAAGTCAAACGCAACGACATGAAGGAAAAGACAAAAAGAGGGTACCTGTAGTGAGTGAGAATAATATTGGCTTCAAGGCTGAATGTCAGAAACAATTACGGCAACGAAGTCGCGCGCTTGCGTATCAAATTCGAGAGCTTAATGAGATACCTGGCCGAAAGCAAGGAAACCTTACTAGTGACAATTAGGACCGAGGGAGTATTGACAGCGGAGAAAACAGGCAAAACAAAGGAAGAAGTACAAAAACGACATGAAGAAGAATTACGCAACAAGGGACTACACAATCAATTCCATATAGTCACAACAGAAGTTTCTGGAAAAAAAGGTAGGATTGGCTGACGAAAGGAACAATAAAAAAAGACTGAGGGCGCACTACTGGCGGCGCAAGACCCTGCTTTTACCACGAAGTGGAGGGTGAATCTTAGGAATGATCAAGTGTCTCCGCTGTGCCACATCTGCAATTGGGTGGATGAGACAATGGCCCATATCAAGAACGAATGCCATAGACTTGCGCAAAACAACAGGTTGCGGCGATACGATCAAGTAGCGAAAGTGCTACACTGGAAACTGTGCAAAACATGGGGACAAGAGAAATGCAAGATGTGGTATGAGCAGAAAGCGCAGAAAGTGGAGGAGTCGGAGGGTTCCAAAGGCCTCTTGGATTCCCCAATCTA
>NC_043009.1:69676997-69691997 GCF_006345805.1 Octopus sinensis
CGTAGCGCAGGGCCTCTTTCAATTTTCACGCTATGTCGCACAGCAATTTTTCCGTCTTCGTTTTCCGGTTGATGCTAACCACACAGCAGTTTCTTCACGCTGATAACTGGTTGCTCTAAGATGCAAATATACCTATTTCCTTCCATCACAACGTCTTCGAAACTTCTAAGTTTCTAAGGATTTCTAAGTGTCTTATCCGAATATGTTGCTTTTTTGCAGTTTTTCTTTCTTCTCACATTTGACTTGCATATAACACCATCGATAGATTCTGATGTAGATATCCTGCGTGGATCAGATTTTGTACATTCACTGAAATACTGCTGTCGTCTTTCCGACCCTGCGCTTGACATCGGCCCCACCGTCTACTTTACCACAGTGAACAAGTAGTGCTGGTTGGCCTACGTCTTCGACAGACTGCTCACCTCAATAATATGTTTATGAATAAAGAGAAAAGAACGGAGTCTAAGGATAGTAGCGATTGCCGCATTGCAAAGCATTCTTTTATGAAGTTATTAAATTTGGAGAAGTTAGTTTACCAAGAACGACAGAATATTCTCATCGTTTGGGAGCAAGATCTCTACATATTGGAAATATATGATTTCAAAAAAAAAAAAAATCTTTCGTCCAGGGGATAGTTTTCTTGTAGTACGTCCCGAATATCCGAATATCCTTCAGCACAACAATCAGGAACGTCTCCATATAACAATGTACTCCGTATTTTTACCGCAAGACTTTTTCCTTGCCGATGTAAATATAGTAAACAGTAACCTGTATGTTGTATTATCGTAGTGAAATCCGAGCCTTTACTTCCAAACCGAAACACTAAAACACATTATGGTTGAGAGGTAAGGATTAATTTCAAAGAGAAAAAACATTGTTACATTCTTACCTTGCGTAAAAGTGAGGATAGTTAGGAGTGGTCAAGTACTGGATACTTGGGTAGGCTGTTAGCTTTGTGACACCAGAGCAGTTAACACCTGAAGAAGAGAGAGGCACGGTTTTATTAAAATAAAATAGAAGAGAAATAGACGACAAATTAATAATGTGATAAAATGGCATGGAATTATGTATGTGTGCGTGGGTGCAATGTTATGTGTGTGTGTATGTGCACGCTCGTATGTGTGTGTTAAAACAAACATGGTAAATAGAACTCAATATATGAATTCATTTACTTTTTCAATTTTTAATCAGCAGAAAGTTATCTGTAACAGATTCCCGCATGGAACTTATCAGTTTGCTAAGCGTCTTGCACGAAACCTCCTTTTCCTTCGGACACTGTAATTATCTTCCATTTAAAGTGTGTGTGTCCAGTGGGTTTAAGGAAGGCATCTATATACCGTGCCCGTGCCTTGGCACCCGCTAAAGGAAGCGTCACCGTTGTGTCGTTTAGTTTGCCCCACCTTTCTCTCTCAATGTTAAAACCTGTTTGGGTAGAATATTCCTTAGAATGGTGGAAAAACACTTCACAGTCACACAGATACGGACGTTTGTTTAATAGACCCAGCATTAAGAAAATTTTAGTGAGTACCCCTAAACTGCGAACAGTTTAGGGCAGAGAATGCTCATGTAGGGCAGAGAATGACTGCCCAGTAGTGTGGGTCTGGTGATTCGAAGCCGAAGGGGTTGAATATGAGGCTGAGGTGGTTACTGCCACTGGCAGCCAGAGCAACAGCCTAAGCAGCAACACTAATTTTGCAACCGGAAATAGCTGCAGCAGAACCACCAGGATCCCGTCCAGGAATATCAGCATTGGCAGCGACTTCAGCAACAACAAAAACAACAACCTCAGACACGGAGTTAATGAAAGAAACATCGGCGGTTGTAGCACATCCAATGTACGGAGAAGAAAATATGTCGGTTCATCCGCACCTCACTTTAAGCAATATCTGAACAACCGCAAGGGATCTTTTAGTGTACCGAAAATGCGCAACATCATATCCCTAGCCAGCCACGTATGACGCTTAAAAGAGGAAGGAACCCCATACATAATTAAATGGAAGCTCCTTGAACAACCGGGGACCTATATAAATGGGAGCAAACGATGTAAGCTTTGCTTGGCAGAGAAGGCATGAATCATAAAAAACTCGCGTGACCCGGGGACCTTTTTAAACTTCAAGAAAGAAATATTTTGTCAATATCCTCATCTAAAACGTTTTCTTCTACAGACTTGGAATTTTCCATTCGTTGAATGGGGCCGTCGCAGCTCCTTCGAATATCACTATGGTCGGAGCCGATGTTATGGGATAACCCTGTCCTGCCTGCAGCACGGACAATTACTTTTTTGTTTACAAAACCCACTGACCGTTACATATTCCTTCCTCCAGTTGTAGAAAAGTTATGCGCCTTTAGCCAATGAAGTCTGTCTGGCGAGTCGCCTATTCTACTCGACGCCTTACGACCGGCCATAACTTTTAATTTCCCACCAAATATATATTATTGACAATTAAAACAAGTTGAGGATTCAGTTTTCTCGAGTGCTTGTCTATCATTTACTCAATGTGTCTTCTTGAGTGGGCGGCAAGTCCTGCTTTGCTTCGTGCCACAAAGCCACAATGGCATGCAAGGCTTCCGTTTAGACAAGCAGCGTTTTGGCAGCATTAAAGACTTGTAGCATAAACTACGTTATCAAAGTGAGAGAGAGAGAGAAGGAGAGAGGGAGAGAGAGGGACAGAGGGAGAAAGAGAGAGAGAGGGAGGGAGAGTGAAACAAAGGAGCAATATATATTTCACAGACCATGTAACAAATTCAAAAGTCGTGTACGACTTTACTGAACTTCTGTCTTTAAATGAAAGTAAGAAATATGAAAATTACCAACTGGTGATTGAAGATACATTTTTAGGAATCGCTTTTCCATCTTGGCAGTTTGCAAGGTGGGATGGAGTTTAATATTTTTTAATGTAAATGTATTTTTGTGTGAGCACGCGTCAAGGAAGGGAGGGGGAAATACACTTAACAAATATCGACCGGACTGAAATATTTCGCGAAGGTTCGATGGAGAAAATAACAGTTGGGGAGAGCGGAATAAGACGAAGTAAACGGTCCTTACAATAGGACTCTTGGAGTAAATCACTGATGAAATGTGACTGTGCTTTCTATGTGATGAGGTCTTTTAAGAAAAGTTTAATCTAAAGAAACCTGTAAATAACAATCCAGGAGATAATAAAGAATTGGAACCGAGAAGGAAAGTGTAGAAAGGAAATTAACGGTGGAGAGAGTAGAAGAAGTATAAGTTAGTTGGCAAATGGAAGAGTTGTGGGAAAACGTCGCTCTTCGGTTATTTACAGTTTGTCAGCTTCTGTGAAGATACTTAATGGACATTGGCTCATTGTTGCACACATTCAGCGACATGTTCTTTCAACTAACTTCCACAAACGCACACACATTCATTCACATTGAGATATATGCACACACGCACATACATACACACTCATACATACGTGCACATAAATATAGAGAGAATATAAACATGCATACACATTGGCATATATATGTATGTATATATATATATGTATATATATATATGTATATATATGTATATATTTATATGTATGTATATATATATATTTATATGTATGTATATATATATATTTATATGTACATATATATATATATATATATATATATATATATGTACGTATATATATATATGTACGTATACATATATATATATACACACACATATATATATACATATATATATGTATATATACATATATATATATATGTATATATACATATATATATATATATGTATATATGTATATACATACATATATATATCTTTATATATATATACATACATATATATATAATCAAATTAGCAACAAAGATATCCAAGGTAGTGTAGTACAATTGTTTCATGCTACTTCAATTTATTAAACACTATAAGTATTGCATCAGTTTTAAAATGTCGAGCAATATTCAGCCACATATAGAATTTTCCAATTAAACTGACAACGTATATTCTTATATATTTGCCAACATTACAAAGAGGGTATATATATATAGACAGGGGTTAATTTCACCTTTAAGAACTTGATGGTATTCGTTCTCCGTCTGTAGATTTTATCACTAAGTTCACTTTGTTATTTAGATCTATCAGTGGGGAGGGTTTTTTAAAATTCTTGGTTGAATGGAGACAAACAAGATTTTTTTCTATTTATAGATAGAGGAAGGGGTAGTACAAATGTCAAATCCATAAATCCATCCTTATTTCGGGGAATTTAGTTTAGACATATTTGAATGTATTATAGCAAAAAGTTAGTAGGCTGAAGTTTCTATATTGATTTCTATATTTTCTATCCCTATATAAGATACTAATATTTACTGAAATCCTTTGAAAAATTATCTAAAGGATATTCACTTAGAATTCATAATATAGAATTTGGCTGTTAAATGGTAAGGGACATTGAAAACCTCTAGAGCATTAGTAGCCTCTATTCTCCCTACCCCACTAACTTCAGCCTACTTTTTGCTATGATACACATGTCAATGAGCGTAAAAACGTACCATAACAAAACCGAAGGACGATAGACTAGAACAGGTTGAATTGCTTCTTTTCAAGGCAGCAGTGTCAGTAGTAGTAAACACATTTGAACTCTGCTGAAACGAAGGGGTGCGAAGGTCCTTTTGTCTCTATGGCTGAGCTCTCCACCATCTGCCAAATCTATGTATAGACCTGTAGATTATGATCTATTCACCAATCTGATGCCCAACAAGTAATGGTGATGGTGATAAGGAAAAAAAAATAATAATAACAATATACTGCAGTTGCTGATACTAAATACTATTAATACTACAATAATACTACAACTACTACTATTATGTTAGCACAGGAATCTGAGGCCCAACTACCACCCTTAACACTACCCCCACCCCTGTTGCTGTTGCTGCAACCACTGCTTCAACTGCACATAAAAACAATAATACCAGTGATATCAGTGATGATGATGATGATAATGAAAGGAAACGGGTGGAGTCTCTTTATGGGCTCATAATGATACATCTAGTGATGGTGTCACGATAAAAACACTGGTAACTGCGCAACCTGACAATCGCTACCTCATGTGAGTAACAATGAAAGAAGAAAATATTGAAAATAACGGTGGTAATGAAACTGAAGCCAATGATGGTGACAGTGTTACACCCGGCAGGCGCAGAGATTCTGGTTCGGCTCTCGCCTGTCGATATCCAGAAAGGAACCACCACACACGGCGTAGATGGAGCTAGCAAATTAATGCTGTGGTCATGGAATGTTACTACCTGAGCAACCCGGTAGATGAAAATGGTGCTCAAATTAGGGTTTACCGACAACGTATGTATGAACATTGCAGAGAAATGGGATTGTTTCAACTCACGGAACAGAGACTATGAGATAAAGTTAGAGCAATAAGGAAAAATTGTTGGTTCACAGAAGTAGAGCTCGAAGCTATCAAAAGACAGGTCATGGAAAATAGCAGCAGAGATAAGAATGAAAATAGAGTTCTTATTAATAAGAGTAATCTCATAGGAAAGGAGCGGTGGTAGCTTACTTGATGAGACGCATATAGATAATCTCAAAGAAGACGATAAAACTAATGGTGACATAACAGATGAACAAAGGGCAATTTACGACAGAATAAAGGCAAGACTACAGGAGAACGATAGCGACATTATTTGTAACCTTAAAATGACTGATGGAGGGAAATTAAAACAAGAAACGAAAAATGTCAATGAAATTCTGAAATACATCAGAACAAACAACATCACAGAAACAAATAATTCGATCAAGGCAGCAAGTATTGTTGTAGCAGATAACGTGGGTGTTGATGTCAAGAAAAAGAAACATAATGGGAGTGACAAAAGAAAAGATCCATGAAAGATCCATGATGGAAAAGAAAAATACAGGCGGGGTTATGCTCTCAAAGGAAATTTCTGTGTTAGACCGAAAAGAGAAAGGGGGCTTAAAAGCGAACAAAAATACAGGGCGCTGAAAAAGGAAGTATAATATTGAAAGGAAGGGCCTCAAATTAGTAGTGGAGGAACTGAAACAGCGCCTCGTTACAAAGAAAGCAAAGATAGTAAGATACGACCAAAGAATGAAGGGTTGCCACCAGAATAAGTTATTCAGAGTGGATCAGAAGAGATTCTATAAAGAAATAAATGGAGGATGTACAAATGAAAAGTTGATACCAGATAACATTGAAAGTCAAAGGTTTTGGAGTGACATCTGGAGCAAAGACAAAGAGCACAAGAAGGATGCAGAATGGTTGCAAGAACTGAAACAAACAGTAGTCTGTCGAAAACAGACAGAACTAGTCATTTCAGTTAGGGAAGTGAAGGAAATCAGCAAGAAAAAATGGGCAACTGAAAGGCCCCGAGACCAGATGGAATTGAAGGCTACTGGATCAAAAGATTTGCTGAATGTCATGCACGAATAGCTGCGCAACTCAACACCTTGTTAAATGCCGACCAAGGAACATCAGAGTGGTTGACATTGGGCAGGACAGGGCTGTGCTTGAAAAACATCGAAAAAGGCAATACGGTAGACAATTACAGGTCGACATCCTGCTTGCCACTAATGTGGAAGTTATTGAATGGAACAGCTGCAGCGTCAATGTACGAACATCTAGAAAAAAATGAGCAGAAGGGTTGCAAGCGTAAGTTCAGAGGAGAACAAGTAACTTAGCCATGTCATGGATCGACTATCGTAAGGCGTACGATATGATCCCACATTCTTGGATGATGGAGTGTATGAACCTGTTTGGTATTGCATCAAATGTTGAGCGATTGCTTGGAAAAAGTATGGCGAATTGGAGGACGGACCTGACAGCATGTGGAAGAAGTTTAGGGAGAGTAGAAATTAGGAGGGGCATCTTCCAAGGAGTCTGCCTGTCCACACTGATCTTTGTACTGTGCTTGATACCACTGACACTGATTCTGAGGAACGCAAAAGCTGGGTGTATATTCAAAAGCCGGCAGCTGTTCCTGGATGACCTCAAACTTTATGGAAAAGATGAAGCCCAAGTCAGTTCCCTCGATAATACGGTGTATACCTTCAGTGCTGATATCAGAATGGAGTTCGGACTGAGAAAGTGTGGTGTGTTAGTCTTGAAGAGAGGCGAAATCGAATGTATGGACGGGTTAACGATACCGCCAGGAGAGGTTGTGAAGCAGATAGAAGAGACGGGCTATAAGTACTTGGGGTTTTGGAAATGGATAAATTGATGAAGAAAGAAATGACAGAGAAATTTAAGGTGGAGTACTTACACAGACTGAGACTGATCCTTAAGTCGAAATTAAATGAACGGAATAAGATCGAAGCTATCAATACCTGGACAGTTTCACTCCTTAGATATTGAGCAGGGGTAATCGCATGGTCTGTAGACAAACTAAACAGCTTAGACAGAAAGACAAGGAAGTTGCTATCTAGATATGGGTCACTCGAGCCAAAAAGTGACACAGACAGACTGTATGTACCAAGAAAAAGAGGGGAAGAGGACTTATTGGATGCGAACACAGCATTAGAGCGGAAGAAAACAACATAGCATGGTATATAAAAAAATGCCACAGAACCGCTATTATTAGAAGTAGGAAGGTCAGGTTTGTATAGGATGAAAGATTGCAAAGATAAAGCACTATACAAGAAATTGAAAACGAATGAAACTGAAAATAGGTGGATAAAGAAAAGAATGCATGGACCATTTCATAGAGATGTTGAAGATAAGACAGACAGACAAAAAAGATGGTTGTGGATGACTAAAAGTGATTTAAAACTGGAAACGGAGGCTCTAATCTGTGCTGCCCAAGAGGAAGCACTAAGAACAAACTACATAAAATGCAGAATAGACAACACATCAGAAAGTGATAAGTGCAGAACCTGTGGACAAAACGGTGAAACCGTATGACATATTACCAGTCAATGTACGCCACTAGCCCAGAAGGAATATAAGAGACACCACAACAATATAGCCAGGCTTGTCCACTGGACACTTTGCAACAAGTGTGGACTTGACAGAGCAAAAAATTGGTACGACCACAAACCCGAAGGCATCGTCTAAAGCAGAAATGCAAAGATCCTATAGGATTTTATGATTCAGAGCGACCATGAGATAGAGAATAGAAAGGCGGACATAGTCTTAATTAAGAAAAAAAAAACAAAACTATGCTGTATCATAGACATAGCCTGCCCATCTGACAACAAGGTATGCGATAAGGGAGAAAGAAAAGTCGAGAAATATGACAGGTTAGCTTGGGAGGTTAAGCAGTTGTGGTCGATGAAAAAGGTAGCAGTAGTACCAATAATTGTCGGAGCCCTGGGAACAGTGAGAAAAAAACTCGAGAAGTACGTGGAACAAATAGGGGCTGCAATGAGGGTGGAGCACTTGCAGAAAATAGCATTGCTTGGAACCGCTCGAATACTCCGAATGGTGCTCGAAAAATAAGGCGGGTTTTACCTTACTTCACCAGTAGTGAACTAATGACACTATAGTACATCTACAGCGTTAGAAGCTGTGCAAAGGCAATAATAATAATAATAATAATAATAATAATAATAATTCATAGATGGAATTAATAAATATTTTAATGCATTGCTACGCGCGTTTCCACAAGTCACATGTTTCTTACGATCGTAGTCCGTATTCCTTGGAAGTTTATAGTACAATCCGTAAAATCCACGAACATCGGCTGGGTCATAGTTCATGCGTTCATTTCTTCAGGCGATATGGTACTAAAGTTGGAAGCAACAAACGTATAACTGAAAGATGTTCATCAATTTTCACCAATCAAAAGATTGATTAGGGTATGTGGGCAGTTCTGTGTGCATTTGGTGGGGAAGAATTGAAGGTAATGAAAAGAGAGAGAGAGTAATGGTAATAAGGGAGAGGGAGAAGTGTGCGGTGAGACAAGACTCTTTTTGATCAAAACAAATCCAGCCTCACCACTACGGACTACGATCGTAAGAAATGTGACGTGACCTGTGGAAACGCGCGTAGCGATGCATTACAATATTTAGAAATTGCATCCATGTATTATCATTGTCATTACTATATTTATCCTACATTATATCGGCACAGCTCGATACATCCCCATAAACCCATAAACCTCTTATTGCAAGTTGGTATCATTAGGCTGTAGTCGGCAAAATAAAAATAAAACCTTTTATATGCGTATTCAAAAGCATTTTCCATAAACTAACTTAAAGGATATATAACTTTAACCACACAAGCACACCCGCACCAACACCTACATTCATGTATGTATATGTTCATCCCCCAAAATATCTGTGCGTAGGTTTAGAGTCCAATATATGACAATGAATATAAACTAACAAATAATTTCTAAAAGGGTTGGAATGACACGTAGCAGAATTATAATTAGAGCGAATCGATTTTAATTAAAGAAATGATATACCTTAAGCAGATGCATGTATGCAAACTCTTCTTTGCTTATAAAAATGAGCAATTTTTTAAAATTATAATTATAAATGAATGCTTGTACTCATTATAACCACTTTATATTTACTATATTCGGCCATCTTTATTTTGCATGGTATTATATGAAATAACATATGGCGGTATCAATATCTGAGCTTGAGTGGATAAATCTACAAGAATAAGAATGTGCCTGTCAATGTGCACGAGTGTGTATATGTGCAGATATCATTGCATGTATGTACATGTAAGCTTACGTGTGTATGTGTCCGTGTACCATTGGATAACGATATACAGGCCAGAATGTGAGTGTACGTATCTATATTGTGTATGTCTCAATATGTGGGTCTGATTTTCAACCGGGATATGCATCAATGTGTGTGGACATCAGTATTTGTGGCTGGACGAAGGCATGTTGTGGTCAGAAATGAAGTCCAAATTCAAAAAATAGAACAGAAAAGCACGGAAAACCAAAAGGCGAAGGAGAGAACTGAACGCAAATCACATCTGATTAAGGCTTAATGACTGGTCACTCCTTCCTTCCTACCTGCCTGCCTGCCTGCCTACCTACCTACCTATCCATCTATCCATCTATCTATCTATCTATCTATCTATCTATCTATCTATCTATCTATCTATCTATCTATCTATCTACCTACCTACCTACCTACCTACCTACCTACCTACCTACCTCCTTGTTATCCCGATCTCTTTTGATCGGAACTTTACATTTGTTTCCTTTTTTGTTTCCTGTTTTTTTTTTCCATCTTCGAAAAGAAAAGCTCTACATTTGTATTTGTCCCCTCTGTATTTCAGCCCTGTGTGGCCAATAAAGAAAGTTATCTATCCATCCATCTATCTATCTTATACACACACACACACACACACACACACACACACACACATAGGCTAAGTTGTTTTGATAAAATGCAAAGGTCTATATAAATGTCCAATCGGTTTTCGTGTTCGTTTCTGATCTCCCATATTTTATGTTTTGTTTATTCAACCGTGTCTTATTATCGGTGTATTACATTTTATTTCATATTCGTTATTCGTTTATCTTGGTATACTTTATATATCTTTATGTTTTTTTCTTTTACTGATGTGAGAATGATTCTTTCATTCTGTGTTCATTATGGACACAGATGAAATGCTACAATAACTAAAAATGTGTTGTTATAAAAATAAGCAAAAGCGACAAGTAAAAAACGAGGTACTTATTCGAAAATTCACCTGATCAGGCTCAACATCCCACCCGTAATGCATAACAATTGACTGTACAGTATCTCACCCGTAAGATACGGGTGCATGCTAAGTCGAAACGATTGCTGTGATTTTGAATAAAGAGTATCGTGAATTCCATTCTCTGTCACTCATCTTTTAATATAAACTATATGGACCCTAAGGAATTCCTGAAGTAAATCCAGTGGTATATGCCTGCATACTGTTGTTGACATCAGGTACCCGAATACTGGTGACCGGCTTTAAACAGCATACCACCAGGTGTCTCCTGAATATAAAGTTATTACTACACCTACATACACACAAATATACATATATACATATATATATATAACCAAGAAGGACGGGTCAATTTGCATTATGTTCTATTTGTGTGAAGAATCCTAACTGTTAAATTTTATTAAAAGTTCACCAGAAGAAAAGTATTTTTCTTACATGATGTAATATTTTCGTTCAGCAATAAAGAGCATCCCTGAAACAGTTTTAGTGAACCTCAACCAGCCTCTGTTATTGTAAATACATACACACACACAAACATGCACACATAAACACACACAAACACGCGTGCGCGCACACACACACACATATATATGAAACGGAACAAAAACGCAATAGATGAAAATAAAACATCCAAACGGACAGACGATGCAAGGCGGATAGGAAAAACAACAATTAGAGGGACAAGAACAAAAAAAAAAAACCCCAAAAAACGGACGGGTCATTCATGGCTTTCTTTCCTCAGTTAAGTTACCAGATGTCCTTACAGTATCGGGCAGTTACACTTGAGACTCTTCGCTCTGGTTGCCTCCAAAAGAGTCGAAGCTAAAAGCTTTAGATTTTTCGTAAAAAAGTAAGCGAATGTGTACAACAAAGACAAAAAACGGGGGAACACGATGACAAATACAAACAACAAGAATATAACAACAGGTGTCTTTTGACCGAGGACAAATCAAATTGAGCTGGTGTGTATAGAGTGAAAGCCTTAAGGCAGGAACATCAGGGATAGTCATAAGTGGTGTTGGCTATCGGTAGTCAGGCAAAGAAAAAAATATATATATATTACGTGATCATGTGACCGACCAGGCTATCAGATGTTGCTACACATCGCTGGTCACAATGCGCTTCGCATTGTTTTAGCCTTCAAATGACGCCACCCCGCTGGCTAAGCGAGAAGGCAAACATAAGAAAGAGTGTGAGAAAGTTGTGGCGAAAGAGTACAACAGGGATCGCCCCGCCCCCTGCCGGAGCCTCGTGGAGCTTTTAGGTGTTTTCACTCAATAAACACTCACAACGCCCGGTCTGGGAATCGAAACCGCGATCCTACGACCGCGTGTCCGCTGCCCTAACCACTGGGCCATTGCGCCTCCACATATATATATGTATGAAAAGTCAGGCGCACACATGTAGTGACGTAGGTGTGCGGTTGCTTATGCGTCTGTTCAGTAAGAATGCAGCTCATCTATGCCCGTTGCTGCATTCCGACAACTGTTTTCAGCCTCTCCCAGTCACAGGAACATTACTTGGCTATCAATTAAGAGGTGGGAATAATTAATTCGCGTAGAACGAAAGGAGGAAAGAATATTGCTTAGCAGGTTACATGGAAAGAATATAGCGCGTTCCATTATGACTATATGCGTGTGTGTGTCTGTTAGTGCGTTTGTACGTTTGCGCGTGTGTGTGTGTGTGTGTGTGTGTCTGCCTGTCTGCACGCACGAAGATGTGTGTATGATACATTTCACTAGCATAATCATTCTTAGAATATGGAACACTTTCCGATTCTTAGAGGTGAGAAAGAGTGCAACATAGGAGTTATAAACACACACGTGTGTGTGTGTCTGCTTCTGTGTGTGCATATATATATAGCGCAGGTGTGGCTGGGTAGTAAGAAGCTTACTTCCCAACCACATGGTTCCGGGTTCAGTCCCACTACGTGGCACCTTGGGTAAGTGTCTTCTACTATAGCCTCGGGCCGATCAAAGCCTTGTGAGTGGATTTCGTAGACGGAAACTGAAAGAAGCCCGTCGCATATATATATATATATATATATATATATAAGCGATATATATATATATATATATATATGTGTGTGTGTGTGTGTGTGTGTGTGTGTGTGTGGTGTGTGTGTGTGTGTGTGTGTGTGTGTGTGTGTGTGTGTATGTACATATATGTATGTATGTGTGTATTTGTGTTTGTCCCCTCACCATCGCTTAACAATCGATGTTGATGTACTTACGTCCCCGTAACTTAGTGGTTTGGCAAAAGGGACCGACATAATAAGTACTAGGCCGACAAAGGATAAGTCCTGGAGTCGATTTGATCGACGAAAGTCGTTGCTCCAGCATATATATATATATATATTCTTTTATTATTTAATTTTTACTTGTTTCAGTCATTTGACTGCGGCCATATATATATATAAACACTCATACACACGTATATTAATGTGTATATACAAACACATCGATATTTGACGGGCGGTGGGGGTGGAGACAAGGAGAGAGACAGGAATAGATTGTGAATGAGAGAGAAAGAAGAACCAGTGTGTATAACACTCTTACTTGTTTCAGTCATTTGACTGCGGCCATGCTGGATCACCGCCTTTAACACAGTGTAAAATAGTGAAACATTAAAACACAATTCTATATCGCATCATTATCAGAGTTGAATTAAAATATTCTAGCAACATCCTCCCCTCCCATATAATTTCCGCGAACATCAATGTGTGTGTGTGTGTACTTATATGTATATAAGTGTCTGTCTATACTTATATGTATATAAGTGTGTGTGTGTGTGTGTTTCTGTATGCATGCATGTGTCTGTACGTGTGTATGTGTCGGTGCGTGTTATTTCTATCATAAATTTAATCTCATTTCAGCCAGTTTTATATTTACGAACGGTTTCATGCTCGAGAACATTCCAGTTTTGCAGAGATAAATTAGCAATCGTTGGATATGGCTGAGTTGAAATATATGGTTAGGGCTCTTTGTTACTGGAACCTTGAAACCGCTATATCTGCTTTATGCATCTCGGAAGTGTTGTAAAACCCGGAACGAAAGATATGGATGAAAAAGCACATTGAAAGAAACGAGAGATAAATAACAAGTTGTAGCTCTTACGACCATCAGAGTTTATGTCACTGATGTCGTCCCTTTTAGATTGTTGTCTGCACATCAGAATGGAAGTAGAAATCGTATGCTCAAGTTTCTTGTAAATGTGATGGTGGTATGAAGAAGGGCAAGTGTGAATTGGAAAGGATGCGGTTTGAAAGAGAAATTGAAAGAGAATTGAGAGAGAAATTGAAAGAGAATTGAAAGAGAAATTGAAAGAGAATTGAGAGAGAATTTGAAAGAGAAATTGGAAAGGATGCGGTTTGAAAGAGAAATAGCAACAGAGGTGGAGAGTGGGGTTGGAAGTACATGTGTGGCCACGAATGCGTGTGAATAAATGTTAAACGGGTGAATTATAACCTTCTTATGTATGGAGCGTTAATAGGGGTAATGCTAAAACTGCCACTTAGAATGTCCTCGGCCAGCTGGGTAAGACATGTTTCCGTTGATGAAGAAAGAGAAAACTCACCTCCCTTGCAGTCCCCTGCATGGAAGAAATACCTCAATATAAGCAATTTCAATTCTAAACAAAGGCTGTAATTCCTAATGCTACTGTTGGGGTAATGTCTGGACGTTTCTAATAAAGTCTTGTCCATGTTATACCCTGAAGCGTTTTCTTTCATTAGCCATATGTCTCGTCAATGTTGTGACGTTATGCCTCACCTGGATTTTACAAGACACCCGTCTAGTCTTTTAACATTTCCGCTACACTTATCTAGCTATCTATATACGCACACGCACACATCTGCAACCCCCCCCCCATGAGAATCATTCTATGCTACGTCTCATACATGAAGGCTTGTATTTTTAGTGGGTACGTGGGTGTTACCTTTGCAAGAGTAACGTGTCTTTGTGTTTGGACCGGTTCATTAATTTTGCTTTATGCCAGGTGAACAGCTAAAGATTCTCAAACCACGTCAATTGAAAAAATAAATTCTTTCAGTTATGTTTCTGTGGAAAAGGAAAATTATTTTCCACTAATATAAAGTTTCCAAAGAATACGGTAAGAAGCTGTGTTAATATATGGCTGGTTTCCGTAATGCTTTATGCAAATATCGTTCGGCTTCGGAAGGCTTTATTCGAAAATTCGATTTTTGGAAGGGTCTATATGGACATACTGAACGAGAGGCTCTAATATATATTAAACACAGCTCCAGTGATGCCACATTAGCTTTACCGTGAACTCATTCAGATTCAGGTATACTCAGCTTACTCACACGATTAGAAAGAAGCATAAA
>NC_043009.1:69696997-69713501 GCF_006345805.1 Octopus sinensis
ATATATATATATATGTATGTATATTATTTGAGCGCAGATTTCAATGTACACATGTATATACGTGAGTAATTATCTATGTGTATATGAAAGCATGCATATGTGCACGTAAGCATTTATGTGTATGTGTTGACGTACTTATATAAGTATCTGTGTATGTAGGCAAATAGTTATGTCTATGTACGCGTGTCTATGTGAGATATGTATGGGTCTATAAACGCACGCATGAATGGCCGCATCGATGGTTTATGTTATGGAAGATGTCTAAACACGGGCACAGTCATATGTAAGTATATCTCTTGTTTATATACATACGCACACACACTTACACAAAGATATCATTGGGGGTCGTGTTTATTGTGGGTGTCTAGACGTGGGATTCTAGAGTCGTGGTTTACAAAAGGAAACTATTATAAAACCTGAACTGTTGACTGGTCAAATAATAAAGGGTTGTGACTGTGGCTTGGCGGGTTATTTCCAATTTGTAACTATTCTCCACACCAGAGACGCAAATCTTCAGTTTATTGGATGTAATACATTAGAGAAAACGGTGAAGGATAAAAGACCTCGCTATCATTTCTGGTGACAACCAGAATAAGTGGAGTTTCAATTATAAATGCAAATAATTCAACGTATTACGCACACACAACACACACTCACACATGTATATATATATATATATATATATATATATATATATATATGTATATATATATATATATATGTATATTGCCAGCCCTGCAATATACACATATATTTGAATTCTCTCTGACTCCTCAGATTTTTTGAATGCTGGACTACTGGTTTTAAATTGATATTAAAATTAATATTAATTTATCTCCCTCAATTTATATATATATATATATATTATATATATAATATATATATATATATATATATATATATATGTATATATATATATATATATAGTATATTGCCAGCCCTGCAATATACACATATATTTGAATTCTCTCTGACTCCTCAGATTTTTTGAATGCTGGACTACTGGTTTTAAATTGATATTAAAATTAATATTAATTTATCTCCCTCAATTTATATATATATATATATATATATATATACACACACACGCTAGATACCGGTATATTCCCAGAACTACTGAAAGAAACTAAAAACTACAGACATGTTTCTCTCACATCCACACATCTGAAATTGTGAGAACCCAATGTCCGAAAAGTATATTTATGTACTTTCCGGAAAATACGATCTGACGAGCGACTCCAATGGCACAAAACCATTGATTTATAAGTACTTGGTTTGATTCTTTCTGTCTCTCTCTCTCCTCCGTTGCGATGTCAGAAATGGCGAACAACTGAGCGATGTGTGGTAACTTTTCTCATAAAAACTGATGTTCGGCAGTTGACCGATGTAGAGTACAACAAGGAAAACAAATAATTGTTTCTTTGTCCAAACAATTATTTAAATAACAGACCTGTAATTAAAACGTATTCCAGTCTTAATCTTCCGATCTCACCTTCGGACGGTGTCTCTAGAACTAATCTATCCATTTTCCCCTTGCTTTCTAAAATAACCAGTGTTTTGAGGGAAATATGATTAATATTCCTAAATGGTGGAACTATACATATAGAGCCCACCACTTTGTCTCATATGGGTCCCTGTAATTTAGTTCTATAAGACAGCTCTTATCAGGGCACACCTAAATGATTACTCTTATGGTCAAAGATATTCCAACCAGGAAATCTTCGATTCATCTTAAAGCGGAAGTAAATGTTGCCTAATGTCGCTTAAACTGAAATCGAAGTTTACCTGGTTGGAATATCATTGACCATAAGGTGTACTCTAATAAGAGCTGTCTTATAGGGACCCGTATGAGACAAAGTGGTAGGCTCTATATCTATTGTTCCACCCTAGTTAAATGAAAATTGACTGCTACTTTTAGCATTCATTTCGTCGTATACTAAACGCTGCTCTTCTTGTGTAGCCTCAAGTCAGCCCTAACCTTTTCAGGATCATTCCGAATTTTTTTTATCCTCTTCGGTTATGATAGCAGGGTTGATGTGACAAATATATTTCTAGGAGGCTGATCTACCCTGCAGAAGTATGGTTTGTAAAAATATGTTTGTGTAGAAACAGAAGAGAGGTGGACACTGGGTAAGAAGGCATTAGTTAGGTTCGTTTTATTAGCTTCTTATTTCAGACAAAGATATAGAAAAGAAAGAAAAAGTAAATTCTCAAAACAAAAGACATATTTATTGATTGGAGACATTGATTAGTGTAACTGTGTGGTTTCATATTTTATCGCTTGATGGGAAATTAATTCGATCAGTTTGATGCAGCGAGACATTTTATTTGATTCTCTCTGTATTTTCAGTTCAAATTCGTTCCTTCTCTTTTAGAATTTAAAACAGATTCAAGATAAAAAATTTTAGGGTGGGAAACAGTAAAAGAAAAATAGACAGTAATATCAAGCTGGAAGTTACCTGACCCGAGAAATAGCAGCCAAATCTTGCACTTTAGTGAAGAAACCGATATGTTGAATGATAGTGTGGTCCCGCACATCCTTAACATAGCAATACACGGGATAGCTGTAGTTGTAATACCTTTCACTAGAGCTGATGTTTGGCTAAATGGCAACAACAACAACAACAACAACAACAATAATAACCACTGTGGAATGATAACCACAGGCAAATTCGAAGCCGGATAGATTAAAACTCAGAAACGTAAAGTGAGGTCCATAAGTGTCGCAATGCATCGTGCCATTCGCCGCATCGATTCTCTCACGTGACCGCCCATTGAAAATATAATGAATATTGATAATACACGTGACAGGCGAGAAAGTGAACAATAAATGATTTGTGAAAGCGCATCTTTTTGCCATAATAAAGTGGTTAAAATAGCCAAGAAATATAAACATTCAATTTGGAAAGACTGACAGATTGAAACAAGGAAATGAGGCAAATATTAACTAAATATTTCATTATTTCTGAAAGAAATTTAATAATACAAGATACACAGCTAAGAAACGATCGATTCGTTGTTTGATTGGCAAATAAACAGCATGTACAAGCTTTCATTTTTAAGTTTACTAATATTTGCTTATAATAACAATAAAAAGTCGAATATGGTTTATATATTGATAAATTTAATAAGATTTGTTAACGAAGTTCACTGCTGGCAGCACAGTAAACACAGATAGATAAATAGACTTGTAGATGCCGAGAAATTAGAAAGATAAAAGTAAAAATGGAGGATATGTAATAGAAAATAGATCATTCACAAATAATTATTATCGGAAATGGTTCGAAACACTCTCGGTCCACTGTCATCTGTTTGTATGAAGTGATACTTGAGTGACTACTGCAGAAAGTAGATGCTGGAAGGTGCCTCCGTGGAAGCAGGAGAGCTGTGTGGGCAGAGGCAGATGACATCAACGTAATTGTATCGGACAGCACAGAGCCTGTGTGACTGGAACCGTTTTTTAAAGGAACAGGAGCCGATGACAGGAGCAAAACTTAACTGGGACAGCGAAGTTGGGTCTAAATCTGCTGACAGTTTAAGTTTCTCAAAGTCTAGTTCCAGTCGGAATTCAAGGCTGCCAGGAAGTGGGAAGATATCAACAGGCTGTCCCGTTTAACCCAGAAAGGAGCGGAACGGAAGCCATCCCTGAAAAATGACACAGGACTGGCGAAGCATACAACGACCCCTTTCATATTTTACCGCTTGACCGTCGTGCCATACTTGTGGTTTCATCTATTCTTGTGGAAGGGAATCGTTTTTCAGGGATTCAGTTGGAGTCAACTTCCTTTGTGTAGAGAATTCGGGGCGCGGTGGCTGGTGATGCGCAGGCATCAACATTCAAAGAAATGCCTGGATGATTATCAGTTGAGATATTCACCATGAAAGGCATATTTTCCAACAGTGTTGAATTGTGGGCAAAGTGAAAAGACTGGGTGCGTAGCAATGGAATGGTGAGAGGCTTCACAAATCCCGGCCAGTTCCAAACTGTAGCCTGTAGATCTCCTGCGAAAGTATTCTATGGGGAAATAAGGGTAGAGAAATGCGATAATATGGGTTGCAACATTTGTTGCTGAGTTGTTGTTGAGGTGTTTCTATTCTTATCGTTTCCTCAAGTAGTTTTTGATTGAAAAGATTGATTGCTAAAGACAATCGTGCTGAGACTAAACCGTCCTTTTCTTTATCACGTAATGTTCCATATATATGTGTGTGTCTGTGTGCATGCATGCGTATTTTATATTATTCACACACACACACACACACACACACACACACACACACACACACATTGTCGTGGCATTCCGTCGGTTACGACGACGAGGGTTCCAGTTGATCCGATCAACGGAACATCCTGCTCGTGAAATTAACGTGCAAGTGGCTGAGCACTCCACAGACACGTTTACCCCTGACGTAGTTCTTGGGGAGATTCAGCGTGACACAGAGGGTGACAAGGCTGGCCCTTTTTGAAATACAGGTACAATAGAAACAGAAAGAAAAAGTGAGAGAAAGTTGTGGTGGAAGAGTACACCAGGGTTCACACCACCTCTCGCCGGAGCCTCGTGGAACTTTAAGTGTGTTCGCTCAATAAACACAGCGCCCGGTCTGGGAATCGAAACCACGATCCTACGACCACGAGTTCGCTGTCCTGAGCCATTGCGCCTCCACACACACACACAACACACACACACACATTGTCGTGGCATTCCGTCGGTTACGACGACGAGGGTTCCAGTTGATCCGATCAACGGAACATCCTGCTCGTGAAATTAACGTGCAAGTGGCTGAGCACTCCACAGACACGTTTACCCCTGACGTAGTTCTTGGGGAGATTCAGCGTGACACAGAGGGTGACAAGGCTGGCCCTTTTTGAAATACAGGTACAATAGAAACAGAAAGAAAAAGTGAGAGAAAGTTGTGGTGGAAGAGTACACCAGGGTTCACCACCACCTCTCGCCGGAGCCTCGTGGAACTTTAAGTGTGTTCGCTCAATAAACACAGCGCCCGGTCTGGGAATCGAAACCACGATCCTACGACCACGAGTTCGCTGTCCTGAGCCATTGCGCCTCCACACACACACACACACATATATCACAGAGTAGAAATACGTACACTTGGTCATGGACACGTTGCTATGAAGTGCATAGTAAGGCACCCATATCCCCAGGGTAAAGTAAAACAGGAAAAAAAAGCAAGCAATATGTCGTAAGTTTGTGTAATTATCGTGGGAAGTGTTCGCGCTTATTGAAATTCGTGTTACGTAAGTTGCGCTAAAATAACGTTGTTTACCAATGCCATTGTTGGTTTCCAGAGATTTTTTTTTTTTGCCTAAAGCCAACTAAAGAGACAAAAGAAACAGTCATAAGAGAAACTGCGACAAAAATAGCTTCAGTACAGTTTTGTTAGCTTTTATGAGATGTGCTTAATAATTTAGAGTCCAAGTCTTTGGGCGATAATAGTAGCGCTTCTCTAATTGAAATCTACACACCAGGGAAAAATACATCTTAGAAAGAAAACTAAAATTCAACGAAAACACACGAAAATTATTTCAGCATTAGTAGCTATTAGAAGCTATTTTGCAAACACAGTGTTTGATGCAATGTTAATTATCTGTAAGTAATGGTAGTCTTTGCGAGGGTGAGGGAGAACATTGGCAAATTAGAAAAACAGTGGAGTTCTTTAAAAAAATATTTAAAGAGAAATAAAAAGTATAAAAAAGGATAGAATAAAAAAGAAAACAGATCTTTGGCAAGTTAATGTCTCGTTGTTTACATGTAAATATAGGTACTTTTTTGAATTTTTGTTAAGTATCATGTCTGAAATTCTCCAGAATTTGAAACATATACGTAAGAAAAAAAACAAAAACACATAAATGAAAGCAGCTTTCCGAAGTATAGTTTAAAGAATTTAGAAAGCAGATCGGAGAATGCTACGCAAAAACAATCAGAAGAAATATGGATGGGAATATGTTTTGATGTGATTCTTGTTTTCCCTCTTAACTATTTCTTTCGTATGCTATATATATATATATATAATATATATATATATATGTATATGTATACATATATATAAACACGTGTTTGCATGTGTGTGTGTGCGTGTATATGCATGTATATATATATATATATATATATGTATATATATACACATTATGTGTGAAGTGATTGATTGACTGATTGATATCATATCAATTAGATGTCGTCAACTCGTTGAGTCAAGGACTTTTTTTATGATTGCAATCACAAAGAATGGTACCCTAAAGCCAAAAATTTTTTCCATGTAGGTTTTGAAGTGATATAGCAAAGAAGCTATTAATGGCATCTCAAATATGAAATATGATATAATATTATACATATATATTATAGTATAATATATATATATATATATTATATATATATATATATGTGTGTGTGTGTGTGTGGTGTGTGTGTGTGTGTGTATGTGTGTGTGATTGTATGTGTTTACGCATATATATTGTTTGTCGTGTCAAGCATATTTCCAGGGATACATTTTGTTCTGCTATTTTCCATTGAGACTTCTGGTAGCATCCGCCGCAGTTTTTATGCTTCCAGCCTTGAGGGCAAAATGTTGAAAGTTATGTTCCGAGTGCAGACCAGGATCAAATCCTTTCAACGATGTCAATTCTCTCAGATGCATCCAACAGCAAAATAAAATAATTCTTCTTAGGGATAACCAATCTACGTGGAATTTATACCAATAACACACAAACGACACTTGAACCTTCTACTATAGAAGACTTTGTCTGATGACCGTAGGCCATCGTAGGAGGGAGAAATTAGCAAAGTAACATCAATTTTAATCATTCACAAAATAACCAATTAAGGAACTTTAGTTTCGGCAATAATGGTCCCGGTATCACCCAGCTGCTGGAAGATTGTCAAGGCTAAACTAGATTAAATTAGAAAAATACATAAGGACATTGCCTTTGAGTTTGTCTGTGAATCTGGTTAATTCACATGGCGCGTTTAAATGGTTAAACTCTTAGAAGGGAGTGAATAAACAAACTTCAATGAAACAATAAAACAAACATTTCATTATGCATATAAAAGCAGCGAGTGTAGTTCTTTGGGAGCAACTGACAACCGTTTCTCTAAATCATGTGGTAGATATTATTCAGATGAAAGGACAAACAGCAACATCAGCAAATTTATATAGAAGTGGGAGAGATAGGAACATATATATATAGAGAGAGAGAGGGAGGAGAGAGAAAGAGAGAGAAGGAAAAGATTTAAGAATAAAGCTAATGCTTGATTGATGCTGCCTATTAAAGTACTTTATATGAGAACCTCGATTGTTCTCAGCGGGATTTGAAATCAGAGCGTAATCAGCCAGAATAACTCAAGGTTTGTCACTCACACACACACACACACACACACACACACACACATTACTGAAATTTTATTATACAAGCTTTAGGCTATTTCTATATATAATACGAATTCAATTTGACATAATCTTTGCTTGTGAGAATATATTTTGGAATTTGAAAACAAATTATAACCAAATTATATCATAAATCGACAAGAACAGAATTATTATTATTATTATTATTATTAAAATACATTTTTTAGTGTATGTTCCGTACATACGTAATACGCCCAAAATAAACTTATGTTGTGTAGTATATAGCATACATACATACATGTATATTTGTATATGTATTCTATATATATATATATATATGTGTGTGTGTGTGTATATGAATGTATGTATCTATCTATACATACATACGTACATACGGAACACATATTAGCATCTATACATGCAAAGAATTCATTCAGCCAACACTACTAGCATTTCACTTAGTCTGCTATTTACCACCTTGGAAACCTCACATGACCAATGTTTGCAAAGGAAGGAAACTAGAATAAAAGAGAATCAAAATTAATATGTTAACTGTATCATACATGTGTGTGTGTGAGAGAGACGGAGAGAGAGAGAGAAAGAGAGAGAGAGTGCATGTGTGTGTGTGTGTGTGTGTATTTGAAAATAGTAAATGGTGGATTCGTTAGTGGGTCGGACAGAATAACTTGTACTTGGTACAGCTTCGAAGCTGTCCATATTCTACGCCTTTTATAACTCTAGTGGTCGATAGATAAAGTACCCCTCACAGTAGTGGGTTCTTCTCTCACCGCCTGAATTCCTCTAGAATATATCTGTAATTCAAAGCTCAGCTATTGTTAGATTGTGTGTCACGCTGATTCGTCGCGAACATTGCTTTATCGAGACACGATTTTTGCTCAATTACTCAGCTACTCACGACTCAGTTACGCAAATATGAAATCAATCAGTTATCAAAGAGAATGTCGAAATTCGGAATCGACGCAGACTTTACCGAATAAATGCCCGTGGAACGAAAGATGAAGATGTCGTAAAGTAATATGAGATAAACAAGCAGATTAAAGTAAATGCAGTGAACGGAAGTTAAATGCTACCGTTCCGTATAGAAAAAAAAAGATTGGATCGTATAAGGCAGTGATTGTTAACTATCTTTTGTTTACGAACCCTGTTGATTCCTATTTTACACGAACAGAGACACATAACCATTCCATATTTAAAAAAAATTCTACAGTTTTTTCATAATTATACATTATTAAGAATTGCCGGAAGTAGAACCAATTTATTGCAGACAAACTTTAAAAACAAAATCGTATTTAGAAAGGTGATTGTCATATTGACCCCGGTTGAAAAACTACTGATATAAATAATGCATTTTTCTATGTTAAATGCGTGACAAAAGAACTTGGTGGAGGATTTACCAGCAATGTCTTTGGTCATATATGAAGACTACAACAGGCTCAGGAATTTCCCCAAATCTGGAAATACCGCGAAAATCATAGGAATTCCTTCCTTCCTTCTACTGGCTTAATTATAAATATAAAATCGACTTTATTGGCACCTTACACTTAAGTTTTTCCGTAAGTTTCTCAGTCCATTTGTGGAGGTCATTAGACAAATGGATAAAGTGGAGTTGTATAATTAAGTGAATCGATTTAAGACAACGGTTCGCAATCTTTTAATTACAATCTGTTCCAGTAAATAAATATACAAAAAGTATATACACAAATATATACAATTTGATAAAGTTGACATTTTGTAAGTTTCTTGGGAAAATATCGCTCATGATGCGTTTCCGGTGGATATAGTACGGCAGCCATTTAGTCTGCACATTGACATTTTGTAATCTACTTCAAAAGTAAAATATGCTTTCGAGACCCTTTCAAAATTATACTGCGATCCAATTCTGGATTGCAACCAATGTTCTAAGAAGCTATAGTTGCAGTAGTAATTTTATTGGTCTCAGGTAGATGAAATGATGAATGTTTAAACGAAAAGTATTTAAAAAAAATTGAATCTTAAGAGAGGAAATTTAGAGCTCATGAAATATTACAGTTGGTAACCATTTCTGAAGACGCAACCTTCGAAGTCACTAAAGGAAAATACGTCAAGACATTGCTGCATTGCATCGGGGTGGCGGGGCTTGGAACATGGCTTTGAAGAAAAGGCAAAAATAACATCACCAAGCTATGGCTTTCGTGATTTCAAAATGAAATATTTATTCAACTGCTGATGCAACATGTAACCTTGTTATCATTAATCACCTTTTCCCAGAGAACCGCTGTGCGTGCGCTTCCTCGCGTGTGTGTGTGTGTGTGTGTGTGTGTGTATCCATGACGTCTTCAGGAAATTTCTTGTAAAAGAAGACTTGCACAAAATATAAATAACAAAAAAAAAAAGAAGAAAAAAAGAACACTGGATACAAGAAAGTAAATATTACATCGAGCAAGAATAAGAGAACGCTTTTTTGAAACGAGCGAAATGTAAAGATTAATTTTATGTCTAATTCAAAATTTCAAAATGTATTCGAAGAGAGAGAAATAAGGGAGGAAAAAAATAACAAAAAGGAAAGAAATACACAAACAAACAGCGAGTAGTCCTTTATTTCCATTTGGGTCTCAAAGATGTCATCTGTTTCCTTTTCGTCTTTTAATAAACTATTTTCATGTCAAATTTTCGAGCTCCTCTCGAGAGTATAAATATTCCTTAATTTACCGTGCTGTATTTCTGAAATAATTCATTGAACTCCACATAGAAATCTATTCTTTCCTTGACAAATGAACCATATCCGACTTCGAATACTTACAACAACTCTCATAACTAAATTAAGATTTATAATACGTCTATAACTTCGCTCTGTTAATTTGTTTATTGCATTCGTTATGAAGTAATGATAATGAAAATAGAAGATAAATTAATCATCCGGTGATTCCCTATCGATCGTTCCTTGTCCACTTCCAAATAAAGAGAACACTGTGTTCACTGATGGCGAACGTAAGTCTAACATAGAAGCACACACGTGAACACACACACACACACACACACATATATATATATATATGTGTGTGTGTGTGTGTGCGTGTATATGTACATATATATATATATTATGTATGTATATGCATATGAACACCCCCCATATATATAATATGCACATATATATATGTAAATGTATATGTGTATATATCTTTAAATCTTAAAATTGCTTCAGCTTTAAAGCTGCGGTCATGCTGGGGCACTACTGTTGACTGTGCAACTCCATTTTTTGAAACATTTCCTCTGACATGTGGCATTTGGCGAATAAGGGAATTTGATGCTTCTGCCCTCATCTGTGTTTCCTGTCGTGAGGTAGACTCATCTGAAAGCCTTGACACGAGGAGATCCAGTTTTGTTTTGATCACACACACATATATGTATACATGTAAGCTCATATATATAGACGTACATACAAACGCATGCACACGTATGTACATGTGTGTGTGTGTCTGTGTATTTACTGGGTCAACCCATAAATAATACAGGATTTTTATACTTCTTTTATTTTTCAAAATTAAGGTAAACAAAGTTCTTTTCTAACCTAAAATATGTCCTCCTTCGTTTTCACCAATGCTCTTACATCTATCTGGTTGACTTGCAAGGCCCTTCTTCCAAGAATCACTTGTCCCTGACGAAAAATACTCCTCCAGCACTGTTCTGACTTTTTTTTTTTTTTTCTAGTTTCAGCTCAGAATTCATATTTTTTCTGTCCAAATGATTTTGAAGACTTCTGAATGAATGATAATTAGATGGGGCAATGTCCGGCGAATATGGTGGGTGGAGCATCATTTCCCATTCAATCTGCTCCAGTCTTTTGGAATGTCATCCTTGCTGTATGTAGCCGAGCATTATCCCGATGGAAGAACACCTTTCCTCTTGAAACCAAAGATGGTCGTTTTTCTTCTAGCGCTGACTTAAGCCGCTCAAGATGCTCGCAGTAGATCTCCTTTGTTATCGTTTGGTTTGGGTTTAAAGTTCGAAGTAGACTAAACCTTTCATATCCCACCAAACAGATAATAACACCTTACATGAGTGATGGCCTTCTTTAGCCTAGGATGTCAGTGTTTCTCCTTTCCCTGCCTACTGTCTTCGGCGCTTGACATTTTTATAGAGAACTCATTTCTCGTCACCAGTCACTATTCGGTCTAAAAAAGGTTCATTTGTGAGATTTGACAGCAAAGAAGAGCACACATTCACTCTCTGCGCTCGATTAGACACGGAAAGTTTGTGAGGAACACATTGATCCAATTTGCTGACTTTCTGATGACACGCAGGTATCGATGAATGGTTGAGTGACCAAATCCAAGCTTCTCTGCTAGTTCCTCAACAGTTACGACGGGATTTTCTTGCACCAGGATTTACAGGACATACTCGTTAGTCCCTATAGATCTTCCAGGACGAGGTTCGTCTTCTAGACTGTAGCTTCCGGCTCGGAATTTTTGGAACTACCATTGACAGTGGCTTACTCTTATTGTCCGATCCCCATACGCTGCATTAATATTCCTCGCACTTTCCGTTGCGTTGTTGCCTTTATTGAACTCCAAAAACAAAATATGCCGAATATGTTCCTTTGTCACCTCCTTTGTAGTTTTGAAAAAATAACTGTTAAAATCGAACTGTGCTCTTCAAAATTTGCACTAAGAATAAATACAAGTTTAAATTACTACCTGCTTTTATAGCAAATATACGCAGTTTATCCCGTCCCCACAAGATTTATCTTTTGATTACTAATTATCTGGCCGTAACCGATTTCTACCTCCAGTTTGAAGAGGTATATGCTCTCCGCCATTGAACTCTGACGAGTCGTTCATAGAGCTACGGGGCTTATGGATGCGAAACTACTGGTCACTCTATGACCAGACATATACTTAACATTATATAAATACATTACTGCTTTATGCTTTAGAATGTGCTTATTTTTCGGTATATGATACACTGACGAGATATATGTGTGTGTGTGTGTGTGTGTGTGTATGTGTAATATACATATATATATCACGTGATCACGTGACTGACCAGGCTATCAGATGTTGTTACACATCGCTGGTCACAATGCTCTTCACATTGTTTTAGCCTTCAAATGACGCCACCCCGCTGGCTAAGCGAGCAGGCCAACAGAAGAAAGAGTGAAAGTTGTGACTCGTGGAGCTTTAGGTGTTTTCGCTCAATAAACACCCACAACGCCCGGTCTAGGAATCGAAACCGCGATCCTCCGACCGCGTGTCCGCTGCCCTAACCACTGGGCCATTGCGCCTCCATATATATATATAACAGATGTCAGAGAAAGAAAGAGAAGAAAGTGCGTATGTGTATCGAGTAACAACGTAGGCGAAAGTACAGAGTGATAAAAAAAGTAGAATTAGTATTTGATGCTTCGGATTTATTTGTAGTTGGTCAGAGAAAAAAGCAAGAGAATGGGGGGAAAAACAATAAAGACAAAGCTCATAGAATAACCAAAACTTCCATATTAACGATGAAAACCTGTTTGTTAGAAATACGATCGTGTACCAGAGATATAACAGGGTATTTTATGATATCTACTTTATATTTTCATGCTCAACAAATCGTGAATTAGAATGTGTGAAAAGAATTTAAATACAATAAATCAAGGATTTGGGAGAAATATAAGAACTTAAATACATTCGTTTTGTGAATTTGATGTACGAAAAAAGAGAAGGGAGTCTCCTGACGGACAGTTTTGGTGACCGCTCCTCACAGAAGATTTACTCGGTTTCTTTTCCCCAATCAACAGCATAGAACACTGATCTAATGTATAAAGTGGTCAAACATTCTACCATCACTGTAGTTATAGTCTAATTTGCATATGTGTGGTTTTGACGGTTTGTCATAAACAATGTTGCCATTAATATACACACACACACACACACACACACACACACACAAGGCGGCAAGCTGGCAGAATCGTTAGCACGGTGAGCAAAATACTTAACACATTTAGTCCCACTATACGTTCTGAGTTCAAATTCCCCCGACGTCCTCTTTGTCTTTCATCCTCTTGGATTTATAAAATAACAGCTGAAGACCAGAGACGATGTAGTCGGCTTATTTGCCTCCCCCCAAAATTGCTGGCCTGGAGCTAAAATTTGAAATCAATAATACACAAACAATAATATATATAGTTTGTGTATTATTGATTTCAAATATATATATATATATATATATATATAGATATATATATATATATATATATATATATCTGTAAATATAAAACCATCCAGATTTCTGAGTACCTCATTTCTCTAATATATGATACCTGTACATCATCTCCAACCTTCTAATATATATATATATGGCAGCGGTCTAATGACTAAAACGGGTAACAGGTAAAAGATAAGATATATATAATATTGTCTTTCTTTCTTATATTTCTTAAATTTTATACATTTCTTTCCCAAATAGCTTTGAGCGCAAGAAGTACTTTGAGTTTAGCGTATCAATATAACAAGCACTTTCTATAAGTCAGTTTTAAATTCCTTTTCTTCTGCCGATTTCGTGGATTTGAGAGTTCATTCAGTCAAGATCTTTTATAGCTATTGTAGCATAACACATTTTGCCCTTATCGAATAATGCCTTTTGTAAATATGGCAAGCAGACGAATGTAGAGTCTGTTGAGTTTCCAATAAGAAAATGCCAATTGATTCTCTGAGACGATGTCATTGATAGAGACCCAACCCAGGATTGAAACTAATCCGCTGGAATCCTACTTTCTGTCCATGCAAAGAGATAATGATTATACCTGTCGATAACACAGTGTTTTCTTAAAGTACGTTGAATTATTTCTGCATTTAGTACATACTTATACCTACCTACCTACCTACCTACCTACCTACCTAACTACCTACCTACATACCTACCTACCTGCCTGCCTGCCTGCCCACCTACCTACCTACATTCCTACGTGCCTGCCTACCTACCTACCTACCTACCTACCTACCTACCTACCTATTTCTCTACTACCCACAAGGGGCTAAGCACTGAGGGGACAAACAATGACAGACAAACGGATTAAGTCGATTACATCGACCCCAGTGCGTAACTGGTACTTATTTAATCGACTCCGAAAGGATGAAAGGCAAAGTCGACCTCGGCGGAATTTGAACTCAGAACGTAGCGATAGACGAAATACTGCTAAGCATTTCGCCCGGCGTGCTAACATCACTGCCAGCTCGCCGCCTACCTACCTACCTACCTACCTACCTACCTACACACACACATATGTGGGGTTGTGTATGGTTGTTATAGCATTGAAGGAGAGCACCTTTGACGAGCCCTTCGTTTATTAAGTCGCTGCCAAGAAGTGCGTTGTATAAACTCGCCATCCGATTGAAAACCATTGGAAATTGTGGGATTGTAATAAGTTATTCTACAGACAATTGAAAGAAGTCCAAATGAAATCCCAGCCAGACTAAAGGTAGTTTGGGTGAAGTGATCCTTCTTTTAGTGACTACGAAGATATTGCATATAAAGACAAGATGCTTACTTCTGTTGAAAATCTACCAATGCTATTTTGTTGCGCAAAACAGCATTGAAAATAATATCATTTCCACGAACAGCAATACTCATTACACTGATAAAAGTAATAAGATAACAACACAAACACAAAACAAAACCAGTGCTTCATTGAAAGAGCCGAGGCAATATTACACCATACAATTTGAAACCATGAATATCAACGCTATCAATAATTTCAATGCATAAACTCTCAACGCACAGACACGAAACAAACAGTTACTGCAACATCATAAACCATAGGCGTACACACCAACACAGACACACACAGAGAGACGTAAAGTGTGGGTGTAGATGTGTGTCGATATACATACACCACACACACACACACACATATATATATATATATATATACATCACACTCGTTTAGTACTGGAACAATTATCGATGAAATAAATAAATAAAACATGCGTTATTTAATGGATTAACTCATTAACTGATGAAGATACATTAACTCGTTTAAATTTGTTGATTAAGCAGTGATATATCGATACAGAGTCATAGGATATTACGCACAGAGGATAATCACATAGCCACCATGCATATATAGCACACTTACATACGCACTCACATATGTATCTACATTATATATCCATATCAAAATATGTAAATATAAGCGTATACACACACAACACACATACATACACACACACACATATATATATATATATAATATATATATACATACAGACACACAGACACGTACAAATATGTATATACGTATTCAAATACACACACTCATATGGATGTAAGTATATGAATGAATGCACATGCGTGTATGCATTAATGTACGTGTGTGTGTGTGTGTGTGTGTGTGTGTGTGTGTATAGGCAAACTTTTATGTATATGTATTTCTATGTGCGTAACCTGATTTGATAAATCGCTCTAAATCTCGCTGCCGATTGTATAATTTCGTTGATGGCCCGGCATGTGCTGCCATGGAACGCAAAACGAACAGCAAGCAGCAAGCGGAACCCTTTTCCCCCAATGTTGATCATATACAAGCTTGGTCGACATTTGTTGTTTGTTCGCTTAGAATAACGATCCGTTTAGAGATAAAGGTAAATGGTGGTAGGGGTGAATGTGAAACTCTGCCTGATTATACAGTGCCGTGTGCCATTTCTAAACGTTACCATAATTCTTCTTCAAATTTTGGTTAATGATTAAGGCGGCGTGCTGGCACAAACGTTAGCACTCCGGGCGAAATGCTTAGCAGTATTTCGTCTGTCTTTACGTTCTGAGTTCCAATTCCGCTGAGGTCGACTTTGCCTTTCATTCTTTCAGGGTCGATAAATTAAGTACCAGTTGCGTACTGGGGTCGAGCTAATCGACTGGCCACCCTCCCCTAAAATTTCTGGCCTTGTGCCTAGAGTAGAAAAGAATTTTAAAATAATGCTAAGGCGGCGAAATGACAGAAACTTTAGCACACCAGGCGAAATGGTTAGCAGTATTTCGTCCGTCTTTACGTTCTGGGTTCAAATTCCGCCGAGGTCGCATTTGCTATTCATTTTTTCGGGGTCGATGAAAATAAGTACAGGTTGAGCAGTGGGATGGATGTAGTCAACGTATACCCCACCCCTAAAGCTTC
>NC_043009.1:69713601-69751101 GCF_006345805.1 Octopus sinensis
ATGAACATCCGTATTCAGTACACTAAACACGGCGTGAACGAAGCAGTGTTATTGCTAGTTGCACCGGGAATACAATTAACTTTATCTAACAATAGATTCCAAATTCTGTACTCATATTCAGGCATGTAATATAATTTGCAAATGTATTCATGACAAGGGCCATTTCGCTGAAACTGTACTATTATAGATTGTAATTTTCATTCTCGAACATGTAAATACTTCACATCACTTTGTTCAGTCTTTGCATTAGATACGAGAGGATTGGAACGAGGTCATGCTTAATTGATAGTAATTAGAGCCTAAATGCCGCTTGATATTTATCTTTCGAGTTTACTTTACAAAAGTGTAGAGAACAGGAGCGATAATTAGTGAAGATAAGACTATACGAAATATAATAATTCTTAAATATGTTATTGTAAGACGCTCGCACAAAATACATTTTACTCATGTTTCTAGTTCTGTAAATCGAAACGAAGAAAAAACCAGTCTACAAAAAATAAAAAAGATGTTTTATTCAATGGTAATGTAGATTTAGATAAATGATCACAGGGATTACTTCTTGAGTTCCATCCTAGTGTAAGGGCCGATTAGAAAGTAACTTTGGACGATATTCTATCTACTCTGATTTTAAATCCCATCATAACCTGAGTAGGTGGTGCGCTTAGCAACAATTTAAGAAACACTCAGCTGTTTTTTTCATTTTATCAACAAATTCTCAACTGAAGAGATTATTGGCTCTTCCTGTGCTTATGTATTTATTGTCCGATGGCAATATTCCTGAAAATGTAGCCAACCAACCATTCTTTCTATTGGAAATTATGTCTTCGCAACTGAAATCGTATAATCTGTTGGTAAAAGTTATGTTCGGCCTATAACTGCATCTTCATTCGGGTGCAGCAGAAATTCATTGTCTTCAAAACAAGGGACAGAAGCTTTTTAATCATTTTGTATATTATCTATCTATCTATCTATCTATCTATCTATCTATCTATCTATCTATCTGTCTGTCTGTCTGTCTGTCTGTCTCCTCTCTCTATCCACACACACATGTATGTGTGCGTGTGTGGGTGTCTATACATATGTGTATATGTGTGTTCTACAAGTGTTCCTCGAAATCAGTGACATGTGGGTTATATGATGGTTTACTTCTGGTTTTAAATTTGTGCTTCATATCTTCTATTATTCAGATTAAGTAACCCTCTGACAACCCTTTTCAAAATGGTAAGCCTTCAGTCGCATTCTTCGTATAAACGCATTGGTTTTTGTCAGTTAGAGTCTTTAAGAACTCCTTTTTTTATGTGAAAGTGGGATATCCTTGAGAGAAACGTCACTTTTTCCCCCATTTGAGTAATTTGTCCCAAGTCAACAATAAGGCAATTATATTTAAACATCAGAATAAAGATTTACTAATAAGAAATTATCAAGCCCGGCAAAATACATCTCTTAAGATCTCTGCTAATACAAATATACCAGGTTAAAATTGTTTTTTTGACTGGTATAGAGTTCCAGGTAATCCTAAGGTGAGATTTCTGTGGAAGAGCGTAGGCTCGAAACGTTAAAGACTTTTTCACTTCCGAGCGTTAAACTAATACATCTGTTTGTTGTCTACACCACCTGTCTTCGTCTTTTGTTTTTTGTAAATTCTCCCCATATATATATATATATATATATATATATATATATATTATATATATATATATATATATTATATATATCATGCAAGTGCGTGCATATGTGTGTGTGTGAATCTCGAATGGCTGTTTGTGGAAAATTATCTGAAAGAGATGATTCAGTACAATCAGGTAATATAATAAGAAATTGCTGCCTACCTTTTTGTTCCGAAATAAATTTAGCTTTAAATCCACGAAAATGTGCTTTATCATTTGTAATGAATGTTATATACATTTTTCTGCCTGTGCTGATAAATTCGGGGGTGTCACTTCCGCACCACGACCCTAGTTTGGGGCTACGTGGAGTGCCACCTACAAGAAAGTAAGAAATAACAAATTAGCTTATTTATTTTGCTATCGATCAAGAAGCGAATTGTTAAATTTGTGAACCCGACCATATCAGTCTGGCCATCAGACTTCCAAGATTTCGGTCTTGTTTGGCTGCTCTTGTTCGCTGATACAATCACGGATAAGATATCGAACGGGCGGTGACGTATTTAGTTAAAAGGCTTTCTTACAGGTTAAGATCGCAGACTTAAAATCATCGCAGCTAATTTTGTTGAGGTAAAAATATCACAGGTAATTTTATTGCGACGTGGTTACAACGCGACATGATAACAGAGTGAGGCAATACATCTTTGGTGAGATCAGTTCCAGGATTTCTCTCGACAGAATAAATATATCACGAAACAATGAAGTTATTTTTTATTTTCCCGAGAGTAAATGCTTTTCATATCATTGCTAATGAAAAATAAATTCGCAAGCAAAACTTATGGCTGTCAAATTTTCTCAATATTAGCAAGAAAAAAAAAAGTAAAAGATACTTTAAGAAATGAAATGGTAAAAATTGTTGATAGAATATAACATTTCAAATTTTAGAAGGAAAAATGCATTCTTAAATAATTTAGAATGTTACCATTTTGACATTCAGTGACGACGAGTTAAATTTTTGCTGTTCCGTCTTCTGTCGTTTTTGATATCTTCATCTGTCGCTGGACGTCTTTCGTTTTGTTCGTTGTTCTTTCAGAAAAAAATTGAAAAAAACTTCCTAATCGCTGGATGAATTTCTATCTTCATGTTTTGTGTGTGTGTTGTATGTGTGTTTTTGCGCTTGAGTCAATGTACACACCCACACACACACAGATACACACATACACAGTTGTATAACAGTCTTTCTGTTTGTCTCTTATCATTTCACAATTGGTGTCTGCTTGTTTATGAATCCGTAACTTAGCAGCGAAAAGGGTAGAACAGCAGCATCAGAGAGTAAACAGGTAGACACACATGATTGATTAACTTCGTCGCATGTCCAATGGCTGGAACATGTAAAACATACAAACAAACAAACACACACACACACACATACAGAGAGAGAGAGAGAGAGAGAGAGAGAGAGAGAGAGAGAGGAGAGAGAGAGAGAGAGGAAGACATGAATAGATATGAAGTGTGCCGAGCAATCCCTTACCGTCGTATACATGAACAACATCCTTAGAACAGTCAGTAGAATTCTCCATTTCTGTATCAAGCACCTTTAGTTTAACAATTTCCAGAGCATCATCTGTTGTGATTAACCAGTTACAGGATAAACTACTGCAAAAGATCACAGAAATAACAAAACGATCATATCGTTATCTTTTTAGAGAGAGTGATACAATATATATATATATTATTTTATTATTTATTTATTTATTATTTTTTTTTACGACCAGGCTATCAGATGTTGCTACACATCGCTGGTCACAATGCGCTTCGCATTGTTTTAGCCTTCAAATGACGCCACCCCGCTGGCTAAGTGAGCAGGCCAACAGAAGAAAGAGTGAGAGAAAGTTGTGGCGAAAGAGTACAGCTGGGATCGCCCCCCCCTGCCGAAGCCTCGTGGAGCTTTTAGGTGTTTTCGCTCAATAAACACTCACAACGCCCGGTCTGAGAATCGAAACCGCGAGTCCGCTTCCCTAACCACTGGGCCATTGTGCCTCCATATATATATATATATATATATACATATATATATATATACATATATTTATATATAACAATATTTATATATATATATATATATAATATATATATATATATATATATATATGAGAGGTATTGATATTCAGAAGACCGAAGATGGCAGATAAGGCTATGTAAGTGGTACCGGAGGACCGTAGTTAGACTCTCGGTTCGATAATAATACGTGTAAGGAATCTAATGCGGGTTGTGTCTGAGTATGTATGTATATGTTAAATGAAATGAGACACAAGGCTGTGTGGAATTTATAGGTCATTTATAAAGAGAAAGGTAGCCTTACAGCTGTTTCTGGGATATTAGGGATATCCCTTCATCAAAGACGATATGACAGAGTTTACTAGAGGGAAACAATAGAGTTCAATATGAGGAGTTATGAGGAAGTATAAAGGAAAATAAGAGAATAAAAAAGAAAATAAAAGTAAAAATAGAAGATGTTAGAGTTGCAGTTGCATTATCCAAGGAAAGTGGTGTGTAGAAATGGTAGAAAGTCTTCATGTCCATGGTATGTAGATTCCAATAGGAGTTCATATTTTGTTATTACGAGTAGATAGTATCCGACGCACTGCATAAGGTTATCGGTGGTGTTCCTTCTTCTGTGAACACACTTCATGTATCAGGCCGCCGAATAAAACGTAAGCAACGTTTTGAAGCATGAAATTCATCACAATGTATTTCATCAATGCGGAAATGTTATTCACCAAAGTAAGTGTCATTAAAATCAACATATTTTTGCCAATGAGATACAAGTTTCTTTATTCCGGTAAAATAAAAATCTGGAGTTCTGGAGCTGATGGACTCTTTGAACGCACTTTCAGCATCGGTTTAACTTTTGAACTCCGTCTCTTTCAGGAAACCATCAAGGTTCTTGAAAAAGTGGTAGTCGGTAGGGGAAAGGTCTGGGGAATAAGCTGGGTGGGGAAGAACTTCGTAACGAAGATCTCTCAACTTCTGGAGCGTCATTAGTGAAACGTGTGGTCGACCATCGTTATGAAGAATGATTGCCCCTCTTCTGTTGACCAGTCTGGAGCGGAGGAGTCGCAGTTTTTCGTTCATTTTGGAAATTTCATGGCAATCTGTTTCTGCAGTAATGGTTTTTCCGACGTTTAAGAAATTATAGTGGATGAGTCCAGCAGTACACCACCAAATAGTCACCATAACCTTGCTTTTGAAGAGCTCGGGTTTAGGGACGGTTTTCGGTGCTTCATTTTGCTCTAACCATTGCGAAAAACGTTTTTATTTATTGTACAGAATCCACTTTTCATCGCAAGTTACAATACGGTCGAGCAATGTATTGGTCTGGTTACGGAGAAGCGACGAGCAAATTTCATATCTGCGCATTTTCTGATTTTCATTAAAATCGTTTGGTACCCATTTGTCGAGCTTTTTTGATTTCCCGATCACATGCAAATGGTCGCAGTCAGTTTTCTGGCTAACTTGAAGTTCTATTGCCAGTTCTCGAGTGGTTTTACGTGGATCTTTCTCCATGACGGTCTTTAATTTACTGTCATCGATAACAGACTGGCGGCGTCTATTTTGCTCACGATCTTCAAGGCTCAGGTCTCCACTGCGAAATCGTTAAAACCATTTTCGAGATGACCACTCACTGGTCATTTCCTCACCAAAAGTTTCGTTGATATCGCGAGCAGTTTCAGCTGCTTGACATCGTTTTTTGAAGTTGAATAGCAAAATTGCTCGAATATCGTGCTTTGACAGTTCCATTTCAGATGATTGTCACAACGATTTGTTTATTGCCCACAGGATGGGGGGGACTAAACATAGAGGGACGATATAAAAATGGACAAAAACACAAAAGTGAGGCGGGAAAATAAACGAATGAGAACGATAGTATAAAAAAATGAATGGTTGAAATGGAGGTCACTCGGACCCCACAATCCAAGTGACTTCATTGAAACGTTTTTTAAAAACAATCATTTAATCATCTCTTAATACGTCCATCTTTTAAAGGTACGTAATAGCTTACCGTTGACTTCAAGTCCCCTAGTATCTATTTCCTTTTGAGAGATGCCTACATTTGTCCCTCAAGCCTCTCTTAATCTTTGCCAGTTCTTTCTGTCCATGGATTTACATGAGACGGCACTGCCTCACACCCTTCGTCCATATTGTTTATTTCCTCGCACAATTCCTTTATTGATTTATTGTAGAAAACAATGCAGCTTTTTGCACAGGATGGCGGTTCAGTGCACTTGTGTGTTTGTTGTTATAGTCTCAGTGTCTGGTGGGGTAGGGTGACGGTTGGTGTCTGCAGAACACGTCTTCCAAGGTAAGTAGGCAGAAGTATTACCTCGTCCGTTTTCAGGGAGGCTTCAGAATGTTGCCTGGCCTTCTCCTCGGATGCAAATCGCATCTCAACAGTAGCGTATTTTCTCCCTCTGGCAAGGTCGGTGACATCCTGCCAGATGGGTCTCAGAGCCTTCTCTACATGTAGATTTGTCACTATTTCCAATTTCCTTGCCTCCCGACTATACGTTCTGTATATTACTGTCTTTCTTTGTGTGTCCCTTGCAACTTCACTACCTCGTACCCCTCCCTTCGCAGGATTTCTTTATACTTTTTACGGCTGCCTTCTTAAAACAAATTTCTTCATCTTTTTCCTCAGTCGCAGCTGCAAAATTAATTTTTTTTCGACCTTCATCTTTTCAATCTTCTGGTCTGCAATTTCCAAACCTTTCAGAAATTCCTCCTCAGACGTTGTTACGTCTGAATAATTCAAATCTTCATACATTATGAAAAAAAAACAACAACAAATAATGCACATCCCCTTTCAAACAAGGGGGACAACGTTAACAAAACTGCCGTAAGGCAGCAAAAACAAGTGTCTCAAGACACAACAATCAATAACCAATACAATTCCAATTTAACAATCCCTCACCAATCTTTCGAACGACGCACAAACAAAAGTCACGACCAAATCGGTCGTCAGAGATGATTGTAACAACGGTGACAAAACAAAATCATTGCTAATTTTTTGGTGCATTTGGGCAAGTCTATGTCTGTATTACCAGACAATTACAAAAATGTTTAAAAGAATTAAAATCTCTGCAAAAATCCTGAACAAATTCTTCATGGTTCAAAACGTTGCTTAGTTTTTATTCAACCTGAGAGTAAACATTTCGTGAATAGCGAAATAGTGAGAGTACTTTGAGTCAAGAAACTTTTCAGTATATGATAGGAGGGGACACAGCAAAGTAGTAATTCCGTCGTACAAGACTTAGTCTGGATGGTATCCGTGTTCTTAATGTTTCCTAGATTTTTAAGAAGATTGTAATCACCAGGCAGCCATTTGTCAGTCGTTGCTCGCAAAAATACAATGGAAATGCCACTCTGTTGTGTATTGTGTGTGCGCGAGTGTGCTTGCATGCAGGAGTGTGTGCATGTGTGGAGTATATATATCAGATAAGACAGAAAACAATTAAGCTAGAATTACTTACTCAAGGTAATTGTCTGGATAATAAGGAGAAGTAATTGTTTGCCAGCTGTAAGGATGAGACGTATATGACGTCGTGGCTGTACAGATTTTGCTACCTGCAAACACAAAACAAATATTACCATTATAAATACATCATTAATAGAGAGTTAAAAATAATTAGTGTCATAGTAATTCACATCAAGGACAGTGGAGACAACTTCGAATTTAAATATATCAAATCCATAGCGAGGAGAAAAACATTACATCTATGATTAATTCGGCAGGGAAAATAACCCCCGATTATGGATTTATTAAGATTAGCAATAAGAACTAGAAGTCATTTAAAAAATATCGAGGTTTCCCATCCTTGACTTTATGATCCTAAGTCACTCATTCAAGTGACAGACTTTTTTCTCTCATTCGTACGTGTGTATTTCTAATTCATTTACATTTATTTCATCGCTACATTGAATACCTCAGTTCTCGCTTTGCTGTTAATTCATCGTACAGCAGGCGTCCCTGGGCAATATTGGCCACCATCACCACCACCACCAGTAATTGTATTCCATTCTCAGATGACAACCAAAGTGATTCGCTGTATACAGATGATCTACGTTTTTAAATTTAGCAGCTCAGGCTACTTGACATCTGCTTGGGGATCTTTAAATATCACAAAGTTATGTTGTGCAAAGTAAATACAAATCCGTCAGGTTCTTACAAATGTAATAACATGGCGATCTGGAAACTCTCGATGAACCGAAAATTAGTCCAATTCGCAGACGAATCTTCCTCAAGAGGTGCTTAAAAGCTAAAGCAGCAAGCAAAGACAATAATGTCAATACAAACTAGATCTGATATTTGAAGTTATTAAAGAAGTATTTTGATGTTCAAAGAAAATGATTCGAAGGAAATTTGACTGACCATTCTTGTTAGTCGAGCGCCCGCATGGCGGCTCCATCGTTATGTAATTCCTGAAGAATGTAAAGAAGTATACAACAACAGAGTCAAATTACCCTGAAATCGTTTGGTGCTCACCTCATAACGAATAAGAAATATTTAACCAACACGAATAAATATATAAAAAAAAAATACAAAAAACACAGAAGAAACAGAACTCATCACCAAAAACGGTTTTATCTTTTGGGATTAGGATGAAATAATAATGTTTACCAGAACTGTTCGTACTATAACATGTTCTGCTCTCAGAACTTTGCCGACATTTATTCAAATGTAATTGTCTCCCATAAAGCTGCTTTACAAAATGACAGTAGCAAAGTTTGCAATATTGTTATTGATCTCCACTTAGCTATCTCGCAAAAGACTCACTGTAACAATTCTTACAAATGTAGAGAGATGTTCAGTTTTTACAGAGAACATTGCATTGATACCTGTTATTCCCATGTCTTCACGAAGTGTTCACTCACTCTTCTCATTTAATTCCTCGCCAAATATTTTGTTTTGTTACGTTTCAGGTGTATCTGTTCATTTGTTTCGTCCCTCTCTCTATTTTCTACTTTATGACTTGCTTCTCATAACATTTCTTATTTAAAATATTGTTTACCTACCAACACGTGTGCTTCTTAGCAAACATAACAGACGAATTCTGTTGTGTCTGGGGAGAGTCATTTTCTTTTTGTGCCTTATAATATAAAACACTCACTGGTAAAATTTCCACTTTTTTTCTTATTTTTATTCTCCTAAAATTTTCGTTGCGTCTTGCAACCTTTTCAATAGTTTTGACTCTCTCTATAAGGCACAAAAAGAAAATGACTCTCCCCAGATTCAACAGAATATGCTTCAACACACGAAATTATATAAAGAATCTTGCTAACCAAATCCAAAAACGAAATATAACAGACGAAAACTTTTCTTTAAACATTGCAACTTCCCATAAAACCCTCTTTGGCAAATTTCAGATCGAATATGTCCCTTCTTTTTCCCTATCCGGCTGCTTTGGTCCATCAATAATTTTTCTTCAGCATAAGTAAGCAAATGTTAATAGTTGACATAGCATTGATCTGTTCATGACACTACACAATTTTCTTTCCTAACTATAAATTTGTGATGATTATTTTCTGCCGAATCTATTGAGTGTATTTAATAGCTTTTGCTAGCCTCAATAGTATCACTCTTCTTGTGTTTCCAAAACAACCCACACCGTTCCCCCTTTACCTGTATATATTGCATACTAATTAATCATATCCTTTTATAACGGTGTGATAGTAATCTGTAATGGTGTGGAGTTGACAGTAAGAAGCTTGGTTTTATCAAACTCACCGAGGTTAAAACATTCCATGTTCATAAAAGATATGACAAATTTATTATGGAAATCTCTTTTGCTCTCTCTCTCTCTCTTTCTCTCTCTCTCATCCTCTCTCTCTCTCTCTCTTTCTTTCTCTCATTCCCCACTCTCTTTTAAACCCAATGATTTAAACAGGATCGATTAAGCGAGGTATAAAATACAGCTGCATCAAGAAACGACAGACAAAAACAATAAAAACAAAACACTACAGCAGCAGCAGCAGCAGGGGGAAATGACAACACAAACAACAACAACAACAACGATGATAGAAACACATGCAAACCACAAATAACATTATCTTATTAAACGGAATATTATTTTCTCTACGTTGTCAAATACGATTATTTTCTAGAAAATGATGAATTGAAAGTAATTGAAACTAAAAGATAAAAGATGGCTGGGTGGGTGGGGTGGGGGTAATCATTGAAGACAAGAGAGAAAAAAAGGAAGAGAGCAAGAGTGAAAGAGAATTCGAATGAGTTGTTGACAGAGATATATAGGAGTTGTAATAGAGCGAGTGATGCGGATAACATGCTGTTTTGAACTAAACAGCTGCTAGCAGTTAAGATATTGATCTGCCATTGTTAGCACCTATTTCTGGTCGGTTAACTCGAAACTAAGACCAGAGAAGGCGCTCCGAGGGGATTTATTTCAGTGACGTTGAAACGTTAAAAGATGAGATCACTAAGTTTTATAGCTTATCTAATCCATCGTTAAATCTGTAGAATTTCTTCAGCTAAACCCAATTCTCGGCTATACGAAATATAAGTTAACTGTTTATAGTTAATTTTCTTTAACACAACTCTGTCAATGCTAAGTTGTTCCTATATTTCATTCCTCTCTCTCTCTCTGTTTTCTATCTTTTTGTTTATTCCCGCTCTCACTGTATCTCGATATTACCCTCCTTAACTCCGTCCGTCACTCTTTCTACTTCAGGTTCTCTTTTTCTATTTTCGATTCTGTTATAAAATCACCCAGTCAAATACTTGTGTTGAAATTAAACGAACCATTAAGTGCACCAAACTGAACTAACAGCTTAATGTATGACTTTCGTTGCAAAATAGCCATTTTATTCTTCTTTCTCATTTCTTAATCTTCAAAATTCCACCCCGCTTTCTTCCTTCGTTAAAGTTCCTTACTCTACCTTTTCCCTCCAGTTTTCATGTCACAAAATGTAATTTGCGAACATTAAACTCGAAATATCTAACTCTCCGTCCTTCTTATCAAAATTGCTCCCTTTAGGGAATCCTATATAACATTACTTGTGATTTCGCAATAAAAGTTTAGATGAAAAACAAAAGTAAGAAAAAACAAAAAAAAACTAATTTCATTATCCTTACTTCTCCGAATACAAAACATTTCAGCATCAAAAAATATTATTTGAACCAATGATGATGAACATCATTTTGATGAGGAGCATCGTCACGATCAGTACGAGGATTGCTACCAACCAGCCGCCATCATAGACAACAGCAATTTACACGTAAGTAACATTACAGCGACAACAATTCCTTATAGAAATGGTATCATGCAAGAACCAACATATTTTATTGCCAGCTTTGAAATAAATTCGCAAATTCTTTCTGCTTTCATCAATTTTACTTGCTTTCACTTTTATTAGACGAACAAATGAATCAGCTATCCAGTTTCGATTCATAGCTGTAACCATTTCATTCACTCCATTTATATACGAAGAAATAATTCAAATATTGTAACCATAACAAAGCTATAGGTAATTACATCTCATAATAAACCAAATACCTGATACACGTACAATTCCAGTTTGAAACCTTCTCAGGTTACTTATAAGTATCGACAAGTATCATGCTCTTAGATAAGGCGGACAAAAAAAAAAAAAAACCCCAACGCCGGAAATGTCCCAAATTAAAAGGAAATGTAGTCGTAAAAACACCGAATCGGAATCGAAAAATGAGAGTAACGAAGGTTAAATCGTATTTGATAGAAACGTTTGCTCGACATGGCGAGATGTAAACAACAGTAGCAGCTGCAACAGCAAGCAATGTCACATAAGATAATGTAATCTTAGATAAACAATGTCCAGAAGATAAAAGGGTCGTGCTGACAAGAACACCTTTGACCAAATGTATATTGATCGGGTCTGAACTGTTTTATCAGTTAGGACGGAGCAGTGGATAACGAAGACCAGCATTCACTATATTAGGACCCCTCCACCAAACAGTAAGATAAAATAATCACAGTTGAATTATTTATTATGTATCATGACAATCCTAATAAATGTAAAAGAACTAAAAGAGTATAAGCCATATGTGGCTAAAGCGATTTGTGAACAAGTATTAAATGATAGCATATCAATATTGTCCCAGAATTTTCAGTAATTGCACAAGACGTTTGAAAGATAATAAGGAAGCGGTCTGCATAGAAATGGCAAACGGAGGGATTACGCTCACTGTTTTGCTCAGTTCATTCTATCTTTCTGTCTCTCATGTCACAGAAAGACAGAATTAACTAAACAGAACAGGCGGCGAAACGTGGAATGGAGAGTCGCAGGGGAGGTTACAGGATGTGTGACGAAAGACTTTTAGATAAAGGACACTGAAATAAAAATAATAATAAAGCTGAAGTGGCGACCAAGTATATAGACCGGGTAGTTAATTGGCAAAAGTATGACCGTCCCGAAATATAATAACAATACCTGTTTCAACACACGATTTCACATCCTGAATCTTACAAATCAAATACGTAAACGTAAAAGCAGACGACTGGCTGCGAATAATCATAGACTACATTACTGGACATTAGTAACGGTTCACTTCGTTGGTTGAGGCAAGTCATGTAATTATAATCGTTCTTGATGTGAAGCATCGCACGGTACTAAAGAGGAGATAGCTACTCTGAAACGCATGCATTCATCGATCTGGGTAGAGGGCGCTCCGAACTGAATTGGTGTGTTCATATCTTTTTGTCTACAGCGAGAATTTTTCTCCATGTCAAAAGGCTTTCTTAGGGGTTCGAATGTGTCTCAAGTATATTGGAACTGGTAACAAGTTTATGTTAGAACACCTAGAATGCCAGCGAAACACTTATCGAAAATTAAGTTTCGTTAAAAAGGTGAACTATACTTTGCCATTTCCTCTTTATTCTAGCAGTTCTTTGATGTTATTTTCCTCGCCGGCAATTTCAACAGGGCCAAGAAGAAGAACTATTCGTCGTTGCTAGAAATTGGAAATAATCTCGATTATCGGTTTTGGGACGCTACGTGCTACTTCCGGAAATGAAGTTTGCCAGACTTACAAGAAATAAGAAGCACCTAGCGATATTTGAAGTGATGTCTGTGTTATAAGAAATATCAAACAGACCACTTGCTGTCTTTTAACTTGCCCTGCGGGATGGACGGCGGATTTTCCATGTGAACCGATTTCTCTATAATGATACTCCTGACTACGATTTCATTTAAGTGGATGATACTCTATCGAATATCTCCAAATTATGTTTGGCTAAATTTATTAGAAGTTAATATGGACACACACACAGACTCACACACATACACACATATATAAATCTTTTTTTTTATCTATATAGATAGATATACACACAAAGAAGTAAGTAGAAGAATCGAATGATGCTTTAAAATGTTAGATTTACGAGCGTCAAGCTTAGTGTCCGAGAATGTTCGATAAGAATTCAGAAATGAATAGTTTGATCGAAATCAAACAATTAGATAATGAAATAAATGGTGAAATGATATAACCATGAAGTAGAAGAATAACAGGAACAGCTTTTAGAGACTGAGGGGTGTATATATATATATATATATATATGTATACACACACACACATGACATGGGTAATTCTTATATTAGAGAAATATAACCTAAGAGAAAGAATCTCTGCAAACAAAGACAAATTAAAGAATGAAGGTAAATAAATAAATCAATTGGGAAGACAAGACAGAAAGAGAGGAAGAAAGAAAGAGGAGGAGATGGAAGGAAAGGGAGAAGCGAAGAAAGGGCAGAAAGTGATTGAATATCTTTGCGTGATTTCCAATAGAAAATTGGATTAACGGTTCTCAAAGAATTGGCAACTAGAAAGAAATGATGCTTTCGTCATTGTTCTTTAATTATTTTCATATTTCGTTTCATATACAATAGACAATAATAATAATAATAATAACAGCAACAACACGTAGAACAATAATAGTTACAACAATATCAAGCTCAGCAAAAACACCCACCAACGCTTACAAAACGCATCTAACACGAAGCAACAAGACAAACGTAGAAGGAGCATGAACAGCCGAAGCCTAACGACATGAACAACAATAGCAGGATCAACAACAAATAAAACGTCAATAGGAACAACAGCCACATGAACAACACGAATAAAAATAACAGCCATCACTTCAACAATAACAATAAGACGGGCAACAATAACAACAGCAACAGCTACAATACTAAATAACAACAACAACATTTTGGAACAATATTGACAACGAAACCTCTGGCAACGCCTGCGACATTAACAACGACAACAACATCAAGCAGAAAAATCCACATCGATACGAAAGGAACACTATGAATACCAACAAGAAAAACATTAACTGCAGCAACAACAAGAACAAGCTTTACAAGAGAAATCCGTGTTGGTAACAAGCAAATATTAACATGTACAACCAACGAAACAAACATTGCATAGAATTAATTTACGGCAATAAAGGATTGCAAAGAAAAATCGCTGTAATTTGAACCAAGTTTCTTGTCATTTCTGTTTGATAGTTTTTCATATTGTTTTAATTTTGACGCTGAAGATCTCAAAAGTGACGGAGGGTGATGGTGGGAGGAGGGTAGTGAGGAGGGTGGCGATGATGTTGATGATGTTGATGGCGATAGTGTAGATTGAAAAATACAAAAACAAAAGACAAAGCAAACAAAAACCCGAAATAACCATAAAACCTAAAGGAGAGAACTAAGAGGAGGAGGAGGAGAAAACTGGAATTCGTTTGTCGGATTGCAGATGATGGAATGATTTGACAAGGATTTCACTGACACATTTCACACACACATACACACATACATACACACATACATACACACATACATACATACATACACACATACATACATACATACATATATATATACATACATATATATATATATATATACATATATATATAATACATATATATATATATATACATACATATATATATATATATATACATACATATATATATATATATATATATATATATATATATATATATGTATGTATGTATGTATATATATATATATATATATATACATATATATATATATATATATATATATATACATACATACATATATATATATATATATATATATATATATATATATATATATATATATATATAGTGGAGATGCAATGATCCAGTGGTTAGGGCAGCGGACACGCGGTCGAGGGATCGTGGTTTCGGTTCCCAGACCGGGCGTTGTGAGTATGTTTATTGAGCGAAAACACCTAAAGCTCCATGAGGCTCTAGCAGGGGGTGGTGGCAAACCCTGCTGTACTCTTTCTCTCACTCTTTTTTCCTGTTCTTGTTGTACCTGTATTTCAAAAGGGCCAGTCTTGTCACACACTGTGTCACGCTGAATCTCGTTAAGGGTACACGTGTCTGTGGAGTGCTTAACTGTTTGCACGTTAATTTCACGAGCAGGCTGTTCCGTTGGTCGGATCAACTGGAACCCTCGTCATCGTAACCGACGGAGTGCCACTACTACTACTACTAGAACTACTACTACTAGAACTACTACTACTACTACTACTACTACACACACACACATATATATATGTATATACATATATATATGTATATACAATATATATGTATATACAATATATATATGTATATACATATATATATATGTCTATGTGTATATTGTGTATATATAGGTGTGTGTGTGTATGTATGCATGTACGACAGAGTGTTCCATCGATTGATGATGCGTAGTGTTCGAGAAACGCTCTTTTAAATCGAGGATATCGTACAACCCATTTACCATTTGCCGGTTCTAGACTCTCACATATTCTTACCATTCCGTCTCTTATCCACTGTACGTTATTCTATATAGTCTGATCTCCCCACGAGACAAAAGTATTATCTACACCCTTCTACGTCCTCCATCCGTATCTTGTTACCTGTCTTTCTTATATTTGAGTGAATGGGATCTGCGCTCTGGAAAACCTCATCGTCCTTCCTTGTTCTTCTGTCATAAAGCTCCCTTCTCTTCATTCTGATGAATAAACTACCTTGAGAATAGTCTTTTCACTCAGATTATTGTTCACTTTGACAACAAATATAAAGCGTTCCCTGGGCAACGCACAACGTTTAGGCGGTAATATTTGCTAGAAGAGATGTTGGCGTTCCTTTTCAGATTTATTTTTTATTCGGACTGTCTCTGGTCGAGATAAACTACCTTACTTCTCACCTCATCCCAGATAATCTCCACTTGCAGATCTCGACCAAACCAGACACTGAACCCTCTAACTGTTCCTCCTGTCCAGCGCCCTACGACGCTGTTGGTGACATGATCCTCCCCGTCCAGGCTCTCTGCTACAAGACCCTTCGTTGATATTCGCTTCTGTCACCTTACAACCGTGCCAACCACCACGATGCTCTTTTGTCAAGCAATATGACGGTAACTAACTCCGCGTAAACCGACACGGATTTATCGCATCCTAGTTTACGCGCGATGATCCTCGATATCTCTAATTTCTGCAACAGGGGCTCAACTCTCAGTACATATCGAAAAGAGGTGACAGCCTTAACGAACAGAGCGCATGGCACTAAATCGTTCCGAAAGTTGGTCATTCACCGAAACTACAGTGCCGCACATTGTAGCGATCGAAATGCAGTAGCGAGGATGGAAACCTGCTTTTATGAGGACAGCAACCGTGTATTGATGGTCGACGTACTGAGAGAGCTTTTGACTGATCTAAATGCCTCAAGACCCATCGATTCCAGGATTCTCGTCCATCCTCATTATTTATTTCTTTATTGCCCACAGAGGGCTAAACATAGAGGGAACAAACAAGGACAGACAAACGGATTAAGTCGATTGTATCGACCCCAGTGCGTAACTGGTACTTAATTTATCGACTCCGAAAGGATGAAAGGCAAAGTCGACCTCGGCAGAATTTGAACTCAGAACGTAACGGCAGACGAAATACCGCTAAGCATTTCGCCCGGCGAGCTAACGTTTCTGCCAGCTCGCCGCCTTTTTCATCCTCATTATTATGCATCACTTGAAGTGGAAGTTGTCGTGAACCGGATATGTTGTACATTTGTTTAAATAATTAAAAACCGCCAGCCACATGGCATGCACGAGTTTTATGTGAACTTGTCCGTTTTTTTAAAAATATTTATATATATATTGCAATTAAAATAAACGAACACACAATTGGTTCCATCACCAGAGTATCACCGTTGATGTTGTCGCCGCTTCTCGTATGTTCTGCAGTTGTTTCTGCCTCCTCTACGGCGAGAAAGAAAGTCGTAGTTTTCGGGTATTTGGTCCTTGTGCCTATAACTGCGCTAAGCAAATTACAAAACTTGACAAACGGGTTTTTTTCAGGTTATATACATAATGTTCTGGGTAGAGTGTTCTTTTGATAAATGGAATAATCCAAACGAATATTAAGTGTAACGCAGACAGGCAGGCGGAGAGGAAGAGATGAAGAAATTAGCTTCCCTGGTTTGGTAATGGAAGGTTATTATTATTTGTCATCGTTGCAATATATAGGCGTATATATTTATATACTTATAGACACATATCTCTACGGAATATTCATCATCAATGAACATTTATTTGGATATGTAACAGCAAGGGATTACATGTCGCACGTGCCTAGCTTTATATGTTTATAACAAACTATGCTATAAGCATATTAGAAGACCCCAATAAATAAGTGTAACGAGATATATATTAATCTAACTTCTTTTTAACAAACCCAATTTGCAATTCCTTAAGAGAAAGTTTCTAACGCCGGCGAAATACTGAACCAGTATTATGTATAAATGCTCTATATAAGCTGTAAAATGGAACACCACCAGCACCACCACCATATATAAAAAGAATCGTTATTATACATAATAAAAACTTTAACTAACCAAAGTGTGATCTGAATATGGTATATCTGCAATATGAATCTCAAACAAATTTACTTTGAATACATACCTAAGAAAACAAGAAGAAACAATAAATTTCACTATCAAACCAGGAAAACTATCTCCACTATCCCTCCTCTCTACACATGCCAAGCAAACACATAGTTGCCCTCCTCTCCTTCACCAACACTCCTTCCGTAATAACCATTTCTCCTGACTGCCTACACGACATCTAATTCTGATTCACATTACTCCACATATCTCCATTGACTGCCAAAAATATTGTGTTTACAGTCCAAGAAACCAAAGTAAACAAAGTCTGGTGACTGCCAGAGAAAAGTTGGAAGACGCAGTCAACACTTACCCTTTAAAAATTAATGAATTCGTACCCGGGGAAACGGTACTGAGTGATCCTTTAATTTGATGTTAAATTGCTTTTCATATAACTTCACACAAACACACACATAAACATTGTGTGTGTGTGTGTGCGTGTATGCATGCATGTGTGTGTATATGTATATATATATAGACACATATATTACCGATATATATACACACACATATTAGCTATATATATATATACATACATACATAGACTGATATATATGTGTATATGCATGTGTGTGTACGTGCTTGTGTGCTTCTGTATATGACTGCCTGTGTATTGGTATGTAATATTAGTTTGGTATCAGTGGAATCAGTCATTACGATTCATAATATACTTCTGTAATTATACTAAATACATTTATAGATTGTTTATTTCATTCAGCAATGTAGATTTTTCATATTTTTCATATCATTTTCTAAGACACAGCATTAACTTAAAGGGGAAAAAAATCCTCGAACAAATATAATTATAAATACATCCTGCATTAATGTCAGCAGAATGGTTGAACCCCACTCACCGTCACTCGTTCATTAATATCTATCTATATATATATGACAGCGGAGATAATTGTGTATGTGTGTGTGCATGCACACATGCAATCTCAGACACAGATATACTCGCGCATACAAACACATACATACACGAACAAAAATACTCATACATACATACATACATACGTATATATATATATATATATAAATATAAACATGGACGTATGTAATAGATAAGTAATTTACATATATGAATATGGATATATGTATATGTATGTGTGTGTGTGTGTGTGTGTGTGTGTGTGATAGACGCACAGTGATACACATCAGCATAAATGCAAATAATTGCGACATTTTTTCTTTTATAGATGGAAGTTACAGGGGAGTAAAAACAAAACAAAAAGCACTTATAACTTTACGGTGATTGGTGAAATTCTGTGAATTATTACCAAGACAAATGCATAATGTTCTGTATAAACACATAACAGAATAGAAAAATACCTATATGAAACAGACCAAAATATACTTAATGCATTTCTGATCAACACAAATTGCCCTTGGGTCGTCTCTGGAATGTTTTAAGAGTGCCATTCCAAATGCATGAGGAAACAAACATAGAATGTATTGTTGTAATCTTCTGTTGGAATCTAAAAGTGTTTCGGAAAAATAACTAATGACTCTTAATGGTGAACAAAATCTTGCGTACGTGAATGTTCAGATACAAAAGGGAAGTCGCTGAAATTTCTCGTACCATCTTATAAAACATAACGAAAGGCACATCGCATAATGAATAATGGGGGCCTGGATGTGATAACAAAAGGGCGGTAATGTGACGTCTTGCACATGCGTCTGTTGATAGACAAATCCATCCAACCATCCATCCATCCAGCCAGCCATCCAGCCAGCCATCCATCCAGCCATAAATAAAATGTAGTGGTATGCTAACATTGCCTCATTTCATTGCTATAATATACGATATATCATATTTACAGATTCGGTGGCCAACATTGTTTTAGAACTACTGTAAACCTTGCATCTACCCATGATCTTCCTAATTTGCCCTGGCGCATAATATTAAGGAATTTGTTGGGGGATAGTCAAGTTAGGCACATACTGGCAGATAACAGTTCCAAAACGAGTCGAAATATGAACACAACTATTTCCTCCTCTTCAGTTTGCGACTGTTTTGAGTAGACGATATGTGAACATTTACCATAAAAAAGTGTTGACTAACAAATCTATGGACATATTTTCTGGCGTATTCCAAAGTAATACGTACACTTATAAGTGACTCTTACCGAACACCTTACGAGTTCTCCAGGAATGCAACAAAATTAGTCCTTTAACAGTGATTCACCTATTGAATAAATTTATATTCCTCTATCTTAGATTATTGACTCCCTAACTTTGTTGTTCCTTGTGTTTCCAACTGAATCGCAACGCCAGCCGCACACAGATGCACCCCCCTGCACACGCGCATACATGCAAACCAGCAAATGATTTGCATTTTGATTGTGATAATGGAACTCTATGAGCCAAAGAGCTGTAGCTGTGGGTGTTTTACCCATGGCAGCTCTGAGGAAGCTAAGCATATCTGAAGTGGAGGCTTATACTGAATGAGACAGAGAATGTTCACCAAGATTAGCAGCTGTTGGCTATGTTTGCTTAGAAGGAGTGACACTTTCCTTGACGTAAAAGGAACTGAGGAGTTCTGGTCTGTGACCACACTGGAGTTCTTCTAGATCAAACCGAAAGAGAAGAAAAAGAGCTCAGAATTTATTTACCTGCCTATCATCTTGCGAAGAGGATGTTCAACTGAGCAAACAAAACACAGACGAAAAGAAATGCACAATGTATATGTAATAAAAGCTATGCTCTCTCTCTCTAAACGAAACACAATCAAAAGAGCGTCACCAAAAGGATACCCACAGCAAACAAAGACAAATCCAGAAACAACCAAGAGGTTGGCGGCACTGAGTATTGATGATTTTGTCTGGGATGCGCCATCCAAATGATATGTCTCTGACGACGTTCAACTCACGTGATACATCATAGAAAGAACCTGGCATGAGTTAAGGCCCTGATCAGTTTAGTTGTATATAAAGTTTTGTTAGGTTCAATCATTAATAGTTAGCGGTTGTCCTAAAAGGCAGCTGATCTTCAGAGTTTGTTTTCAGATTCTGAAACTCTGCGATATACGGCAACATATTCTCAGCAGTGAGAAGAAATGGCCACCTGTTGGAATCGCACAGCATACAATATCGTGATGTTGTTGATTGACGATATTGTGCCTACCGGGGGTTTGCACTGTTTGTCAAGAAACAACAAGGATCTCGGACAGACAGTACTTTAGGCAATATGCGTACAGTTCCAAGTAATACTGACTTTGCATTACATCTAGAGTGTAGGGTATTTCTAGAGCTTTTATGAGTTTTTTTCAGATTGGGTGGTATTGAACTCAATGCTCCGATGACATATCTTCATCATCATCATCATTATTATTATTATTATTATTATTATTGTTGTTGTTGTTGCTATTATTATCATCAACGTTTTTTGCAATATTTTTTCTAATTCGAGAGAAATTTTTAGGAAGAAAACTTTATCAAAATCGAATGAATGATTAAATTTCGATTTTCAGTTTTATGTAAAGAATGAATCTAACCAATAATTGCATACTCAAACAAGCAGCGACGAACAAAAAACAAAAACAAAAAAACAAACAAAGCAACACATTAAGCAACATTAGTGACAACAATATCACCAGCAATTACAATCAGACTATTGTTAGCAACCCAAGACCGACAAATAAAATCTTGCATGGTTGAACAAATCTCTTTAACGCTTTATGTTTGATCGTGTGGCCACATCTAATCGTTTATTATTAGAAAAAGATTAATAAAATAAATAGGGCAACAAGAATTCAATGCGCAGCTAGGCTAATTAGTAAACTCAACAAAAATATATTAGGAGGACGGAATAAGCAAGGAAACGGCCGAGTAGATAGGATGACTCTTTTGTAACTGACAACTGACCTATACTTCTAAGAACCGTAAGTTGTTACAGCTTGTATTCAATTGTTATTATGCTTAGATATTTGCAATATTTTTTCCGTGGGGTTCGGTGTCTTTTCTATCTTCTGTGGAACATCTCATGTCAAATAAAAGAAAAAAGTAAATCCAAAACTGAGGCTGTAATAAAAATAATTGTTTATGTCGACACAAGACCTGAAAGTTGGTAGAGGAGACTAATCAATGCCATCGACCTCGGGACCTGACTGGGTTTTATTTTACAAACCCTAGAAGGTTGAAAGAGAAAGTGACCCAGGGGTATTTGAACTCAGAGCCCAGGGTACTGAAACGATTACTGTAAAGTATTCTGTCTGGTAGTCTAAGAAGCAATAATCATAAAAATAATCATTGTTTCTAATTTAGGCAGAAACCGTAGAGACTGAGTTCAGTATTTAATTGCTGCTTTCTTTCCATGGACCCTGGAAGAAGGAAAGGCAAAGATGACCGCCACGCAATTCGAACTCAACGTCGTGTGGCGGTACAGTATTGCTTTGTAAAAGCTTTACAATTCTGCTAAATCACCACCTGTCATAATTGCATTTAGGCATAATCGCGATTTAGACACAAAACCCGTAATTTAAGGGGATGGGGGTTAACCGAAACCATTGAATTTTAGTGACTGATTGGTACTTTATTTCATCGACTCCGCAACGATGAAAGGCAGAGTCGATCTCGGCGGATGCAAGACAATTATTATTAATCCAACATATTTTAAATACTTTACTATTGTTAAACCAGAAGGAATTCATTATATATATATTTCAGAAATATGATAACGGTGCGCGTAGTATATATAGTTTCTCTGGGTGAAACATGAAAAATATCGTGAGTAAAACAACAGATGAAAAAAAAAATGATAAAAGATGTATTTTGTTAACTTTTTCTAACAATTGGAATCTTCTAGACTGGAAATGTAAAAACATGATTCCCACGATGGAAATGAAAGAGAAGGGGAGAGAGAGAGAGAGAGAGAGAGAGAGAGAGAGAGAGAGAGAGAGAGAGAGAGAGAGAGAGAGAAAGAGAGAGAAAAAAGGAGTGAGAGTGGGAACCGAAAAAGTATCATTTTGGGTCTATAATTTAGATATTTTGAAGCCTTTAATTATTTAGGTACGGTAATTATCCAGACAAACAAAACAGTTTGAAATCTCGTACCTAAGAGGATAAATCCTACGTGACAACGAAATAATTGGGCCGCACTGTACACGCACCACACACAGATGAACATTCATACATCATAGACAAACAAACTTATACGGTGTCAGTTTTGGAGAATTAATTATTCCTAAGATCGCCTCGCCTCCTAATCTGGAGTTGCTATCATTTGCCATCAAGCGATTTGTCTACTTTCACTGGAAGCACAGATAATTTTAATAAATTACGAATTTGTTTTAAGTTAAGTTAATTTTTTGGCTCAAAAAGCAAAAGCGAGGCCATGTAGGGGGACATGGAGTTATGTACAGGGAGGGTGTTCATGCAAAGAGTTCAGGCCATTTCTGGTCAAGAGAGACTTTGAACCGAGCGGTCGTCAGCATCTTCACCATCTCGTCCGGCAGCTTATTCCACGGATCCGCAACCCGGACGGAGAAAGCTCCTCTCCTACGATTGAGATGAAATCGTCGCAGGTAGAGCCTTTCGGAGTGACCCCGCAGCCGATGCTCTGGAGCAGGAGTGAAGAACAGCTCTTTCAAGAGGTTACACTTTCCGCTTATTATGTTGTGAGCAAGAATGAGATCACCACGGCGTCGTCGTTTTTCTAGAGAATAAAGGTGGAGCGTCTTCAGCCTTTCTTCATAAGACAAATGTATGTCATATTCTTATTTCTTTTTGTGGCTCAAATACAGACCTCGAGCCATTTAAAGAAATTATTTGCCCTAAATCATTTTTTCTTTCACTAACGTTAATTACCAACACAATAAATGTGTTCTATTCTATGCTTGAGTCTCTCTTCTGCTGAAGATAAGGTGGGACAATTCCCCTGCTGATGACGGCTACTTGTAAAGACACATTTTTCCACAGCTGTTCTATTGTTTTCAGGCAATCAAATGTGGCACTGAACAATTCTTATTTCCACTCCTCATTTGCAGTTGGTACGGATAACAAACCAAGTAATTGTTCTACCCTCTCTGCAAGGGGAGATGATTTCAATAAACCAAGAATTTATCTTGTGTTATTTAGCACTGCCTTCTACGTCTACGTTGTTGAAATATTACACTGACAACACAGTTATTTCCCTTTGCTCATTTTGCATCAAACACTCAAATGTGTGTGTGTGTGTTTGTGTGTGTGTGTGGTGTGTGTGGTGTGTGTGTGTGTGTGTGTGTGGTTAAATATAGTAAAAAAAAATGAAAATTGTAAATTAAGACAAAGCTGAATGAATGTCACGAAAAACAAGTAAATAGTTGATATGAATAAAATAAATGTTTGCTATAAAGAAGTGAGAGTTGTGATCCATGGCTGGAAAGACAGAAAAATCCGAGAAAAGAAGAAAAGAAAAAAGAACAAGAGGAGATGCGAGTTTAGTATGATTTAACCCAGCTTCTATCTCCTCACTTTTTCTTTTCTTCTCTACCTTCCATGTCTAATACGGATTCGCCATTCTTCTTTCTTCATCAAAAACTAATTCATTCACGGGTTTATCTTAAATTTCTTTCCTGTTATACACTTTCACCCACATTTTAAAAAATTTCTTTAATTTTTCTCTTTCTCCTTTTTAAAGACTTTCCTCCCTCGCTGCATTTATTCTACCTATCATTATACCTATCATTATACCTATTATTACACCTATTATTACACCTATTATACACATTTCCAATAGTAAAATCGATTTAGGTTGTTCATGTTTTATTTCAGTTTCAACTCGTTTTTCAATATTTATGACGCTTAGTCAGGGGAAAATTGCGTTCATCCTACAAATTTGATAAATTTGAAAAATAATAATCTCTTGTCCAATCAGATTTAAATGTTTATTTGATGAGTAACTAAATAAATTATCACTGCATCATTTCTGAATAAATATAAAAACGTTATATTTCTTAAAAAATAAAATGAAAAAAAAGAGATACGTGTTTTACATGAAACTTGAAATGACAGTTTATGATTTTTTTTCAACCTTTTTTTTCTATGGTGTTCGAATGCTATGTTGCCTTCAACTTATATGCTGGCATGTGTACACACACACACACACACACACACAATCGTACGCGCGTGCATTTCTATCCTGAATTGGTGACTCTCCCCGATAAGCAATGGTCCTTCCAGGAAGAAAAGAGATGTTGAGCTCGCTTTTGAGGTTCGAAAGACAGATATAACGACGCCGGAGAAGTGTGTCAAATTCCATCACCTTAGTCCGGAAATTAACAAGGTTTTTACTCGACATAGGAATCCCATATTGATCGGATAAACCGAGTTTGTGCCTTCAATCATTTCAGTCTATCCTGTTGCAGAGTGTGCTTTTACCATAACTATATATGCCTTTATTTGGTTGACATCTATCCTACAGATGGCGCCATTGATTGTTTAGAACCACACTTATTGCACCCGTTTTCTGCGACTTTGAGATTTCGGTTTCAGCTATGACTTCTCTGAAAGGATTTCTGTTTAGGATTTCCTAAGAATTGTACATATTTTGAAAATTTCTGATTAGGTGTGGCCAAAAAATTATGTAAATGTTGTTATTTGCAAATATTGAAAGAAGTTCTTTTCTTTTGTGGGAAGGTTTATGGATCTGGTTGATGTGCAGTTCACATGTGGTAAGTGTCTAAGGTTGCAAGACCTATCACTCACAATCATACATGACCCATGGAGGCGACATTTTCTGTATATACATACATGCATATGGTTGCCCTCGTGTAATTAAATTACACAAATCTAATCAGAATCACTTCACACATTCACGTATAGAATAGGCACATACACCAACAAAAACCAACACACACATACACATACATACACACGCACACTAATATTTATACGCAACCATTAATTCCACAGTATGCACAGAGTTTAAAATAGCATTTTAAATAAAAATACATGAAAATTAGGATTGTGTGACACCCCGTGCCCCTCGCCTACACTTGCACCCCAGAATTAAATACTAAATATTAATGCTATAATCTCTAACACATATATACAGAATTGATTATGGATATAAAACATTGGCTTATATTTCACTGTAGAAACCTTGTTTAAAACAACTGATGAATCAAGATAGCAAAAAAAACATGAGATATAAGACAATTGGTAGGTAGGTACCGCTCCAACATGGTGAAATTACTACTTTTCAATATGTGTGAAATGAAATTTGTTTTAGAAAATGTATACATTTGTGAAATGATTTTCTTTTGTTTTTCAGATTATTTCAGAGCTAAACTATGATAGTTTTGCAAAAATGCCTATTTAAGCTGTAATATAATAAAATTATATAACGGTAACTAGAAGTAAAAGCCGTAATTCAGCATTTGGATTTCCTGGAGAATTTCCTACAGCAATGACCCCCATAAAAGGCTGATGTATTCCAACATTATTAAATACATAAAGAAATGTGAAGAACAGATATCAAACACTTCACATGTTACTGGATCGTTGCTGCAAATGTGCAAACAATATGGGACAAATTTTCTTTTCCTTGGATTGGGTTTGAGGGAAGAACTCTAAAAATTGGGAGATTGACTGAATCTGCTTATGAATTAAACAAAATACCCATCAAGCAAAGAGGAGATGGCTTTGGTAAGGAATTAGAGGAATTCAAGGAAATGTTTGCTATATGCACCTGCACGTGTTGTGAAAAACAAATAAGAATACCTGACTCTTATAGCCAATGCCTCTTCCTTGTCACAGCCAAGGAGTCGAGTTTGTCATCGATTTAGTGACAAAAGCTTCTGAAGTCAGAATAGGCGACGGAAATAGGCTGAAATTCATATTAAATGTACAGAAATCGAAACAAAGTTGACCTCAATTTGACTGGAAAAGACAATAGTCATTTCAAAAGTAAACACTATTTATGCTTGTTTTATGGTGTTCACTGTTCATGTATTCCGTTTGAGGTTCGCGACTTTTTTGTTCCTTTATTGCATATCATAATAGTCGTTAAGAATTTATAGAATTTACTCTTTTTTTTACGTTGAAAGTGCTTTTCTGAATATATGCTTTTTTAAAATAAAAAAAAAAACATTAATACAAACTATATAAATAAGCAAAGATTCCAATAACTGTTTTTTTGTATCGGGTGAGTGGTGGGGTGTATAGAATTTATAAAATGTTATATATAGGTAGTATTTAAGCAATACAAAGTTAATAGCATTGACACAGTTTACAGTTCCTTACATTTCCAATATTGAAAACGCAGAATTAGGGTGGTGGTGGTGGTGGCTATGCGAGGTGTAGGGGGTGGTTGCATACTTTTCAAAATTTGTAAATTTATTTCTCACACCAAAATGAACACCAAGCAAAATGTGGAATCAGAATATAAAATTTCGACCCCTACTTAATATGTATGTGTCTATATTTCTGTGCGCTTATGTACGAGTGTACCTCTGTGTGTGTGTGCGTGTGTGTGTCTGTTTATAAACAATGAAAATTGCATACATTTGTCTTGGTGCCAGAATCCTTCCCACAGATTTTGTCAAATGTGACGGTGCTGCTGTTGGCATTCTGGTGGTTCTTTTTGCGGTGGTGCCTGCGGTGGGGATGGTGGTGTGACAGTGTTGTTGTTTCCATTAGTGATATTTGTGGTGTTTTCGGTGAAAATGTTGGTATTTGGCTTTGACAGTGGTATAGGTTTAGTGGCAGTAACTCTATGGTGGCGGAGGCGTAGTGGTGGTGTGGGTAGCTAACGGCAAAGATTAAGAGAGGTGTTCTGTCAAGAACGACAGTCTTACCGAACAATACATGGCAGTTATATGGCTGATTTCTTATACGGTTCTAGATTTACATGTAATACTGCATTTGATCGCAGAGTGTGGTTAAAGGAATCAAATGCGCTAACAACAATAATAATAACCCATCCAAAATAGAGTATTTTCATCCAAAACGGAGACGAGTAGCACGACTGAATAATTGTGAAGCTTTACACGTGAAACCATTGGTTGCCTTACATCGATGACTTTGAGCGGTTGAGTATTTATCACTCAACTTTTTTGAGAAGGTTCAAAGAGGAACACCTTCAAGGAATCATCTATATGATATAATAGGCAAATCTTCATTCATTAGGTCACATTTTAAACCAAGATAACATAGATCCGATGGTATTGTTTTATATATCTCTGCCTGATAATAAGATTGGATAATCAAGACTGGAACGTCTTTGGTGATAAGTTTGCTGAATGAAAATACACATGAAGCTAAGTACCACGTCCACTGCCTCCAAAAATATCAACAAGAACAATAACCACAGAAACCGGTATTTCAGTGGTTAGAATGTTGCTATCGAAGACCATCATCCTCGACCTTGAGGGATTGCCATAGTAGTAGTAGAATGTTGCTTGCCAGATCTGTGTTAAATATGGGCCAAGCTACTTATCTTTCAAATGCTCTACATAGATGCTCGTAGATAGAAGGATGGAACGACAATTCTCTATAATTAGTCGTAGCCTTATGAAATTGATGAAAGGGTTGCTGGTTTTCATTTCCTGCGAAAATTAACTTCGATAAAGAAGTCCGTGGATCACCGGTTCAAACGACGTTATTTCTCTCTACCACAGTGTGCTTACCTCAGTGAAATATAAAATCTCTGGCATCTGGTGATTCAGGAATTAGTATTTTAGAGATATTGCAGCATGAAAAATAAATCATGTAGGTTAATTTTTAATCGGGAAATATTTCAAAACTTACTCCTAAATAATTTTGGTATCGTAACCACTTGGGAAAAGACGCAGATCAAAACACCGAAGTTTCACAATTGCAATCGAGTTAAGTTTTATCAGCGCCATCTTTCTTTTCCCAAAATATATTAGACTCGCGGATTACATCATGACAGCTAAATAGATTTTGGCATTAATTTTCTTGTTTCCTCACCACGAACACTACACCACTTCACATATTTTATTGGATAATTCTAAATATTAATGTAAGGGTTCACCGACACTTTTAAAGACAATAAAGTATTTTTAACTATGCCAGTTCAGTTTTTATGATGTAATGACACGAAATTGATAGAACAGAGAAGCTGTGCGAAGTCTTAATAATTCTATAAAAAAAAATACTTAGTTTTGCTAAATGAAGCCACGTATCATCTCTTTGCTATTTAATCTTAGCAGATTTCGCCAGTATACTGTGATATTTGGCTGCATATATTAAACGTGAAGTTTTTGCATGACAGAAGAAAAGAAGCTCCGTTCACATTGCCAAGCTTTCAGTGAATGTCAATATACTTGTGAGAGACAAATAAAAGAGGAATTTGTAGAAGAGGAACAGTGAGAGTGTAAAGAGTAAGTACAAATAACAAAACATGGAACAAAGTCGAACGTTAAGGGTAAAAAGAAAAACAAATTTTATATACGAAAAATATTTTAAAAGTAAGGATTAATGAGTAGAATGTATTCTAACAGTTGAACTAGCAATTTGTACTTTTACCTTTGATGACGGATACAGGCACAGACCCACGCATATATATATATATATATATATATATATATATATATATATATATATATATATATACAGAAAGAAACACATACATGTACGAATACTTGGGTATGTATGCATGCATATACCTATATATATATGTATAACAGGATATCAAGTAGTGATGCAGTACGAGCGTTTCGAGCGACTCCAATTAATTGAACGATGCAGTCATTACATCTACTTAAATGCAGTGCCACCATCAGCTGCACAAATAAATAAATAGAATCTTAACCAGTCGGACACATTAATGAAACTTTTCTCAAATACTTTAGCAGAGCAAGATGGAAGAAATTCCTGTTGTCGCTATTGTGGCTAAGAATAGACTACACTTCCAAGAATCACATGAAGCCCATTAGGGGTCATAGCTTGTAAAGGATTATGATTCATTTCTAATTTATTTATATCTCCATCAATTACTAAATCTAAGACTAGAAGACTTTGTCTGTTTTGAATAAAGGGCAGGAGTGTGTTGACAGCTCATGGCTAGGTATGGTAATAAATATTGTCATATGTAACACTTTTCCTCTGAGAGGAAAGAAGACATTAGGAGTAGTCAACTGGATATAGAGTAACTGTCTGTAAAAAGAGGGTATGCAGGGGAAGACTCTAAATCATGATATTAAGTACCAGTTAAAGGGACAAGACAACTGGGATGTCAATGCAGAGGAAATTTTATCTTGGGACACTATGGGTGATTGTTTATTAACAATATTGTTATGTTGTATAAAAATGAAATTTAAGATTTTCAAAAATCATATAACCAAAATAGGTAAAGTGTACATATATATCAATTATAAACATCAAAAAGGAAAGATTACACAGAATCAGTTTCATATTCAATCATGTACTTAATTATTTACTTATTAGGTGGTTTCTGTAAAGACTACTCAGAGCATTTACTTAGGGAATACTGGAAAGATAAACATGCTATCTATATATTAATTTTATATATATATATATATATACACACACACATAAATATGTACGCATGTGTATGTATATATATATTATATATATATATATATATATATATATATATATATATATATACATATAAATATGTACGCATGTATATATATATATATATATATATATATACATATAAATATGTACGCATGTATATATATATATATATATATATACATATAAATATGTACGCATGTATATATATATATATATATACATATAAATATGTACGCATGTATATATATATATATATATACATATAAATATGTACGCATGTATATATATATATATATATATATATATATATATATACATATAAATATGTACGCATGTATATATATATATATATATACATGTATATATATACATGTATATATATATATACATTCATACAGGGTGTGATTGGTAAATTGTCACCATTCTATATTTTTTATTTCGCGAATGCGCATTGTTTGTTTTTAATTTTGTTGACTATACAGTTTAGTAGGGTCAGTTGGGCATCGTCTGTGAGGAAAACAGCATCATGACGCAATTCACTCCACCAGAAATTTGGGAACGACATGATGTACTGCTTGGCATTCGCGCTGGAAGCTCCAATGCGAACATTTCAGAATGTATGGGTGTCAAACTTAGGAGAGTGCAGAAGATTCGGAAGGAGTTGGACGAGTCTAATAGTGATTACGAAGGTACGGTAGCTCGGAAGACTCATTCTGATCGTTCTGATAAGAAAGGAACTCCTGAAGTTGTTGGTGAGATCCAGGCCATGATTGACAACCATCCCTCGATGGCAGTGTCTGAGCTTCTTGTCAGGCAGGCAGTGCGTGAAGACATTCAGTGTTCCTCATAAAAAATGAGAAAGGGTTAATTTTTATACTAAACCATCAAAGACAAGAGGAAAGTACACGCTACGAAGCTTTTGAACAAACTCAAACATTCCCTCCAACCGAACATGCTTTGGCTTTTCTCACACGAGAAAAATTTCTGCTAGGATCAGATGGTAAACACACAGAACAACCGTGGGCTTGCCGCGTCCCCAAAACATGTACGGAGAGTGAAAAAAAAATTAAACATCCAGTCAACATCATGGCGCTTGGAGTGATCATTAGTGATGGACACGTTATGCCTCCATTCAATTTTCCACACGGCCTCAGACTCAACAAACAGGCCTACACAAAGTGCCTGGAGGAGGTAGTGCTACCCTGGGTCAAGAGAGTAGCTGCTGGAAGACCCTATATCAGGCAACGGGACTCTGCACCATGCCACACAAGCAGAAGAACCCAGTTGTGGATGTCACAATTTCTGCGACCACATCAGCCCTAACAACTGGCCAACTAACTCCTCAGACTGCAACTCTCTGGGGTGCAGTTGAGCAAGAGACCAACAAAATTCTATGTAACATCAAAGATGAACTGAAAGCAAGGATTACGGCAACATTCTTAAGCAAGAAGACTGTTCAGAAGAGTTGCAGAAGATTGCGAAGTTGTCTGGAGATTGTGGTTGAAACCAATGGTGATTTTATTGAGTAAATTTACTCTTTAGTATTTCAAGATATTTTTATGTAATTTTGGTAAATATATGTTAAAATGGGATGTCAGAGTTGTTTTCACTTTGCGTAACTTAGACAGCAATTCATTCACCACACACACACGTATGCATATATGTATATATATATATATGTATAGATGTATATATACATATGAATGCATAGATGTATATATACATATGAATGCATAGATGTATATATACATATGAATGCATAGATGTATATATATATATATATATATATTCATGTGTTTATGTGTGTTTGTATGTATATATATATTAGTTGGAATTTACAAAAAAAAAAACGAAAACAGATGTCTAAACAACAAACAGGTGTATTAGTTTAACGCTCGGGAAGGTCAGAAAGTATTTTACGTTTCGAGCCTATGCTCGTCAACAGAAAGGAACTCGAGAAGATAAACAGAGAGAGAATAAAAAAAGCTTTAGTGCCTAGCGGTCGATCATGGCGATGGCCGGACAGAGTTGGTCAGACAGGAGAGCTAGGGAAAAGGGGAGATGATAAAGTAGTGGTGATCCCAAAACGTAAGTGCGCGTGCGTGTGTATGTGAGAGCGTGTGTGTGCGTTTGGATAGGGGCTGGTGACCTTGATGTGTGGGTGTGTGCAGGGGGGTGCGATGTGATGTGGTGTGGTGATGTGTGATGCGTTGTGTTGGTGTGTGGTGTAGTGATGTGTGGTGATGTTAGGTGTGTGGAATGCAAGGGTAGGGGTGGGGTATGTTGGAGTGGGTTGTAAGGATGAGGTATGTTGGATGTATAGGAAGGGTGGAATTGGGTGGGGTGGGATGTAATGTACAGGAATGATGGGTTTGGGATGGGGTAACGATGGAGGGGGTGACAATGAAGGGATAGGGTGGAAGGCAGAAGGTTGGTTGGAGTGAAGAGAGGAAGTAGGTGTGAGAGGAAGAGAGAAGAGTTAAATGAAGAGAGGAGGGGAGTTGAGCCCGTGTGGTGCAAAGGAGTGAAGACGGGAGTCCGGATGGCCCGTGTGCAAGGACAATCCGAACACCGACAGGTGTTGTAAAGACTGACCGGTAGAACGGAAATGGCGCGAGACCGGTGTACCATTGTGGAGTCTGATGTGTCGGAGGTGTTCCGCGAACCGGTCAGCCAAGTGGCGTCCTGTTTGACCGATGTACAGAGGGTAGAGAGAGAGCAGGAGATGTAGGAAATGACGTTGCTAGAAGTTCAGGTGAAGGAGTCAGTGATATGACAGGGTCTATGATGGGTGCCCGTGAGGATGGTGGTGTTGGAGAGGTAGGGTGGGGGTGGTAGGTTAGGGGAAACGGGAGATGGTGTGGCAGGTGCTGGGGAGAGAGCAGATGCTCGGTTCACGGAACGTGCTCTAGCAAGCGCGGTGTGGATAGTAGTGAGTGGACATCCACGAAGGATGAAGTGGCGAGCCATATATATATGTATATATATATTCGTGCTATATGGAGAAAGTTTATCAATGAAACCTTCAAGCATAAATATATATAATAACCATATTTATCTATGCTATGCTTCTAAAGAAAATACCAAGCATAACACACATTTGGCGGACAGTGCAATACGATCTCCAGATGACATTCTCCCTTCAATTTTAACTATTTTTTCTGTCACTATCTAACTTTGGAATCACAAGAACTATGAACACAAATCTTTTCCTTGTATTTTGAAATAGAAATCGTATTTATTTAAGAAATTAGCAAATACATTAATAAATTATATTCAGAGAATTAGAAGAGTTAAATTTTTACTCGCAGAATCAGTATTAGAATATCTGAGCATTATACAGTTTCAGGTAGCAATTTGTTTAGCTGAGTAAGTGGGGCCCAATGCCACAAAGCTGTACCCGCCCACATGAATGAGAAGTACATTCTAGAGAGTTTAATTTAAGACGATCGATTTATGGAATCGCAAGAGTGTCAACCAAAATATGTATTTAGCGTATTTTGTTATAGCAATTTAAATGCCGCGTAATTAAAGTTTCTCTTTAATCATTCTGGTCTGGAGCTAATGAAATGAGGTGCCAGTGCCGAAATAGCTGGAGACTATATTCTATCGGCCATACTGACCGTTCCAATAATTCTGTTGTCAGTCTATCGATAGCGACGATAACAACGAAGGTAGCAGCAGATGCCAAGGAAATAACTACTGCTGCTGCTGCTACTACTACTACAAATCGTGTGAGTATTTCGATTGTACCTATTCTTCTCCCTTTTCATGAATAATATTAAAGAAAAGTTTCAAATTCTTTGCAAAATTCTTGCAAATAGCTACTTCATAGCAAATGAGGAGAGGAGGAGACCCCCTTTGGTCGTGACTGACCATGGGATTGCACCTAGTAAGTTACCCTCAGTGGCACATATTCGGGTAAGGTTGTTTGTGGAAAGCCAGCAGTCGCCCATGCATACCAGCCTCCCCCTCTCCACACCACTGATGTTATCCAAGGGAAAAGCAAAGGGGCTGATACAGATTGGCACCAGTGACGTCGCAATTCATATCTACAGCTGAGTGAACTGGAGCAACGTGAAATAAAGTGTCTTGCTCAAGAACACAACACGCAGCCCAGTCCGGGAATCGAACTCACAACCTCACGATCGTTAGCTCGACGCTCTAACTACTGAGCCATGTGCCTTCACATAGCAAATACTGGTCGAAAATACAGCCGTTACTACAACGGTCGCAAAAGTAAACTTTGTATTAACATGCGTCCATTATCATCTTTCTCTTTCTCCCCCCTCTCTCTCACTTTCTCTCTCCCCCTCTCTCTCACTTTCTCCCTCCCCCCTCTCTCTCACTTTCTCTCTCCCCCCTCTCTCTCTCTTTCCCGAAAGTTAACTCATTCACTATTAATTATTTTTACCCACCATAAATTTTGGATTAAAATTTACTTATGCAGACCAACTTCAGACTGCTTGGATTCCGTATGTTACATTCGTAAACTATATCATTGGCCAATTCTGTCTCCGCATGAGAAGCTCCTCTCCTCAGGGAACACATTATTATACTCTTGGGCCAAAGCATATCAACACTGGAGGCTATTCCGAGCTTAGCCATATCACCCATTCGCAAATCGATTATCACAACCTTGCAAATATATGATGGCGAACATAAAATAGCTATAATTTACTGTTACTGATATCATTTGGAGTTACTAGTATCTGCAGGCACACACTGACACACACACACACACACACACACACACACTGACACACACACACACACACACACACACACACTGACACACACACACACACACACACACACACACACACTTTGCACCACACCCCTATATAGAGAATGTTTACAGAGAGTGGAATCACTATATATTTATAGAAATATCGATTGAATGATGGAAGTACTTTGACAAAAAGATGAAAATCATAAACTGAAACACACGTCTATGTGTGCGTGTGTTTGTGTGCGTGTGTTTGTGTGCGTGCGTGTGTTTGTGCTTTGGTATGTGTATTTGTGCATCTGTGCTTGTGTACGTATACACGTTTTTGTATATATATATATACATTTATATATACAAACACACACACACACATACATATATACCGCTAAATTATGTATCACACATACACACAAACATAAGGACACACACACACAGAGATGTACACACAAACACTCATACACACATGTTTTTAATGCACAGACATTGAACAACTTCAATTTTTCCCAATTCGAAAACTTATTTGTGATTACCTGTCGCCGAAGTAAGCAGACTTTTCTCCAACTATTATATTACACTAAATTACATTAGAAAACTGCAATATTTACGTTGATAATCACATCTCTGATGTAATTGACTCACTCACTCGTCTTTGTCAATATCTCTCTTTATACATCTGTTTGCCTCTCCCTATCTCTCCACCTCTCTCTCTTTCTTTATGCATTTTTGGCTTAATTTCTCCCTCCCTCCTTCCCTCTCTTACTCACTCACTCACTCACCCTTGGTCTCTCTGTTTATCCGTCCATCAGTCCATCAGTCCATCAGTCCATCAGTCTATCTATCTATCTATCTATCCATCTATGTCTTAGCACCGCCATATTACTTTGCAGTCGGTATTTTATTTTGCACTTACAACAGTTTCTCCGGTATTTAATGATGCATTGCAGTTCGTCCGTTTTCATTTACAGCATATGTCTGTATGCATTTACCTGTATGCATTTACCTGTATGCATTTACCTGTATGCATTTACCTGTATATTTGTGCACGGAAGTATTCAGGCTTATATGCTTGCACGTATGTATGCGTGTGTTTGGTTGTAGCTTTCGAAATTCTCAACAATGGGGAACGAGATTATTTTTAGCCTCAGACCAAGTCTCGTTAGAATATAGGCAACTTCAAACAGGGTATTCCTGTGGGTATATACGTGTGATATGTGTATGGATATGTGAATGTATAGGCCACCCCGATGAGAGTTGCCTCTGGGTAAAAGCAACATTAATACACCAGCTCGTAGTTAAGCCAGGCGATTCACAGACGGATGTGTTGCATTTTAGACGACGTGCAATTTCATCTAGATTTAGTTCAGTTTTGGATTTCATTAACAAAAAAAAAAATGACTCTTAGTTTCATAAAATAAAGGAATTATAAAAGATAAAAATTAATTTAGAATGACTGTGTCGGCAGTTTAGGCAATCGGATACGATCTGGTGGTTTCCCACAAGTGGTAGCGTTTGTGATTACTGGGTCAGCTGTTATTGTCATTTCCTAATACCACAGGACATATGCATGCACACGCACATACACACACACACAGACACACATAGACACACCCACACCCATATATATATATATATATATATATATATATATATATATATATAACACGCACAGGTACACATTCGCAGTAAAAATACAGATATTCAAATATTCTCATAAGCTGTTGTATCCCTTCCTGCCAAATGCAATACTGCACCAAATCATTTTTCATTTTATTGCACACACACACACACACACCACACACTTACCATCTCATACACACACACACACACACACTTACCATCTCATACACACACACCCTTGTATGCAAACATTTTATTAAATAGAGATCTCTTGACGTCTTCACCCGTTTTCACTTGAGCACAATGCATTGTTGTATGCAAAATAAACACAGATATAAAGTAAAGCAACAAACCCACACATGAATAAATAAATAAATAAATAAATGGATATAGAAACTAATAAGTGTGGGGTGGGTGGGGGGGGAGGCAAAGAAAGGGAGAAGGACGAAGAAAGGAAGCGAAAGCATGAAATATGCCGATTTCTATTTGTTTTATCTCGATATTTATGCTTTTATTTTGTATTGAAAAGTAAGATCATGTTGTCTGACATTTGAATCTAATTTATCTCAACATAAAAGAGTTCTGTGTATCGGCTGTGAATCTCGGAATGGAAACACATCTAGCACATCTTCAATGTCTTCTCTCTCCAAGAAGATATATTGAAATTTGCCGGAGAGATTTTCCTAAACAAAAGATATAAAATGGACGAAATGCTATGCTGTACTCATCAAAGCAACAATGCAAGGCAAAACAAACCGTAACGACACTATGCGGAAATAAATACATACATAACAAGCAGACACCATGTACACATGTATACGAGAATATGCCTGAGAGTGTCTGTGCGTGTATGTGTGTGTGTGTGTGTGCGGATAACCGTGTGTCTCTGCCGTTGTTTATATTTCCTCAAGTCTATATATATATATATATATACATATATATATATATATATAATATATATATATATATATATATATATATGTATGTGTGTGTGTGTGTGTGTACATGTATGCACGTGCATACGTGTGTGTGTGTATATATATATATGTATATATTATTTATAAACCACAGATATA
>NC_043009.1:69753601-69773601 GCF_006345805.1 Octopus sinensis
TATAAAAAAATGAGAAATGGAAGTTAAATATTAGAGGAATGGTTGTGATGAACACGGAAAAATATTCGTGTTCAAAAATTAATTTTATAAGAAACAAAATAGAAAAAAACTCACTCTCAGTAAAATAAAAACAAAATTAAAAAATCAAGATTCCTTTATTGGAAGAAAAGGCAGAGATGGATTGGAAGAGAGATTCGAATAAAATACCTTGTGGTACTAGATTCGGCTCCTTATGTTCTGATTTCAAACCCAACCAAGGTTTTATCGACCCATAGAAAGATGAAAGACAAAGTTAACCTTGGCAAAATTTGAACTCAGTACGTAAAGGGCTGCAAGGATATGTATTTTATTTGATATCTACCGATTCTGATAATCTACCATTCTATATAAGGGGATATATTTAACTTTTATATATGTCTGGTATTATGTCAACTCTAGTAGAACATGAGACGTGGATCCTCGTGGGTATTCAACTCAATCCACAGAAGAACTAAACTTGACTTTGCAAATTATTTAGCCAGATTTTACTACTGGTCCTTCCTCTCAACTATCTCAAAGGTCATATGTTAATGATAATTACAGAAAAAGTCAATTAAAACCTCGTGTTTATGCAGAAACGTATTTGAAATAGACACCGGACATAAATTCCATAGGAAATGTGAATCGAATGTAACCATTGAGAAACGAACCTACAACTCTCACGCCCGTATAATGTACATGTGGTCTGTCCTACGTTCTGTTCTTCTTTAGTCAACAAAACAACAATTTCAATTTATAGAAAAATTAAATTAAATTAAATTATAAAAAATAATGAAAAAAATTATTGGGAATGGCTTTGACATTAAAAAGAAAACAAGATAAGAAAAATTGCGCAAAAATTATTTCTTTGTAGCTTTTCATAAAGTACTTTTAATATGTCTGATTTGTATTGCTGATTGCCATCTAGTGGAGATTATTTTAAATTTATTTACTTTTCCCCAGAATTATATTCCTCAAGTAATTCTATGTAAGTAAAGACATCGACCGATCTTGAAAGCGGTTTATTTTTTCACTGTGTCTGTTTAAATTACATTAAGAGATTAAAGAAACTAATAAAAGTATTTCAGAAATAACATTAAAAAAAAGAACGATATAATGAAGATTCAAAACTGGTCTGGTGCCAAAAAGGCAATTAAGAAAGAGGTTCCAAGTAATGATTATAAACTTGAGAAAACATAGACACATGCTCCTACATGTTGTGATTATTAATTTATGTATATGTGTGTGTGTGTGTGTGTGTTTGCGTATGTGTGTGTATGTATGTGTACGTGTGTCTGTGCGCGCACTTGTGTTGGTTTTATGAATAAGTGTATGTTTTCAAATGGTATGACTGTACGTGTGTACAGGTAAATAGTATCCTCTTTTTACGAACATATACACACATCTCTCTCACCCACTATCTCTCTTTCTCTCTCCATATATATATATATATATATATATATTATATATATATATATATATATATATATATATATATATGTGTGTGTGTGTGTGTATGTATATATATATATATATATATAACATTGGCACATGCAATAAGTGCGAGAACCAGTCATGCACACACATTTATATGGAGTAAACTATTTTCATGATGTAAATGGGGATTTGTATCCTATCAAGATGAAACAAGTTGGAATCAGCGCTCATAATAATTAACTGATGAGATACTTCTGTAGAATTTGCTTCATTAAAACGTTACTTTTCTAAGCATTAACGTTCCCACATTGATATTAAAATTATAATGTATATTACTAAAATTTTAAACATAAGTAAGTTTAGTGAGTCAGATATTCAAGTAAATGTGTCCCTTTGACGGTTATGGCAGTTTCTTGATCAACACTTACAGAATCGAATTTGAAACCAATGTCAAACATAAGCAATAGATGAGCCGGTCCCGTCTCTACCATCTCCGGTTTAGAAAGCAAACAGTCGAAACTTTATGCATTCATTCAATACCTTGGCTCATAGCAGTGACGATATGAGTTTTTTTTCGCCAAATCCCTCAAGCAAAAATTATACAACACGAAAATTCTAAGTTGTTCGCATAAAATTCACCGGGGAACAGGTAACATGGAAATTAATGTATTTTGGAAAAAGGACGAACGTCAGTGTACGTCAGTTATTTATATACACATTAAAAACAAAGAAAAAGGGGAAAATGAGTGCGCACGCACACAAACGCACATGCAGAGAGACAGAGGGAGAGAAGGAGAGGTGAGAGAAATGGTGAGAGAGGGGGAGGAAAGAGAGAGAAAGAGAGAGAGAGAGATCTATTTTAGAAAACTGCAGGCAACCAAAACAGTTATATCTTGTTTCCGAAGTTAAAATTGATACCAAAGACGACAATAGTTTAACAGGAAAATACATCGAAAGAATCGCATCCACCAAGGAATATTCTGTGACTGTTAGAGCGGGAAAATGAAGACAGCTTCTTTCTCCTTCTTTTGCACAATTCTAACACTGTTGTACACGTCTTACTTTTCCGGGGTTTTTTTCTTCTCGTTTTGTTCAGTTTCTCTTTTGTTTTTATTTGACATTTGAAGCTAAAAGCTAAGTTTGGAATATCGATTTCACTCTTCAAACATGCTGTTTTATCAAAATGCTAAACCAAATTCCCCATTCTCGTCAGTATTCAAATAAGACCTCCATTTCTCAGAAGAAAACCTCCATGTGACTACGAAATGGAGTTGCTAGAAATAGCTGAAAAATCTGCCTCAAACCATAACCCCATCGTTGTAAAAGAGGAAGAGATCGTGATTAAATAAATGGTTGGATGATCACGGCTGGAATGTATTTGATCACAGGTTGGTTAGATGAAGCCTCGCTTGACCTAAACAACAACTATGATAGTATATGATAGTACAATATTTTATTGTCATACAAAATTATGATGAAGCCATACCTTCTCATGGTTATCTTAAATATCAGCTCCACACTCATTATATCCGCGTATTTCAAAAGTTTCACTTATTGGACTTTACCTTCTCCAAAGTCTTTTAGATTCTAAACATGCAAGCTTATTTACTAATCCTTCATCATTCATTGTTCGACCGTGGTCGAGACAATGGAATTTACTATGTTACGCCAGACTTCACGGTCCATCATGGCATTACGGATGTCCTGTTGCTGGATGCCTGTATCCCTGGAGATTACATCAGGGTAGGAGAGTGTGCGCCTTCTGGTATCGCGAGCAGATGGCTTCCAGAGGAGAAGAGTAGAAATTACCTCGTTTTCAGCTCTACAACAATGTCCAGCAAATTGGACTCTTCTACCTTTCACAAGAGATGATACAGGTGGTAATTTCCCATATATTTGTACTTTGGTTGGATGACGCTTCCACGAGAGATTTTGAGCTCTCATAAAGAGGTGAGTGTAAGTTCCATCCAGCCGCCTCTCAAGCTTCTTTGATATCGTCCAGGCTTCTGAGCCATATAGTAGAATCTTCAAAGCCACAGTCGAACCAATTTACTAATAATCTCAACTAGTAGAAGCTTTCAATATTATGTTTTCATATTTATGATGATGAAAGCTCCTCTCAAATGTTTCCTCTCGATCATACTGTATAGCTTACACACTAACGCATTAGACGTGATGGTCACGGCCATGGCCAAATGAAACGTATCTGCTATGTCATAATAGACGTTGAAATGCAATTACTGGATCAACCACAGCAGAAAACATGAGATAAATCAAGAAAGGAGGCAGTGCACGGGAGTAAAGGATATTTAGAGATCTACTCTCCGCGTGTGGATATACATCCGAGCCATAACGTTCCTTTGTTCACATCAACCTTACCACCAACTCTTCGGGAATTGAAGAATTAGTGTGTTCTCAAATATTTCTTCTCAAATATTTGCGATATACCTGAACCTCGTAATTCTTAATGACCTAAATCTGCCAGAGATTTGTCGACCTTATCGGTATATCAAGTCGAAATGTTTGGAGCTGAATAAGATAGATGTGGCAAATCATTTCAAATATTAACGATAAAAAAATGACTAATAAAATGAAATCGTTTATTTTCTTAAAACAATCGCTATCTCAACGCACTGGAAAACAAGCAAACAGCAGCAGTAGATATGGTAGTCATCTGGGGAAATCTGCGATGGTCAGGTGCGATGGGTCTTATGTAAACACGCACATAAGTATGTATAATGTACGAATGCATATATGTGTGTGGGTGTAAGCACATGTATATATATATATATATACACACACACATTTTTGTGCACATATATAGTTACTGATACAGACGGATATATATATATATATATATATATATATACATATATATATATTCATGCACACACACGCACACACATACACACATATATATATGCATAAATACATATGAGCTAAGCTCAAAAAAATCAGACAGTAGAAACAGAACGTGCTTTCATTGTTATTGTTATGTCAGGTGAATATTTTCGCCAACTTACACCGACTTAATAAGATGAGGCCTTTTGTATAAAATAAAAACCAATACCGTTGTCGTATACAATAGAAATGTCCTAGCATCGGAATGTTCTTTCTTTGCCAATATTCATATCTGAAAATTGTGAGATCTGTGATAAATGGCATTTGAATAACATTTCTGCTATAAAACGAAGAATAAATGTCAAAACGTGAAAATATAAATATGAAAATGTCCTGTTTTATCTTATATCTTCAGCACAGCGAGAGGGAAATGGACGACTGTAAAGAAGAGATTGAAACCGTGTAGGGATATAGAAATATTCTCCCTCCCTCTCTCTCTCTCGTACACATATCCACATATACATATGTGTGTGTTTATATTTATATATATATATATATATATATATATATATATTATATATATATATATCATCTTTTACTATATGCATGTATATATGCTTGTATATATATATATATATATATTATATATATATATATATATATATATACATTTATATACGCACGCATACACATATACGAGCGTGTACCTAAAGAGAGAAAGTGAGAGAGAGAGAGAGAGAGAGACAATGAGAGTGAAGACTATAGACGACCGGCGATGGAGTGGGAGTTACAAGAATAAAATGCGGTGCGTGATCGAGAATTAGCGACCATCGCAGACAGAGACGAGATGGGCTTCAGAAAGATAAGAAAATAAATAAATAAATAAACATATAACACATTATAATACAAGATAAAATCTGGGTACAATTGAAGAGATCGCTATGAAGAAATATAGAAAGGGAAAAAAATCGACAGAAGCTGCAACTGAAACGAGCCAGCGGAGAAGAGAGAAAGAATAAATTTTGTAAAGAATCCTTTGATTCAATGGATAAGTAGATTCATTACGAGGACAAACGGATGTGTTATTAGCCGTAATGATGGAATAGATATTAAATCAAACCTGAAAGGGGCGGACAGTTCGCCAACGACGAGTGTTCTACGCATTCTCCTACGACCTGTTAGGAATATCAGCCAAATCTGCACTAAATTAATGCACATTTTGTTTTTAATTGAAGAAAATATTAGGTTTAGTAAATATTATTTGTATCCTGGAGAAAAAAAAAGTGACGACAAGGAATACCTCCGAACAATTGTCTACGAAGTCCGTTTAAACCGGGATCATCACTGGTGGAAGACGTTTATAAGATTTATGTTCAAAAGGTTTACAGCTACAGAAATCTCGCACAAACAACATACACACAGGCACGCACACACACACACACACACACACACACCACACACACACACACACACACACACACACATACATACATGTTGTCCGAAAATGCCATCACGTTATTATCTGCCGACGAGACATGATGCTGTAGCTAGGACACTCTATAATGAAATCCGTCCGAAAGATAATCTTGAGGACAAAGAAATAAGAAGCCACGGGAGAACAGAAGCCATAACCACTCATAATAAAAGGAATTCTGGTGGAATGCCTCAGTGAAGACCTCAATAAAATGTAAGCACAACAGACCTGATATAAGGATTTAGGATAAAGAAGAGAAATTGTGCACAGTTGTGGAAATTAGCTGCCAAGCGGATGTTAAGTGAAAAAGAGAACACCTACGCTGAACTATTGAGAAATCTGCAGCTACCCTATCCAGACTGCAACTTTAGGTTGATACTTGTAATTATTGGGGCCCTGGGATATGTAACACACTGCCTAAATGCCAATCTTAAGTAATTAGGCTTATCAAAACCAGAAAGGGGAAAGCTAATTCGAAGACTACAGATCCGATCTATCACTGGAACTGTAAAAATCTGTAAAACTTTCCGGCAGTTTATTATTTAAATATATATGAGCATGTCTAGATATGCAACTATATGCATGAGAATGCATACATAAAGCAAAACATACAACTCTGCACATATGCATGCATACATACATACAAAAATACCCAGTCGTTGATGTTGAAATTCCAATGAAAGAGCCTTGGATCTAGGTTGGAAATCGACTCTTTCTCTATTGGAAAGAAATCTTAAATAAAACTGAACAATGACAGACAGGCAGGCAGGCAGGAAGACAGACAGACAGACAGACAGACAGACAGACAGACAGACAGACAGACAGACAGGCAGGCAGGCAGGCAGGCACATACATACATACATGCATACATACATACATACATACATACATGCATGCATACATACATACATACATACATACATACATACATACATACATACATACATACATACATACATACATACATACATAATGGAAGCATAATCATCCAGTGTTTCAGATGATATTTATGACAGTTGAGGCGGTTGGTAAAGATCTCAGATCTAGCATCAAGATGTACCTCTTAAGTTCTTAAAAAATTGAAAACTGGCGGAAAACTTGTAATTTATGAGTAAATTAGAGGTATTTGCTGTACAATGTGAAAATTTATTGGTATAAAAGTGTGTCTTATATATTATTAGCGAGTTCTCTGAACATTGAAGGTGAAAAGCACAAAGGCTGTAGGAATTCAAAGTGTCCTTTAATAGGTTAAAAATGAGAAAAGAAAGAGTTTGCCACTCGATGCTGGTAAATTATTGAGTTATAAACTATTCAATCAACTGGTTGTGTAATCATCCAGAATTTCGGTGATTTTTATAAACGCAATATCAGTACGATGCTCTTTTCGACAACATATAAACCTGCAATATTAGTTGAAATTTTTCTAATCTCAAATTCATTGGTACGTTCTTTCACATTACACATATAATTGCAGAGAAATATCTTAAAAAGGAAAAGCAGTAAATTGTGATTCAATAGAATGAATTTCGGCTGCTAATTCAAGCTGGTTGAGGTTTCAAGTTGTATTCTTGGAAGTAAAGATGAAGGTGGAAAAGTGGGGCAGAAGTAATGCTGACCTTAGCGGATGTTGCAGTATTCTTGTTACTAGTTACAGCTGTCAATATTTAACCCTAATCCAGATCTTATCACGTAGAATGGTGATCAAAGGTGTTCTGATCTTGAGATCTCCCTCATTATGGCAACTCAAGCAATAAAATAAATCTTTTGTTTTTTTGTTGAGCTGAAAGTATTTCAGTAGGAGGCGAGTAACGGAGTGAATATCTTGTCTAGTGATGTGTTAGTATTTTGATGTTTTTTTATTCTCAAATGAACCCTGATCGAAGGGATCAATTAGTAGAAACCATAGAGATCTCACATACAATATCCAGATAATTTATCAAAGTTTATGATATCCAACATGTTGATTTTACTAACATATTAGTTGTAATTTATGGGGTATTTGGCTGCTCTTTCTACCTGGTTGTTTTATAAGAGCCACGTCAGACGTTGATCTTGCAGATCTATCCTCCAAGGTTATTCTATTGAAGACCCTCATTTATATTTTTGAAGATTATGCAGCAACCTAGAACCCCATTACCAAAAAGGTTAGGTGATGAGTTGGCTGATTCGTTAGAGTGACATAGGGAAGACATGGCGGTATTGTTTCCGGATCTCAATCTACTGCGTTCAGATACCCCATAGCTTTGGCTTTCGGATCGAAAGATACGATGACACCAGAAAGTGTCAATGTACACCACAACAAATAAAGAATAGAAATGTGCTTCTTCTCTTTTACGATGGCTGTATGAATTTTTTTTAGATCATTTCACTTGTTCTGTCAGGTTAAATGGTCGTATAGGATCTCTCTCTCTCTCTCTCGCTCGTATTCTTCCAGGCTGTGATATTGCGTAGTGAACTCCCTTGTGGTCTCGGAAGTTTAATCAGTTCGAAGATTAATATCGATTTACATTTGAATAAATACAATGAACGAAACAGTTCAGGTGATAGAGATTTATATTACTTACATCGGCAAAATCTCTCAGCATTTACTATGGCATGTGAAGTAAAAGTGGGTTTTGTGTATCACTTATGCGATATATTCCTTTCTGACGTAACTGAAGCGAAATAACTACAACCGGGAAATGAAGCTCGCTCAACTGACTGAAACCATAGCGACATTTATGGATCTCGCTTCAGTTTTATTTCATTAGCCACCGATGCTTCAGAGAGGTTTTTCGCGAGATGGGAAATGAGTAAATTATTACGTGTATCCATACAAATCGAATGAGTAGCAGCATGTAAAAGAGAAAATAAATGTAAATTCCTTGCAAATGAAAAGCTGAACCTGTAAAGAATCTCTCTGTTTCTTCTACGACATTCACATGTGTATATGAAAATAATATCAAATTATATTCGAAGCCCTAACAAAATAGATACGGTCCATGCGAATGAAATAAGTGAAATTATAAGTAATATTAATGTTCATGCACATCCGTACATATATATATACATGTATGCGCATAGCTGCATACACGCACTCACACACAAACATACACCCATACATGTACACACTTACACGCATGCATACACCTATATATACAAATGTACACGAAAACATAAAATGAACCGGGGACATTAGGATTCTCTATGGAAAATGGTTTCAGAAAGAAAATGAAAATATGAGAAATAAGACTGGAAATACATTTCTATTAATATATATATATGCATATGTATATGTGTGTGTATGTTTGTTTCTTTATTATATGTATGATGCTTGAACATGTAAGTGAAGAAGAGGCTTTGGGTTAGAGACTGTGACTGTATTCATATCGGCCTAAAAGACGGTATTGTTGTCAATGTCCTGCACAACCGTTTCTTGTACATTATCCTTCGAGCAGGATTTCGTTATAATTAACCCTAACCCATGAAGGTTATGTGTCTGCATCATCATAGACCATTTCAAAGAATTAACCCAGTAAGAGGTAAAACTATTCTCTGTATGCGTGTGTATGTGTGTATGTGTATCTTTGTGTGCCTCCGCGTGTCCGTACGCAAGCAATCATGGTTTATATGTTTCAGGTGTTTTACCCCTCGTTTGCCTACCTTCACAAAACTATAAACAAACTTAACTCTTGCTTAACCTCTTAACCCTCCGATGCCCTCGCTTTTTCACAAATTAATAAAGGATAATAATCAACAGAAATAATTATAACAAATCCTAGAAAATATTAAAAAACCGTACACAATAGATTAAGCAAGCTCTGTGTCCCCGAAATGTACGTCTAGTTCTTTTGTTACTCTTTCCTTCCATTGTTTTATATAAAGCACCAAAATATTAAATAGCGGCAATTTCACTCCCTTCTTTTATTAGTTTAATGTTTGCATTCTCTTCTTTTTCTTTTCCGATTTTTCTGATCAAACTTTACTGCCATACACTGTTATATTCATCCTCAATAATTCTTGACTTTCGGCTGAGAAAAATGACAAAATCTTTGGTTATATTATCGCTGGTGCCACCTGGAATTCAATACTGATTCAGTCTTCAAACTGAAGCAATAAAGGATCCCCCATCGCAACATCACACTTCTGCTCCCAATCAATTTGCAGAATCAATCACGTCGATGCCGATGTACATCGATTCTGTTAAACGTTCATTTTTGTCCCAAACATAGCTAAATTGCAGTTCTCTTCCGTTATTAAACTTATTTTCATTGCGGTCAAATCTTTCAATAATCTCAAGCGAGATGTTTAAAACACTTGTCAATCCTGTTTATGACTTTGTTCGGGAGTATCCCTGGATTCTTATCGTTGCCTGGAGAACGGGCGATGGTTGTAAATAAATGCGTGATATTTCCGTTCGCAAACGAGTTTAGCGAGGAATTGAGATAAAATATTGAGGGCAGAGAAAGCTACTGGCTCTTAATTGATCACTAACAGATATTTGCGTGTGCAAGGTCCAAGAACTTTAATTAAATTCTATACATTATCGGTTACTTACAATGAATTGAATATCATTTATTAAAGTTGATGAAAGACCATATAATTGAAATGAAACTAAAACGGAAGATAACCAAAGCCACAACAACAATGTATGTGCCAGATCGTGTGCATAATATGTGTGTATGTGCATTCATATGTATATACATACATATATATATATATATATATATATATATATATATATATATATAGGGAGAGTTTACAAAAAAAAACAAAAGACGAAGACAGGTGGTGCACAAAAACAAACAGATGTATTAGTATAACGCTCTGGAATAGAAAAAGTCTTTTACGTTTCCAGCCTACGCTCTTCTACAGAAAGTGACACAGAAAAAACAAGGCGAGAAACAAGTGTATTTATAATATATATATATATATATATATATATATATATATATATATATATATATATATATATCATATATACACTGCGTTTCAAATTATTAACGACGTAATATCTTTTTTATCTTATTTAGAAACTTCTCGTTCGAATTCAACGAAATTTCCACAGAATGATGGCAAAGTTTGTATGCGTTAGGTCTTGTGCAAGTGTAAACAAACTGTGGCCATTTGCATGATTTCCACGAACTTTCAGTGTTCCAAATTATTAACGAATGCTCTGATAATCGTGTAATTATGGGTCATAAATGCGACTCGATTGCCTCAGAGAAATCTGTTTAATCTTCGATTAGATCTTTCCCTGAATGTAAATGTGGGTGGTTTTTCGAGGTTATTCTTCTTTCGGAATGGTTTTTTTAATCTAATATCTTAACAACCGGACACGCAATGTTCAGACATAAAAACAGAGTTTGCAGTTTCCAAAGTTACACATACGCATAACATTACAAGCGCACATCGTTAAACGGCTATGATTATTTTTCTACACACACACACACACACACTCTCTCTCTCTCACTCACTCACACACACACACACACACATACACACATACACACACACACAAGTGATATGCAGAAACAAAAGACCTGGTAATTCAATCCGCAAAGCATGACTCCGATTAGAGATGGATTTAAGGGACATTTGTACATGATAGATTAAAAATATATAAATTCACAGACTTTTTAAAAAACTCTGCAAGTAAATAACCATATTAAAAAAAATATACACGCGTAAAGTAACAGATTCTAAAGAATGCGCTCCTCATCGTCTCTTTTCGTTCGTTTCTATCACCGCTTCAGACTTTCTCCAATATTTTTACCTATACACGCATGTTTTATCGTTTTCATGTCTGCGTCCGGAAATTCTTTAAAATCTATTACTTTAAGCATATATATATATATATATTGACATACAGTTTTATAAAAAACATGTCTGTGTATTTATATATCTTTATTCTATCGTGTACATTTGTCCTTTAAATCCATCTCTAATCGGAGTCATGTTTTGTGGATTGAATTCCCAGGTCTTTTGTTTCTTCACATATTTATATCTTTCGTCTCAAGTTACTCTTGAGCACTTCTAAGTTCAAACCTCTACACTATGAGAGAATTTATAATCAATCTTCTTTCTCAAAAAATTTACATACATACATATATATGTTGCTGCGTTGTTGTGCCTCTATTGTGTGTGCGTGTGTGTGTATATATATATATATATATATGTTAAAACATGCATTCATGAGCCACATCTGTGAGCCTATGAAGAGAATCAGTAGTGTCCATTAGCTGAAATAAAATGGAGAGAATTGTGTAGTCGTGACCCCCTCCATGTCGAGTGGAAAATAGATATTAGTAGTTCCAATGTTGGAGAAATACTGTGAGAGGAATGGTTGCGGTACAGTATTGCAGGAGAGAGGCAGGTTGATAGAAGCTGGCTATTAGATATACGAGGTGGGGACCCAAATGTAATCGGAAACGTTCTCTGTGGGACAAGCTCGTGTAGTTCAGGCTTTCGCCACTAGAAGCCACTTGATGCGACCCTCATGCATTTCCCTGCCGACCGACGTCATTTTTTGGAGTCGTATTGCCGTGGTTTGTCATTGCAGTGCTTCTTCCCGGTTACTTCATTTTTGCTATGGCCGAAACGAAAGAACAGCGTGTTTCCGTGAAATTCTGTTGTCTGCTGGGGAAAACGGCGGTCGAAACAGCTGTCATACTTCAAACAGCTTACAAGTTTATGAGTGGGAATGGTCACTTGTCGCTTGAAGACCAACCTCGTTCAGGGTGTCTGTCGACCTCCTGAACGAACGAAAACATCAGGAAAACTCATGAACTGATCTTGGAGGACCGTCGCTGAACAATTGACGAACTTGTTGATATGACCGCTGTGTCCTGCAGCTCCTGCCAACGAAATTGGAGTGAAGAATTGCAAATGAAAAGAGTTGCTGCAAAATTTGTACCTCACTTGCCCACGGAAGATCAAAAGCAGTCACAGCTGAATGCATATCGTGAATTAAAACAGGTGGAAGTTGGTCTGGACCTTTTTTACGCTGGTGCGGAAGCTTGTGCTATGCCTGAGACCCGGAAATGAAGTAGCAATCAAGTCAATGGAAGCACTCAATGTCACCACGTCCCGAAAAAGTCTGGGGCCAAGACGATGTTGATTTGTTTCATCGATGCGAAAGGAATTGTTCACACATAATTTCTTCCACCTGGACAAACTGTTAGCAAGACATTTTATTTAGCAGTTCTGAAACGTTTGTGAGACTCGGTGTGACGAAAACGCTCCGACCTCTGGCAAAGTGGAGGGTGGCGGTTTCATCCCCCTCAATGCGCCAACGCATCACGCCTCAACTGTGAGACAATGTTTGATCAAAAATGGCAAGCCCCAGCTTACCCACCCTCCCTTTTCACCCTTGCTCTCTGCGACATGTTTTGTTCTCTCGGATGAAAAAGTCTTTAAAGGAAAACGTTTTGCAGGTGTGGAGGACGTGAAGGAAAGAAAAAAAACACGACGGAGGCATCACTTTGAACAGAGTTCCAAGACTGCTTCGAACTGTAGAAAACGCGTCAGACCGATGCCTTGGTTCAAATGGAGGAATACTTTGAAGGCGACAAAAGTGTAAACGTAAAACTAAGTGAATAAAATAATATTGCAAAATTCCGGTTTCTGTTGGGCAACCCCACCGTATACCAATCAATATAGAGAGGGGTATTCTTGTCCAGGGAGGTTAGAGGGGTGCGAATGCTAAGACATAGATGAGGGATGAACAAAGAAGAAAACGAGATGCCAGGCCTACAATTTGGGTAGCGATGAATAAAGTTGAGAATAAAGGAGGTAACAAGGCGGTTGCTAAAAGAAGATAATAGAAATTGATCATGCTGAGTAGAATGCCCATTAGCTTGAGTCACCCTGACGACGAAAACGCCTCCTATATATATATATATATATATATATATATATACATATATATATATATACATGCGAAATATATAAGATTCAGTTGAATTAAGTTGAGGCACCAAGTCAGTCCGGTATTATCCGCACAGCTCGAAGTAAGGTGAATAAAAGGCAAATAATTAACAAGGAAGTCAAGGTATTAATGCAGTGACACCCTTGTTACTTATTTGCTTTATATATATATATATATATATATATATATATATATATATATGTGTGTGTGTGTGTGTTGTTAAATAAGGTTCGGACAAAACCCTTTTAGAATGCTATGCAAAGCTGCTCGTCCACGATTATTGGCTCCCTGATATGTACATACAGTAGAAGTGCCTCTCTTACTGGATATACTCCGGGAATTCCATTGTAAATAAGTGCATAAATGAAAAAATAGGGGGCATCGAAGGAGCGATGCATACCCTTCCAGCAGATAGTCTTTGTCGCAGATTATTGTGTGGTTTACAATGCGTTGCTTACCCAGGCTTTTTAATGGAACTGAATTAATTATTTTTAATTATCACCATTATAGGTATTTATACTCCGGTGAAATTAAGAAATCAAGTCCCAGATAAACGAAACCATCGAATCCATCACTGTACACACACATACAAACACACAGACCCAAGCACACCCAGACACAGACGCGTATGAATGTATGTATGTACTCACACTTGTCTACGCGCATAGGTACACCATGATCTATACACACGTTAATGAATGTTAATTCATATGAAAAAGATAAAATATATCTCTTTACTGCCCACAAGGGGCTAAACATAGAGGGGACAAACAAGGACAGACAAAGGGATTAAGTCGATTATATCGACCCCAGTGCGAAACTGGTACTTAATTTATCGACTCCGAAAGGATGAAAGGCAAAGTCGACTTCGTCGGAATTTGAACTCAGAACGTAGCGGCAGACCAAATACCGCTAAGCATTTCGCCCGGCGTGCTAACGATTCTGCCAGCTCGCCGAATTGAAAAAGATAAAATAGCCTCTTGCTTATCGGGAAATTTGTAAGTTCGTTTTAATTCTTTTTTTTAACGATTCTCAAAGCAAGTGTTCATCGTTTCGAGCCACTCACCCAGCGACTATTTCTGCCAAATGTAGGGAAAAGTCCATTCAGCTGTTTTCCAATAATATGGCAAAACAGAGAAAGGCGAATCATTTACTTTAAAACCACTACAATTGTTCCGACACATTTTTACACCTTAGTAACATAGGTGAGATGTTGTGTAATCAGTATAATCCATCCAAGGAGTAAAACGCGCCCCCCCCACCCAGTTAATTATTGAAATGCAGTTTAGAGGCTTCCATACTATTTGTACACCTGAACAGATCACACACATACACACTAAATTCCTATGCATACATATAAATCATATAAAGGCGGCGAGCTGGCAGAATCGTTAGCACGTCGGGCGAAATGCTTAGCGGTATTTCGTCTACCGCTACGTTCTGAGTTCAAATTCCGTCGAGTCCGACTTTGCCTTTCATCCTTTCGGGGTCGATAAATTAAATACCAGTTACGCACTGGGGTCGATGTAATCGACTTAATCCGTTTGTCTGTCCTTGTTTGTCCCCTCTATGTTTAGCCCCTTGTGGGCAATAAAGAAATATATATAAATCTGTTGTACAGCTTTCTCAGTCTGCTAATTGTTTTTAGCCAAGGAAAATAATATAGAATGCTGTAAATAACCTTAAACTTTGGTAAAAGTGCTAAAAGTCATATAGATTATTATTCTTTAAACCTTTGATTGCTGATTACCAATCATGAAGTTCACTTTAGAATTTTCATAATACTTATTTAATTCTCTGTATAGAGCAAAGTTTTATTTTCAGCTGTGATTATTTCTCAATTAAATTATTTAGCTCAATACACGGACCTGATTCCTACTTCACTTACATAATTATTGTTTTCGATATGGCTCCGGTTTCCTATTAAAGCTAATCTCTCTCAGTGTAGTCGGATTTTTACGCTTAATTTGCATTAGGCGGTAATCAATAGAAATATTTTAGTCGTGGCTCCCTGACTGACTGAGGAAAAGTTTTATGAATGGACATTCAACAATAGTTCCATATAAACCGGTTGCTTTTGTCAAAATCTTTGTGTTCAGTTTGTCCGTTTATTTCCCTCATTAAATGTATACCAAACGTGTAATTAATCGTTAGCATTAGGGTGGGGGTCGGGGAGGCAGGGTGAGCTATTTGTGGGATGGGATTATCATTGTTAAGCAATTGTTATTTATATATTAATATCTCAATGAAATGAATTATGTGCCACAGTTGAAAGGTGAGATGCAACTAAAAGGTTTTGCCAATCAAATAAAGGTTAAAAGTTGACGGCTTTTAACCGAAAGGGGAAAGAATACCGAATTAAAGAATATAGCTTTATCTTGATTCTGTCTGGCTGCAACATCACCGTTTCATTGTATCTGAGATATTAAAGATATCAACCTAGTGTTGACACTTAACAATGTCCGATACAAGATGATCAAATACGCATATTTGTAAATAGCACGGTTATGCTCAGACAAACATGCCTACATATCTACCTAACCACCGGGAAACCAGCTAACAAACAAACCATCGTACCTACCTACCTGCTTACCTACTTTCATCTATATAAAAATGTGTGTGTGTCTGTGTATAGGAACGACGAAACTCGAAGGAGATAGAGCTGTAAATATTAGCATGTAAATATTGGGTTCAGCCTTCCATTTTCTTAATCTAGAGGGTTTCTAAACCAATTTTATTTATAGCTTTATCTACTTTGAGTTTCAAAGATGAGTATTTCACGTTTTCACGAAGTTTATAAACTCTCATCTCATCAACAACAAATGTGTGTGTGTGTACACAAATGGACTCAAGTAGCTAAAGACGGAGCTGCGACCTATGCTTGTTCCACTAAAAATCTCCTACTATTGTCCTAAATATATAAAAAAGAATGCAATGCATAAAATAAACTCGGACATACAACCTGGCGGGTGTTTACCGTTAGAACCCAGTTGATCATAGACGTCCAATGAGGTCTATTCTCTGGGCTAAATAACCTCAACATCAACACCTTCATCCACACCAGCCATAATAAAATCAACATCCCAAAGCCATCGCATCAAAAGCGAGACAGTTACTTTTGCGGCGACCAACCTCCTTGCCTGCATGATTAAGATAATAAATTCCGACGTGGTCTTCATTAAAAATTTGAAACTGGCTGCTGACCAAATCTCTTAGGGGCCCATTTAGGAAGAAAAGTTATTTAAACATTAAAACTAACGCAGTCTCATTCAATAAGCATAGCAATGTGCGTAAATGATGTACTGTAACATTTATATTAATGTTGATATAGTTCTACATTTAAGAGATGAGGAATTATGCACATTATTTACATTTGACGGATATTTGTCCTCATCTTTTATGCTGTTAACACAACGTTTCGGCTCATATACCTTCCAGCTTTCATCAGGTGTCTTGGGGAACTTTCGAACCTGTGTTCTCATTCCTAAGGTAGTTTTCGATATTATTATTATTATTATTATTATTATTATTATTATATTATTCAGGTCACTGCCTGGAATCGAACTTGGAATATTGGGGTTAGTAGCCCGCGCTCTTAACCTCTACGCCATATACCCGAGAGCAATTATAAGCCCTAAAATTCACTCCATAATTACTCACGGGCATATGATGTAGTGGTTAATAGCGCAGGCTACTAACCCCAAGATTCCGAGTTCGATTCCAGGCAGTGACCTGAATAATAATAATGATAATAATAACAACAACAACATCGAAAAACACCTTAGGAATGAGAACCCAGGTTCGAAATTTACCCAAGATACCTGATGAAGGTTGGAGGGTATATCAACCGAAATTTGTGTTAACAAGATAAGGAAAATATCCGTTAAATGTAAATAATGTTGACATATTCTCATGTATATATAAAATCAAAACTTCCTTGTTGCCGTCTTTCCAAATGTGCCTCGAATCAAGAAATACAAATACACTCGTAATTTACCTTTTGCAGCAAAAAAAAAAAAGGTCTTCCTGCCTTACTATGAAGTCAATTGATGAACTATGAATAGAAAGTGGGACTCCTTGACAGTATATCCTTTAGAATATATACATTTGATAAGGTAGACCTTCTAACACTTAAGTCTGAATAATAAATCAATTTGGTCACAACAAAAATAACTTCTGCCACATGTGTATCCCACATGTGTATCCTATGACAGTTAGCCATGGTTGTGCAATAGCAGAAACTACTCAGAGAATCACTGAGGCAGTTCTTTCACAAACCATCATAGATAAATGGCACACAGAAGGGGCTGAGGTATGATAGGGTTAGATTGCAGTGGTGATTCGTACGTTTGACAAGGATTGCCCCTTACTGGCTGGCATGGTGTTGACTATTCTACAGTTGAGGACTACAAGGTAAGATTCATAAATTCAGTTATTTGCTATCTGAATGAATTTCTATTTCAAGATCAAAATCCGATTGATTTCAAATCCTGGAGCGAGATTGGCAGTTCAGGGAAGCAGGCTTTTACACCGATTCCAGTGATCAACTGGTACTTATTTTATCGACCCCGAAACATAGAAGGCAAAGCTGATCTTGGCTGAATTCGAACTCAGAACCAAGGACGGACGAAATGCCGCTAAGCATTTTGCCAGCATGCTAACGATTCTACTAGCTCGCCCACTTCCTACTGAACATTATATTAAACTATGATTAAAACCTACTTTCATGTAATACTTACACACACACACGTGTATGTATGTAGTGTGGTAGAAGTATATGTGCATGTGTGTATCATTTAAGAATAGATACTTCATTTGGATGGGGAAGTTTTGTGCTACTCCTTTCGTGAAATTGTTCTTTCAATTGCATCAAATGTACGAAAAAGAAACAAATGCTCTATTTAACGATGTAATTTCCTGACATGCATTCGGTTGCTCTCCTATTCAAGATTGAAACCTGTTGCGAAATGCTACAAAGTTAACTCTATTATAAGATATAAAATGGTATTTATGGATTCCAGTTGATAGCCAAATAGAGCAGAGATATATTGACTGTCAAGTTCTCACTTCATGCCTTATTGACGTGACCATGTGGAGTCTTTGGACGGGATAATTAAATTTGCCTTTCAAAATTCGCCAAACTGAAAATTAAGTATGAGAATACCTGGAAAAACAATTGGATGGCTTTGCTATCTTTTCCCAACTTAATTTAATTTGAGGATTAGTCCCAGACTAATGAGTGATTGCATTTGCTGAAACAGCAGAAACTATGCTGGAGATAAATCCCAAAACATTTCACGGTCCTTATCACATTTTTTTCTTACAAAATTCTGGCTTCGTGTTGAAGTAAATTAACTACCGTTCTTCTCATCTTCTCTTGGAAATTTCTTCTTCTTTTTCTTCCTTTTGATTGCTGCATTATATTTAAAACTAAACTACCAATTCTGACCTGTGAGTACTTTGCTCTTTTATTTTGCAGCCATTCAGATGTTTCTTAAAAGCAAACTTTTCTTTCACTTCATATAATTCTATTGGCGGCAGATATCAGCAAACAGTTTCTAAGCAGCCATTTTGAATGAAGTGATGCTGCTGTGATTTCCAGTTAATGGTTCTAGCAATATTTCGTGTAATATAATGATATCAACGGGACGTCTATGATAGTGTTTCACTTTGTGTGGGAAAACAATGAATTTTAGTTGTGCCATGAATAGCATCCAGAGAATAAACTGCATAAAGACAGGATAAGAGATTCTTGGATGAATGTCAAGCGAACATCAGTGAAAAGATTAGCAAAGTGAAAAGAAATCATAAAACTCAAGTAATTAATGAATATAATGAATAAAAATAAATAAATTTCCAGAGGAGGTGGATGTTTGAAGCGAGGAAAACACTGTGAACAACAACAACAACAACAAAAAAGAGAAGAATTGAAAGTCTTTCAAACTATTCCATTCATGCTTTCTAATCTTTTTTTCCATTGTTTCTTATTGAATTAATTAGCGTGGTCTTCATTAATTTTTAATTAATCATACACTCTAACACTTTTCCCTTAAACTAATATTACACAGACTGACAGACTCACACACACACGTATATATATATATATATATATGACTCCATCTAGTGGTCGGCACGAATTTATATCATTTATAGTTGAAGTAATTCATAAGAAGCGAATTTTCACAATATATTTCTCTTATCAAACTGATATCAAGGTGGGAAAATTTGACTTCTTTTCGGAACTTATCCTGTTTCGCCCTTTTATTTTACCCGGTTAAAAATCAAAACCGAAAAGTAATGCAACAATAAATATATATATAA
>NC_043009.1:69778601-69781101 GCF_006345805.1 Octopus sinensis
GAAGGCCGCGGCCATGCTGGGGCACCACCGCTGAATGAGCTACACTAGTTTGTGAATCCACCTCTGATACGTGGCACTTGATCAACAAGGGAGTTCGATGCTGCTGCCCGCATCCGTGTCTCCTGTCGTGAGGTAGGTTCATCTGGGACTCCCAACAAGAAGAGATCCAGTTTAGTTTTAAAGAAACCCACATCCACACCATGTAAGTCTCTCAGGCATTTAGGGAGGATGTTAAAGAGCTGTGGTCCTCTGAAACCACAAGCTGTTGCAGTATCTGGACCTGTATTTGATGGTGATGTTGGAATCCTTGGCACCACGCAGCGGCGCCCCGTTCTGCGGTTGGAGTAACTTTGAATGCCAAAGTTTGGGACAAGACCCTCCAGGATTTTCCAGATGTATATCACTGCATATCTCTCCCGCCTCCGCTCCAGGGAGAAGAGGTTTAATACCTTCAGTCTTTCCCAGTAGCTGACATTTTGCATTGAGACGATTTTCTTTGTGTAGCTTCTCTGAGTTGCTTCGAGTTCTGCTGTTTGTTTTATATTGTGTGGTGACCAAAGTTGGGAGCAGTAGTCCAAGCGGCTGAGGACAAATGTTTTCCATAAGACCATCAGTGTCTCCTTCTCTCTTGTTCTGAAAGTTCGGAGAATCCATCCAGCTAGCCGTCTGCATTTTATCACCAGATTAGCAATATGCTTTGGAAAGATGCATCATTGCTCATGTCAATGCCCAGGTCACGCACTGATTTTGACTCAGGGATTGCAATTCTTCCTGGGCAGTGTATCCAGTCTTCACGTCATTTACCTTTGTGTGCCAGTAGCGCAGGGCCTGGAACTACTTACTGCATTAAACTGCATGTTGTTGTCCTCAGCCCACCTGTATATTGTGTCCAGCTCATGTTGCAGATGCGCAATTTTCAGGGTTTTGTATTGCGTGGGAGACTTTTGTATCATCTGCATAGCTAGCAAGGGTGGTCATCGTAGCAACTGAAGGCATGTCTGAAAGGGCACTATGAACATCAGTGGCCCCAAGACAGTGCCCTGTGGGACACCGCTTGTTATTTGCGTTTCCCTGGAGGTGGCTCCATTGCTCACAACTGCCTGTTTTCTGTCTTTAGGAAGTTGTGCAGCACTCTCCAAGTTTCCCGCCTATGCCGAGACCACGCAGTTTGTGAACAGATCATACCATGGTCGACTTTATCAAAGGCTTTTGCAAAGTCAAGATATATTACATCCACATTTGAGCCATTTAGTAGCTGTTTCAACACCCAGTCATAGTGTTGCAGGAGCTGTGTTAGGCAGCCTCTACTGGTCGAAATCCATGCTGGGTGTCAGACAGTAAGTCATTTTCTTAAGGAAACATGATTAGTTCTTACGGACTATTCGTTCCATGAGTTTGCTGATGTGTGAGGTCAGAGAGATAGGCCTATAATTTTTAGCATCTGCTCTGCTACCTCCCTTATGGATAGGGCATATTACCCCCTCTTTCAGTTTGACTGGGAGCTTACCACTTGCAAGAAAGCTCTGAAAAAGAAGCTGTAGCGGTTTTGCAAGGGCTCGTTTGCACGATTTGAGAAGGATCGCTGGGAATCCATCAGGTCCAGCAGCTGAGTTTGTGTCAATCTCATCAATGGCTAGTGTGATATCATCTTCTTCGATGTGATGTACTCAATTTTTGTCTCTTTGGTCGCTGGTAAAGTGGCAAAGAATTCTTCTGGGTTGTTTACTTGCCTGTGTCCTAGAGGTGTAGTGAACACACTTTGGAACTGTTCATTCAGATTTCACTTATCCTCGTGGGATTTCCTGTGAGAGAGCCATCTTTTTGGAAGAGAGGTCCTATTCTCTGGTGCACTGTGGCTGTCTTTGGAACTTAAAGAAAGCTTTAGGGTTGATTTTATATTTTCTATTACCCAAGCTTCTTTATGCTCTCTCCTTTTCATGGGACTGATGTAGACTTTCTCAGTTCCATTAGCATTCTTTCGAGCCGAGACTTCTCACCACTTTTGGTGTGCTTGCTCAGGCGGTTTCCAATCCTTGTCGTCGTCTCATAAGAATCCTCCTTTCTCTAGGGATCCTGTTTTGTTCTTGTGTGTGCTGGCCCTGCACATTGGGACATATTTGTCACATAGGCTTGTATTATGGACATGAAGTGTTTGTGTTTCATGTTTATGTCCGGTGTGGAGAGACATTCAGGCCAATCCTGTTTGAGGATCTCTTTCTCAATCGACTTCCAGTTGGCTTTATGAAAGTTTAAGTTGGTGAGAGATGGTGGGTGCTCGTATAGGCTGTGTGTCTGCGGGGCTTTTGTTCCATACATAGATAGCTCTATTATGTTGTGATCCGAGATCATTGTCGGCATCACATTAACATTATGGATAATATCCATATTGTTTGTAAAGCAGAGATCCAGTATATTATCTGCCCTTGTTGGTTGCAGAATATTTGCTCCATGAAAGAGGTATTTGTGAGATGGAGGAGGGACTCCACCGTGCCTGCTGATG
>NC_043009.1:69786101-69808601 GCF_006345805.1 Octopus sinensis
GTAGTAAAGAAATAGGTATCCATATCCCCTCGAAAGAAGAGATGGAATGTGGCACGATAAGTGAGTGCTCTGTCAGCCAGCGCGGGGAATTTGAAAGGGGTGACAGACGACCCTTACTTGATGCTTTAAATTTTATTCATTACAGGACTTGTTAAAGGATTGCGTCACCCAAAGATGTAAATGCAACAGAGGCGGTGAAACGGTGCAATCGTGAGACTTGCATAAGCTTGAAAATAAACTTGGAGCAAATTAGAATAAGCTCGAAGCAAGTTCGAATAACTTCGGAGGAAATAAAATCATTTCTTTCCAATTTATTCCACAAAGCAATCAAGCCGTATTTCTATTTTGTCGAACGCTTAACAAATTATTCTTTCATTTTGACCGACATTTTACAGAAATATCGAAAGCTTTTGCATGAGTTCGTCAGAATCCTTTACTTTTGAAATGCAAAACGCAATTACTTTCGTTGTAAACATACACGTTTCAATGAAACCATTCTTAACGAAAATGTCGCCGCAGTCATTCGATGCATTCAATATAAACGTTTATAAATATTCTTTAATGGTTCTTTAATGTTAACCATTCAAATTGCTGCTCTTGGTTTTGTCTCAGACACCTTCATGGTACAAATACGATGTATAAATTTTCAGTGGTAAATAATATGAACATCTCGTACAGCAAAGAATGGCTCCCCAGTCTTGTCCGACACCAGACATAAATGCACACACATAGATTTCCTGAGACTATTTATGTGGGCTTGGTTCACTTCCTTGTCTGGCAACAAATGGGGTAATAATATATGTTGCATGAAAAGGTATCATGGCTTTCGGGCTGGTTTTTGTCAAATGATAAAAAAAAATTCGGATTTGAAATGAATAACTTTAAGTTGGAACAATTAAAAATAATTGACAACTACGAAGTTTTACTTCAATATCTTTTCTTTGATTTGCTCTGAGATTATTTTATTTCGAGAATACTGTAATAAACTACGATTTCTAAAAACAACCTTGATTTTTAACAGAAATAGCACCGAATTCGTTTTAATATTTTTCTGGGGATATTTTGTATTTGAGATAGTATAGATGACACCCGTGATACAAAGGGCCCGCCTTGAAACACAGTGTCACGCCGAGTCGGCTTAAGACTTGTGTAAAGAGTGTATATGTCTTTAGAATAGTGGCTTACACGTTAATTTCATACTGTTCATCAAACAACTTAATTCTCATTCCCCACGTCCACTGATAAACTATTACCGTTGGCCGGTCATTTTTGCCCCAAGCATTGATCGAGTGTAACAGAAATCATTAATTCCTTTCCTATTCGCAGTCATCTGTCGTTTAGTTTCATTACGTCTCAAATCTTCTTTGTGTCAGTCAACAATAGAAAATATATGATTTCGACATTGCTTCTAAGTGTTATTTTCCCTTTCAACTACCAATGGTCTAAGTTCAAATTATGCGGATGTCCAGGTTAACCATAAAATATTTACTAGCAATGGACGCCTACTTTCATTTCGTAGAGCTGCTAGAAAGATAGTTAAGAGATCACAACTTTTCTCGTGTTAAACATTTTGCCGTTGTTGTTATTGTTGGTGGTAGAGTTGTTATTCAGAACACAAAGGAAGCTTGTCACGATATCATAATTATAATACATTTCAAAAATATATATATCTCAGTAGATCATTCTTTGCATCGAATAAATCAAGAGAGAATATCTTGAGTCTCGGGTCGCTTTCATTAAATCTCCGCAAGATCTTCTTTTGAATGTTCATTGATGTCACAGAATGTACTCCATAAATATCTTATGGGTTTCGGTAATATCTCACTAGAACAGCGGGATATTTACACCAATTAAACACTTAAAAGTATTCTCAGATCTTGTGGAATCTTTCTCAATTTGACAGCTTATTGTCGTGTTGTATTTATCTGATAAGTCAGTAGATTATTTGAAAACACGTCAAACTCAAACCACGATATTTACTGTTTAATGCACTTCTTTCATATATACACACATACATACATTTATAATACACACACACGTAAACATACATAGATATGTGTATAAGTTTGTGCGCATAAAAGTTAATATCTTAATCACTGCGTGGTGGTAAGGATGGCCTTCCGTTCTATGTTTATGCTTGTAGCGTTGTGGCCCAAGAGGGAGATTTATGCATTTCGATATCTTTATATTTGTGTGTATTTGGGCAGAGTAAGCAGTATTGTCGGTCGGACGGTTCAGTATTATGATTCCCATGTGGAAAAACAGGATTTACAAGATCTAGTAACATTCGTGTGTGACTTGCAGAATCATACACATGCTTATATTTACAGCATCTCAACCCCTGGGCATATGCCACTCCATATGTGTGTCCCATTCTGAGTGTGTGTGTATGTATCTCGGCCTGCCCTCTCTTTCCCTCTCACTGTGCCTTTCTCTCTCCATTCATATATATATATATAAGTATATACATGTCTGCGTGCGGTTTCCTTTTACGCCAAGTCACGTGTGTGCGTTCACACACATACATACACACACTCTCTCTCTTTCTCTCTCTCTTTTAGGCCAAGTAATACATCGGAATAATTCTGAATTAAATAGAAGGATTACTTATTACTTTTTAATAGACTACATATTTATTTTTTTTAAAGAAAATATTGACAGGGATTTCGAAGTCCAATGTAAGAAATCAAGTGACAAGTCGAAGTCATTGTCAAACTTTTCTTCGCAACAGTTTACAAGCATATCCACAGGCAAACTTGATATGCTTCAGATTGGACCGTCAGGGAGAGCCCTAAGCGTAATACCATGTTAATGGACTAAGAAGAGAACAGGAATTATATAAAAACATTTCAAGCTTTGATTTCACTGTTTCCTCAAAGCAGAAACATATATATATATATATATATATATATATATATATATATATATATATATATATATTATATATATATCAGTCGCCATGATAGATCGTTAGCCACTACACACATTTTTTCTCTCCTTGTTTTTCTGTGTCCCTTTCTGTAGAAGAGCGTAGGCTCGAAACGTAAAAGACTGTTTCTATTCCTGAGCGTTATACTAATACATCTGTATGATATGGCAAGGGATTACTGTATATATATATATATATATATATATATATATATATATATATATATATATATATATATATATATATATATATACAGTAATCCTTGCCATATCGCGATTAACCTATCGCGGTTTATCATTTAAACTTACATAGATTCTTCCAAGGTGTTCTTTTGCATTTATAATAAAAAAATATACAGTACTGTTTCTACTTCGCGGATTTTCACCTATCATGGGAGTTTTTGGAATGTAACACCCGCGATAGACGAGGGATTACTGTATAAATACACACACACACACACACACACACACATAACACTGGGGGAAAAATGAAAAAAAGGATTTGTGGTGCCTCAGGTTTTAGACCTGATTTTAGGCATATTCACTCCTACGAATAAGAATATGGCCTTCATTTCTTGCTAGCAGCTCTACTTTTTGAGATAATGTACAGCTGCCCACACGTGAATCTGAGACAGGCTGCCGACAGGATTATTATAGAATCAGAGATGGTCTGTAATGCATTTAACGAATACTTGAATACTTATTTAAATACAATGCGTACTTAAGATAGACTTTGTATTCAAATAAGTATCAAGGCATTTGTCAAATACACTATTGACCATCTGTGATTCTATAAAGACCCTGTCGGCGACCTGTCTCAAATTCATGTGTAGGAATCCGTACTTGTCAATAGATGTATCTTTCATGAGCCTGTCACAGCGTCTGTTTCTAGGATAGCAGAGGCATACTGGAAATGACAGAATATAGTCAGTCGAGGATTACCAGAATTTGGCAGTTTCAGAACATGATAGTAAGAGAAAAGAATGAAATTGTGGAACGACTGGTTGACCAGAATCAGATCATTTTACCAGCACTGCATATCAGATTAGGTTTAACGAAACAGCTTGTAAAGGCTCTGAACAAAGAGGAGGAGATACTTTGGCTACATCTGCAGGAAAGTTCCAGTGTTGAGCATGGAGAAGCTAAAAGCAGATACTTTTGAGAACTCACGGAAATCCACATTTCAAAGATTCAAAGAACAATGCTGAGGCAGATGCATGGTCTTCGTTCAATATGTTTGTAGAGAATTCTCTTGGGAACTATAAAACAGATAATTACACTGAGTTAGTAGAGAGAATGCTGTCTTCTTTCTTCTGTCAGCTTGTCTGTACAATGAGTATCAAGGTGGATTGTCTCCACAGCCACTTGGATCGTTTCCCAGAAAAGCTTGGTAACCCAAGTGAAGAGCAGGGTAAATGATTCCACCAAGATTTAAGAACTATGGAAGAAAGATACCGGACAGACTGAGACACCCACATGACGGTAGATTACTGCTGGTCCACCCGAAGGGATTGCTCTGGTGCAGCTCACCGCAAGAAGTCTTTGAAGCGCTGCTCGAGTGAAGGCTATCAATGACAACTTTCTATGCTTGCTCCATTGTTATCTTATTCTCTGATGTAAATTCTTCATAAATAAAAGAAATCTACGCGTATGAATGTGTTTTATTAATCCAGAAGGCAAAAATAATGATCTGTAGACATCAGTCCTGGTATCCGATTGGTCGTGTGCGTTAAAATTAGGGGTTTATCATATCTCAGTAACCAGAGGTGATGGAAAAGAACAAACTGATGGCGTATTTATATTCAAAGACCAAAACTTACCTAAAAAAAGGTCTAATATCTTTGGCACCAATTTTCATGTTCCCCAGGGTCATCAATACATCAATCAGTAGATGCACATTACAGCAATGCCGGATAAAATGTCCAATGTGTTCATAAGTCAATGTATAATTTAATAATAAATTAACATAAATTAACGTAAATTAACATATCCATGTGTCTACTTCTATTCCTCATACCTTTCACTTCCTCCCATCCTCTCCCTCTCTTTCAATACAGTTATATATTCCGAGTAAATTCTCTTTCCATTTATAATCCAGTTTCTGTGCTTCTGCATAATTAATATCACTCATAATTTATGTAAGAATATAATATAGTGTGTGTTTGTGTATATGTATACATATAAGTGCACGTTTGATTGTGTGTGTGTGTGTGTACGTTTTTGCGTGTGTGAATGTACGTACGAACGTACTTGCGTGTGTGTGTGTATGTGTGTGTGTGCGCGCGTACGTGTGTGTGCGTGCGTGTGTGCACGTGCATGCGTGTGTGTGCGCATCTGTTTGTCTATGTGTATCTAAGTATATATGTCGACGCAGCAAGCAACTGAAGATGGGGTGATAACAACAAAAACATCAATAACAACAATATGGGGACACCATCGACAACAACAATAGTATCAACATGAACCAGAATTAGAAAGATGAAAAGAATATCACTAACAAAGGTTACATGGACGACAACGACGCCATCTACAATGTTTCTTCTGAAACCAAACATCACCGCCGCGAACATCAACACAACCATTAACCTCGGCAACCATTATCCTCATCATTATCAACCATCTTTGGCAAATAAAAAAAATACAAGTCTCAAAATATAAAGCAATCAAATAAAACATCAGACCAAACAAACGTTGTGAAAGATGCATGAGGTGTGTAGTTGTGGTAGCAACGATATTGCTCATGAAGGCGGTGGTGGTGGTGTCTTTGGTTCTGCTGGGTTTGGGGGTGTGAGTGTTGGCGGTTGAGAGTGGAAAGCATTTTCGACTTACCGCTGTTGGTAGATTTGTACTTGAGTGAAAATCCTTCCCGTTCGATGGTATTGTCCGTGTGGAAGTAGATGTAAGCATAACGCCCAATGTTATTGACGTTGATGGAGCTCTGACCGCATCTGTGATCAAGAAGCTCACCCGATCGATCAAAACCTTCAGAGGAAGAAATGATAAAAATAAAAGTAAAGAAAACCGAATCAGGATAATCGATATCATTAGTTACATTTCTAAAAATCAATCAATGCTGAAGAGAAAGTTAAACACTTATACAGACACACGCGTACGGATATATATATACATATATGCATCTATGCATCCATCCATCCATACACACATTCAAATATACACATATACATACACGTACACATAATACATGCATGTATGCATAAATTCACACATATCTATGCATACATGCGTAAATATATACATACATTCATACATACATGCATACACATATATATATATGTACATGAATACATAAATACATGCATATATGCATGGATGCGTATATACATACATGCAAGCATACATACATTCATACATGCATGCATACACAGATGCATTCATACATACATACATACATATGATAAATTCAAGTAAAAAGCTGTGTGAATAACGGAATTAGAACGGAGATGCTGCAAGCGTGTTGAGCAAAAACTCTAAAATATCGATGCTGCAGTAATTGAAACAATTCTAAGAAAAATATTCAACAGGAAATCCCTTTGGTCCAGAGCTTATTACAGGATATTGAATGATAAGCCCTGAAATTTTATCAGCGAAATTTAATAATACTGCTTAGGAGGAATGTCAAGGACACGGTATACGTAGCCATGCGGTTTTCACCAGTTATCACCTTTCTCAAACCTTAAAATAGCCGAGCAACTCAGCTACAAATTGCTCCCCCCCACCCGATAGAATGTCTAAACATCATATATAAGATGTACACTGGCTGCTTCAACTTGTCTCTGCAGAACCATAGTACCACTAACATAATTATAATCCCAGAACAAGCTGGGGGTAAAAAAGGAAATCTGGGAGTGTATTCAACACCAACTAAATAGCAAAACCATTTAAGAAAGAACAATAAAGAACAGCAAAATCTTTGACGGATGTTTGTCCTCATCTTGTTTGATGTTAACACAACGTTTCGGCCGATATACCCACCAAGCCTTCATCAGGTGTCTTGAGGAAATTTCAAACCTGGGTTCTCATTCCTAAGGTATTTTCGATGTTGTTATTATTATTATTATTATTATTCAGATCACTGCCTGGAATCGATCTCGGAATCTTGCGGTTAGTAGCCCGCGCTCTTAACCACTACGCCATATGCCCGGAATTTTACAGTCGGTCCACTATGTCTAAACAATGGTTTTTGGTTCATCGAATCCGTCTTCCTGTTGTAGGTTCTTGGTTGTGGTCGACCCTCTCTGTAGTTGTCATAATAGCTCAGCTATGACTTTTTGTCCGAAAAATCAATTGCTGTGGGTCCTGTCTAAAAGGCATTGTAGTAGGGTGCACAGTTTGCGTGGTGTCATGGAGAGAAGCAATTGAGATGCACCGAAACGGAGGGTAACGCATGGAATATAGTTTGCAGAGCATTCATAGACGACATAACGGTTATGGCACCATCATTCCAAGGAAAGCGGTATTGAGCTTGCTGGAAAAGATGGCTGTATAGTCATGCTTGAAATTTAACTCTGTGAAAGTTCAGAGCCTGAATATCCTTAAAGAAAAAGTAGTTCACTGCCTTGGGAGAAGTTACAACAGTATCCTTAAAGATATTGGTAATGGCGAAGACATTAAGACCAACTAGACAAGTGGCTAAGGGAAGTTTGTAAAAACCACCTACTTGGAACATTTAAAGTATAGTGCTTCCAATATAGCATCATATTCGAGCTGCACTGACCATTCCTTCATGATTCGGGCAGTGCATGGGAGACGATGTGCAGAAAGTTCGTGCGAAGGTGGTAGGGTTCCCATTCGAATCGTAGCTCTAACCCGAACCCTATCAATCTGTACAGCAAGACCATTTGCAATTTCCTCAGTCATGGAGAAATTCAAAGCCACAAATGCAAGAGCTCTCATCACATTGCTTCTGTCTGAGGATGAGAAAGTCAGACCCAGCAACAAGACTAAGAAGTCTTGCTGAAATTGGGAGTTCCTGGAAGATGTGAAGGAGGCTGAGACATACTGGAAATACCAGAATGTTTGTTATGGTTAGGATTTGTTAATTACAGTACCTAGAGATAGTAAAGTACTTATACCAGGAGCAAGAAAAGGCCCACAAGGCGAAGAATCTGTGACTCAACTCGAACGCCTATTGTTTTGAATGGCATCAAGGTGATAAACACGGAAGCTGGAAATAGCTCAAGAGGGATATGGTTGATAAGAGACTAGTTTAGTCTTCGCTACCCCACTCAAGCGAAGCGTACAGGCTAATGGGAGAAGCGCTTGTGACTCTGGGATAACTGCAAACGATAGAATTTAGAAGAGCTAGAAAAATCCCATCGCAGCTCCTACAGTTTGTAAGTGGTGTAAAGCATCTCGGATGTGTATTTCAGCATTAGGTTTAAAACATTAAAAAGAATGGAAGGAGCCAAAATAAACTTCGAACAAGTTAATTTTCTTTTATAGTGCTACTGAAAGTTTGAAAACATAGTCGAAATGTAAGGACACTATAGGAAAGAGATTCAAACAGATCGAATTCTGCGATTTAATATCACTCGAAATAAAGTTTGCAGTAGACGGAACTATTCAGAATGCTCAGAAGAAACGTCCCGGGATTCCGCGGATATCTAAAGGCAAGAACATGTGTTATAAGTGTGTTGTTAGAGTTCAAAATATCTGTGCGGCAAGCGAATTGTGAGATCAAGCGTTTATCGAATATTGAAGCGCTCTTATTGGAGAAATTAATTACATCATCATCATTATTATTATCATCTTCGTTTAACTTCCACTTTCCCTGCATGCTTGGGTAGGATCGTTGGCGGGAGCCTGCCAGGTAGAAAAGGTGCTCTAGGCTACACACTGTATCTGTTTTGACATAGATTTTACGACTGAATGCCCCTCCTAACGCCAACCACTCCACAGAGTTCATGCTCTCAAATGAAGATTATCTAGTTATACGATTGGTATAACATCTGCAAATCATACTTTCCGACATAGATTGTTTGAAGTAAGGAGGCGAGATTGTAATAAAATGACTCAATTAACCGCCAAAGTTGCATTCACTCGGTGCCTGAGTATCTCTATATTACAGAGTATCGTCATGTTACTAAACCAGGAGTCGCTGTATGGTGAGGCTTATAATCAAAAAGATTAAAGATTAATTGGACCATTCTTTTTCATGGTATTCTGACTGGTTCCTTTGACTTAGACTTGCTGTGTCACTCTGCCATACCAAATATTCAAGAGAATTTTTAATTTGGCTATCTCCCTTTTTTTTCCTTGAGCAGGGTCACACGGACCAATCCTTCATTTTTCTTTTTTATAGCAGTCAAGTTCATATTGATTCGCTGGGTGCGTCCTGTCCCCAAGACTTTCTTGAATCCTGCACGCCAATAACCATCGCATTCGTTTTCTTATTTCAGAGACATGTAAGTTGCGAACTGCTCAGTAATGGCGCTGGTATTGATTAGCTAGCTGCTGTTTAGCCACAGGTCAGTCATAATGACGTATGCCAAAGATTGAAAGCGCTCCAACGGTGACCATCCCGTATTTTTATATTGCTGAGAGTAGATCGCGGAATATATTATCTAATACATGTGATAAACAGAGAAGATTATTTTTGCTCGTATTCCTGACAGGAACAGCAACCGCGAAGAAGCATTTCCATTGTCTCTAGGGATATTAATATTATTGTTGAAGGGAAATTTCTTACTCTGGGAATTGAAACATAACTGTAAACTTAGCTCACCTCTTACACCCCATCAACCCTCATTTCCAATATATTTACATAATGTCGACGCCTGCAGTTTGTCACAGACCATAAAAATGAGATCAGAAGTGATACAAAGGAATGGTTTGAATTCTCATAGCCATTTCAAACCTTCATGTTTTAACTAAATTTCAAGAAGGTCAAAGAAAACGAGAATTATATGATTCCTGGTGGAATTCTAGCAAATAAGAATAATTTGGTGATTTAAATATGAAAGAAATATAGTGTTTGGCTATTTGAGCTAATGAGCTCGCAGGGATTAATGTAGTTGTGTATATGTTAGCATATAATGTATGGCTGGGTGTGTGTGTGTATGTGCGTGTGTATGGGTCATTGAAAATGATAAAAAAGGAGCGAAACAATGACTGAGAGAGAGAGAGGAGGGAGAGAGAGAGAGCAAGAAAGAGAAAGCACATACACATAATACGCTTACAAAGAAGTGTTCGGAAAGAGAAGAAATTCTGTAAAGAAGCAAAGAGAAAAACGAAATATGCTACAACAGAGATGTAAAGAATTAGATTGTGTGGGCGAATGCGAGCAGAAAGATATAGAGTATGTCGTGTGTGTGTGTTGGGGGAGGGGTGAATAGCGATGAAGAGTGAATGAATGAATGAACGGGTGACTGAGAGAGAGAGACTGAAAGAGAGGGTGAGAGAGTAGAAAAGAAAAAGTCGAGAGACGAGGCAACCATGCACAACTAGCCAGTGATATGATGGAGATAAGACAACCACATACATGCGTACACACACACACACACACACACACATATATATATATATATATATACACACCCATACATACATACATCAACCCCCTATATATATATATATATATATATATATATATATATATATATAAAGTTTAACGCATAGTCACGTGCTCATATTTACATAGAGCTAGGGAGAGACAAATGAGGAAGAGAGCGACTGCGAAGGAAAAGTAAATTAGAAAATATAATACAATGTAGGTCTCGTTTCATTACAGCCGTAGTGTCATTAGAAAGGAAGCAGAGAGAGAGAGAGAAAGAGAGAGAGAGAGAATGTGTGAGGGAAGGAGGGAGGAAGAAAGCAACTTAAAGTTACTGAAATAAGTTTAAGTTGCTTCGTTTCTCTGTAGAAGAGATACGAGTTGAGAGTTCCCTTCATAACACAGCAAAACACCAGACAGACCTTGTTGAACTGTTTTTTTTTATCTTCGTTTGAACACGGGGTCTGTTTATAGAGCGAACCTGAAAGGCTGAGTGTATGTCTATTAAGTTTTATATATCTCGGTTCGTTCCACTTCTTGTCTCCATTTAATTTTTATATAAATATTTAAGACGCGAAATTCTCTCCCTTTGCTTTACCCTCTCCACTCTCTCTCCCTCTCACTCTTCCTCCTTCTCTCTCTCTTAGCCGCGTGTCCCCCTCCTCCTTCTTTCTCACTGCCAGCCTAACAATTTCTTTCTTTTGCACGCTGCCTCTGCTACTGAAAAGTCATGCTTTCCACACGCTGCCACACAACATCTTTCGTCTAGCCAAAAAAAGGCCTTTTCGTTCGTTTGTTTTTTCTCATTTATTCTCTTGTTTGTTTGATTTCCCGTATTGTATTCTCTTTTTATTTCTCGTCTTGTATTTTTTTGTACTTGTATTTTTATCCTGTATTTTATTGCGCAGTTTTTTTTTGTTACGTCCTGTTTGTGTTCTTACCCGTTTTACCCCGCTGCTTGGAATTTTATTTTAATTCTCTCGCAGGAAGGCTTATCGGACGATGTGTCCTGTCTTGCCTTCGAAACACGCTCGAGTTAACTAGCGACAGCTGATGACGGTGGATTTTTCCTTGTGTAGCATGTCCTGTACTTGTTTTCTTGTTGTAAATTTTTGTTTTTTCCGTTTCTACGTCTTGTTGTGGTGTCCTGTACTCACGTATATTTATTTATATATGCATGTATATATACATGTAGATGTAGGTACGTACATATATGTTTGTATGTATGCATATATTTTTATTTATTACATTATTGTCTGACAGCGCCTCGCGTCGGGTTCGTTTCGATTCTCGGTTCGTTCCATTTCTTGTCTCCATTTAATTTATATATATATATATATATATATCTATATATATATGTATGTGTGTGTGTGTGTGTGTGTGTGTGTGTGCGGCTGTGTGGAAATTTCAGAACATTTTTAAAGAGAAAGTTTGTCTTACAGCTGTTTCTGGGATATTAGGGATATCCCTTCATCACTTTCCGTTTGTAATGACAAAAATATCAACTGCTATCAGAATTTGCATACCACAGACAAGAAGCATTTCTACCATTTCTACAAACCACTTTCCTTGAATAATGGAACTGCAACTCTAACACCCTGCAAATATTTTTATTTCTACATTCATTCTATTTCCCTATATATTCCTCATTTCCTCTCTTTTCTTAAATAACTCCGTATATTGAACTCTATTATTTCCCTCTATGTAACCATCTCACATCGACTTTGATGAAAGGATAATGCAGTGTCAAAGTGAAAGGAAAGTGAGTACTTACCGCGATAGATCTGTACGAAATCTTTATAACAACCTAAACTGTATTCTATATCAACGCGTTGCCAGTCTACTTGCAGCGAATAATTCGGATCTCCCGCATAGATTAGCCAACTGCAAGACATATTCCTGAAACACACAAATGAGAATCACGTAATATGGATATAACAACTGACGGAATTTGCTGAAGATTATGATAACGAAGATGGCGGTGGTGAGTTTGGCACAAAATGAAGAATGGGTCTGAGTTGAGTGTAATAATTGTTGAGTTAAAATTGATAATTTAGTGATCTGTCTACCCATTAACCAAACCGCTACATTAAAAAATCATATCTACAATCAATCAAGAATCGAAACCGTATATAGTTTCACCGCCACGCACATTTCATCGGCACCCAGGTGGAATTTAAGCTCACAATGCAAAATTTTGGATCGGACACTACACACCCACTCCGTTGGGCAACACTTTTGTTGTTTATTAAGTGAAAAACTGAAAGGCGAGTATTTGAACATTGATTTTAGAGAACCAGAACATTCTATCCAGCACTCCAATAAATTTGCCAATTTGTCTAAGCTTTTGGAATTTTTAATTTAGAAGAACCCGAGGTCACTTACAAGAATAGTACTCGTTATCTTAATGTCTATTTGTTTTGAGTGATAAGAGGGTTATTTATTGTTAACAAGGGGTTCGTTGATAATACAAAAAAATATTGACAATAGGGGGTAATATTTGATAGAAAAGGTATTTGTTGATAACAAGAATAATTATTGATAGCAACAGCAATCATTGTGAGATACTGTGTGTTTTCATTGAAGCTAAATATAAAATTGTAAAAAGGAAAAGATTGGTGCAAACAGTATTTCGAGTCGATAAAAAAAAAATACGATTAGCAAGGAATTTGTCAGCAGTTAATAATTAAAATATTCTTTCGATAACTGACCAATGACCATCAACACATTCTGGTAATTACAACAAAGTAGGTGATAAATTGCTTGATAAACTCTGTTTTTGAAGCTATTGCTCGAACGACCGAGTTTCATGTTAAAAAAGACGGAAACACGTAGAACATCGCTGCGAGTGTCCCCTCTCCTGATATTCAAAGACGAACACACACATACACACGCAGTCACACAAGTTCACAATGAAACAGGAATATGAGAATGATTGAATATTTCTTTGAATAAAAAGAAAGATGGGAGGTCTCAGTAGACTTCATCCTCCCGATAAATTTTACTCTCAATATAAGGTTACAGTATCAGGAAACGTTCCTTTGTTATTTTTTCGTTATACATATACATACATATGTGTGTGTGTATATATATATATATATATATATATATATATATAAATATACATGATATATATATATATACAATAATAAACTAGTAATTAATAATTCCACCAAGTAGAATTCGGCATGTTAAAAGGACCATTTTTCGGTAAACTTAAACAATATTTTATAATTACGAGTATAATTAGGGTTCAGCAAAGATTTGTTTTACCACATACCGAACTTTAGAAATAGCAGCCAAAGAACCTTAGCTATTTCTTCTACTATAAGAAGAGACACCCGGATAAAACAAAACAAAACAAAACAAATATATATATATATATATATATATATATATATATATATATATATATATATATATATGTTGTTATATTTCGGAATGGTCATATTGCCAGTTTAGCCAATAAAAACAAACGCACTATATATTTGGTGTTATTTTGCTTCAGTGATATTTATTTTTTACATTAATCTTAATCTTATTTCGGCCAGAGTTCTTTCGTCACACTCCTGTGACCGCATCACACACACATATATATATATATATATATATATATATATATATGTATACACATATATATCGTTGCTATTATGCAAAAGTGTCGTAAGTCTAAAACGTTACTTTTACAGGGAAAAACTAGTTTCCCCATTCCATTTCTTTTTATAGTAGCAACAGTTTCCGCTTGATACTTTGTTGGCTGCATAAAATGGTAATTCCATGCATGTATGATATTTTCAGTCTGAAATATTTTTGCAAAATTGTCGCATTTTTTTTTCAGTCATTTGAGTGCAGCCATGCCGGAGCACCGCATTTAATCGAGCACATCGACCCCAGGACTTATTCTTTGTAGGCCTAGTACTTATTCTATCGGTCCCTTTTGCTGAACTGCTAAGTTACGGGAACGTAAACACACCAGCATCGGTTGTCAGGCGATGGTTGGTGACAAACACAGACACACAAGCTCACTCACACACATATATATGGACATATACGACGGGCTTCTTTCAGTTTCCGTCTACCAAATCCACTCACAAGGCTTTGGTCGGCCCAAGGATATAGTAGAAGACACTTGGCCAAGGTGCCACGCAGTGGGACTGAACCCGGACCCATGTGGTTGGTAAGCAAGCTACTTACCACACAGCCATTCCTGTTTGTGGAACTTACTACGCTTTTCAAAAATGCTAAACCGTTATACTACAATTTGACAATTTTCATATCTTGGCATCTGAAGCAGCTGGATATACTTTGACCAAGCAAAATAAAAATACTGAGAAAAAAACCGGATATATATATATATATATATATATATAATATATATATATATATATATATTATATCGGCGCAGGAGTGGCACATTTGGCAAGTATCTTCTACTATGGCATTAGTCGACCAAAACCTTGCGAGTGCATTTGGTAGACAGAAACTGTAAGTCATATATATATATAATATATGTATAATCAAAATAAGCAACAAGTATATCCAAGGTAGAGTAGTACAATTGTTTCATGCTACTTCATTTTATTAAACACTGTAAGCATTACATCAGTTTTAAGATGTCGAGCAATCTTCAGCCACTTATAGAAATTTCTAATCAAACGGACAATGCACTTTCTTATCCATATTTCATTTGCCAACATTATAAAGAGGGTAGATATATAGACAGAGAGGCTGATTTCATTCTTAAGAACATGATAGTAGTATGTTCTCGTTTAAAAAAGAAGATAAAGAAATGTACAAAATGTGACACTATAGGCTAAAAAAAAGGTCTGACACTATAGGCTACAAATAATGTGACACCATTGGCTGCAAAAAGATGTAACATTATAGACTAAAAAGTAAAAAGAAAAGAACAAGTCCCCTGGGGTGTCTCTTTTGATTGAACCATTATCGAAAATGCATCAGTGACTGGCCAAGTGGAAACCTGTAAACAATGACGCTGTTTTCTCGAGTTTATTTATTTATTTATTTCAATAGATGTGTAAATAATGGGTAAATAGATCGAATAAACCAGAAGAAAACAGTAATATAACCAGTAGGGACGAAATAGGGGTATTTACTAAGATGAGATCTATTCATCGTTATGCATTATCGTCTGATTCAAAGGCGGTCATTTTGTGTGAGAATTACCGAAGAAAACATCACATTATTTGTAATAAGGCGTAGCTTGAACAATATAAAAAACAAAAAGAAGTTAAGAATTGAAGGCATATTTGCAACTTACTTAACATATTTACTGAAGTATCCGGGAGACTGAATGAGTTGCCATGAACTCGTGCTCGCTGTTAAGTTCTTTGTTTCTAAACAGTCATTAACGGAGTCTACAAAAATAAAGAAAAAGGAAGGGATAAATTATGCAATCAAATATACAAATGCCTAGAAGTATATGCATTCACACACACACACACACAAAATATGCACGCACGCACGCTCATAATATTTTACAAATTTTAATGTTTTAGCAAAGAAACATTGCTTTTCTAAATCTGTAACAAAACATTTTGGATCTGTAAAACGCAATTGAATAAGTTAAAAATATCTCTGAAATTCCAGCATTCAGCGCGAATTCGATTTAGAACATTGAAAACAATTTCCTCACGGTAAATAGTGGCATAATATTTGAAAGAAAGAGTGAAGTCAAGCGACATAATTTTATGTTAGGTAAAATCCATCTACATAAAGAAAAACTGCTTCAACTGAAGTTTTAAATGTATAAACGCTTGCTAGTATAAAAAATGTAAATATGTATCGTTTTGGGAGGATCATTACACCAATAGCAACAACACACGCACTGATTCAATATCATTTCTCTATTTTTAGTTAGCTTCACGCCTAAAACCTTGTATACCAACGTGTAGAGTACGTAGATGTAATATATGTCTATATACATATTTATGTTAAAAGCAAATATATGGTTTTAATTGTGTGCGTTAAAAAATCGCATAGATACGATCATCTAAATGGAAAGACAGCAATAACGTAGCAATGTGCGATAAGAATGGGTAGATATTTGTATACATGTGTATGGTTCTATGAGCAACTGTATATGAAAATATGTTTATACATATGTATGTGTGTATGCATGTGTGTGTACATGCGTGTGTGTGTGTGTGTGTGTGTGTGTGTGTGTGGTAGAGCTAACCATAGGAGTAATGTAAAACTAAATGTAAATTTTCGATACTAATATCAGAAAAATGTTCCTCATACCGTTGTAAATTAACTGGTTTCTGTCAGTAAATATACTGTAATACTGTATATTTGTATTGTACTGTAATAATGTACTGGTGTATATTAATGAGCCAAAGCGGAGCATCTCTGTGCCCCTTCAAAAAAAAAAGGTTAAACTTATACTGTATATTGTAACTGTCAAAAGACAGTCCTGTTAGATAAGCATTGAACATAGACAACCTCTATCATATATATATACACGAGTTCAGCAAAATTTAGATTCAGATGAATATGGTACTTAAGTCAAAGGCACCAGAATTTGGTATGGTATTATCCATATAAATCAATTGGTGTGATTATAATCAAAATAAGCAACAAGTATATCCGAGGTAATGTGGTACATGAAACGATTGTACCACATTACCTCGGATATACTTGTTGCTTATTTTGATTATATATATATATTTATCAAATGGGTGTGTTATAAAACTATTCCGCACATACAATAACAGCTATACTAACAATCCAACATACGTCTATTATCAGCTGCCCCACGGATGTCACTATGCTTTCGACACCTGATAAATAGGAAATAGTGGCACAACAAGGTACCGATTTTTGATGGAAATAGCAATCGATAATCACTCGACGCTAGGTAAAGCTGCATTGAATGTAGAGAGGCAAAGATGTGTGCAGGCGGCGAAAATAAAAAAAAATTCGTCTCACCTCTTGGAAGAACGCCAGAGAAATGGACAACGTGGATTGCGTATATTGCGGGGGCTGAGATATCTTCGTAGATATCCTGTTATGGCTCTTTGTCTAAACTTTCCCTGAATTATTTTCAACTTAACGCAGTGTAAATATAAACCCGAGTCAGTCTATTGCCAATGTGTGTATATTGGCGAAAATTACGAGTAACTGACGGGCTTGGAGCTCTCCGACTCCTCGCTGTTTTTAGGTTTGAAACATCGCCAGGGGCAGGTTTTAACTTATTTCCCCTTCGCTCTATTATTGACACTGGTATCCGTTACCATTTTAGCGACACACTTCATTTGACATTTACCACATATTTGTTGTCTCCTTCGAAAAATCTTGCAAGAAACAGAATGTTGTTTTAACGGGAACATTCACTTAAGATGTACAAATTTCATTTCAAACAAGAGAGATATTCGTTATTAAATTATAAAATGGTTGTCGTTTCCAATCATAAAGAATATAAATACAATTTCATAAGTTATATTTGTTTCTCTCCATTCCTCTGCTTGTCTATGCACGCATGTTTTCTTCTAAAATTGATCAAAGCTGAAAATACAAATAACCTTTTCTGTCAGGTTTTCGTTAGCAATGTTAATGATTCTAGTATAAATTTCTGTACAATTCTAAAAGAAGCAAATTATCCTCAGAACAAAGGATCACACACACGTATACTCACATAAGCACACACACATACACACATACACAACCCGCGCGCGCACACACGTACAGGCATGTATATTCAGATTCATACGTATTCTTGGAGGCTGGTTGGCTGCCCATAACTTGTCCCTTAAACTGTTGTTACTAGTGGACGACTACAGTAGGAACATTTGCAAGGGAGGCATTCTGCAGAGCGAATAATTCAAAGAAGAATGAGTTGATGCCGTGGTTAGTTTGGTGGTTATGCTTGGACATATTACGTGAGGCAAGAAGCGGAGACGTTCGTAGGTTCTGAAGTTGTTTAATATAAATGACAAGATATCCTGTTGTGGATCTTCGTCTAAACCTTCCCTGAATTATTTCCAGATGTAAAAGACCTAAAGCCACTGTAAGAGCATTCGAAATATCAGCCATAACACAGCACACGCATGTGAACAAGAAGTAGAAGTGTGTTTGCTAATGTTTTGTGTCAATCAACTTTTTTCTTGATGAAGATTTGCGTGTATAGCGGCAAACTCCCAGATACTTGAACGCAGAGATTTTTGTTTTGGGATGTGGTTGAAATATTTTCTGAGTTTGAAGTGGAAGCTTTGCCATTGGGATGTACTCTTTGCCCTTCTATGATGTGCAATCGCTAGAGAAAACCGTCAGTGAAAGCGAAGCACGGGATTTCAAGGGATCCTGCTGCGTCTAGTTGCGTGCATTTCTTTTACTTTTGAAAGAAGGCGACGTAGATTGATAAATGTTTGTTTATGAGCTGTGATTGTTCTTATGGTAGTCATAGCGATTAGATTGGTATGAATGATATCTTTGAAAATGGTTTTTAATCCGGATTTAGATTTAGCTGTGTCTAAGCGGTCCATGGATGACACAAGTTCGAGAAAAGTTATGGAGAGCAGAAAGACGGTGTCAGCGTTATTGAAAGTGATGACAAATATGGCATTGACGGGTAGAAGGAAGGGCACTAGAGGCGCAAAATCTTAACTAAAAATGTAAAACATTCAATGGCTACGAATTACAAAGGATAAAAGAAACTTCGTATGGAATACTCTGAATTCTTGGGTTTGTGTATTAATAATATACGAGAAAATAGAAAAAAAAAATTTAAGAATCGTTGATCAGAATAAATCATTTTTGGAGAAACATCCGACATTGAAAATATAACCCAAAATATCATTTTAAGTAAAAGACGAAATCATTAACACAATTTCTGTTCAGTGCCAAATTAACCAAAGAAACAGTGAAAAACTGCAAGTACCATGCTTGTTGAATTTGTATTATAATTCAAGTTGACACTTATGAATTTAAATCGGGTAAAATATTTGTTTGAAGGAATAACAATACTTTAGCAAGTGGAAATTCTATTTAACTTTATCTAAAAGGTATAATGAAGGTGATATAAATGAAACGGAATAAATTGTTGGGAGAGCCGAATTACTGTAGACCGTCAATAAATGTGAAGAACACAGGAGCAGATAAATTCTCTTGAGTAAAAGGTGAGATTCATGGGATGCATGTAAATTTTCAAAATAACAAGATTTCCGAATCTACTGAAAATATTACACAAAATTTAGAATCTAAAATGTATTTATTAAAAATTCCCTGCGTTTACACTGAATCGATGCTGAAATAATTGTTGAAAAAATGTAATTAAAATCCGCCAATTAATTCCCATTAAGAAACTTGTGAAATGGCCTGGCAAAATACAGAGCAACTGTAGGAATTTAAGAGCATTTTCGACATAATTCCTTGCGCGCATAAACATGGATATACATATAGGAAAAGGGACACACACACACACACGTATATATAGATACTCATACATATACCTTCACTTCATACATGCACACAAACAAATGTGCGCGCGCGCACACTCACACGCACGCAGACATATATATATATATATACGTGTACACACACATCTTTGATATCTCGAATACTTCATTCCCTACGGCTGTTTCGACATCCCCACATATGTTCACAAGCATATTATTATATTATTATTATTATTATTATTATATTCTTTCAATTTTGTTTCTATTTCTTGCCGTGTGTCCTCCTAAGACATGGGGCAAAGAAACTCATTGTAGGCCATCAAAATAAACACACCAGATTGATAATTTACAAAGTCGTATGATAGAAAAAAAAGGGGGGGGAGAAAGACAGAGAGAAAAAGGAAAAAAGAAAAAGTAAACAAAAAAAATAAAGGGGGAAAGAGAAAGAAAATTCACAGCGATAAATACTCTTCTCAACGCGTGTGACCAGTTACCAGGTAAGATAACCTTTTGCCCTTCCTGCATGGATAGTAGGCCAGGGATCATCCTCAAAGCATTTTCGGTTCTTTTTTTGACCACTCCAAGTGCTCCTACAATCATTGGTATCGTAACCGTCTTGAGATGCCTCATTTTTTTTCGATTTCAATTAGACAATCTTTTAGAACATCATTTGCTCTCATCATTCATTATCGCCAATAAGAATCCATGTGCAGGATCACACACGCTCAACATTGAAGTCACAAACTATTCAAGTTGAAGTTATTATTACAAATTCAACGCAGAAATCTCTCGGTGGTTCTCTTGTGCGTCATCACAGAAACGAAGCTGTATGCATATACACACATGTTTAAGTGTGAATATACTACATATGCACAGATATAGGCATACATATGAAGTACACACGCACACATGTACACTCTCATACACACACACGTATTTCTACACACATACTATGTTACATGCATATATAACATTCACTGAAATACATTGTACATGCACGCATGTGTGTGTGTGTGTTTGTGCGTGTGTGTGTGTGTTTGTGTGTGTGTTTGTGCGTGTGCAAGTGTACTTGAGAGAACTTGTTAATAGATGAAGCGAGCAAAGCGCAAAACCAGATTAATGCAATTCTTAGGCGCCTGACTAGATGTGCCAGGATCGTAGAAAAGAACTGTCAGCACATTTGATTATTTAATGTTTTTAACAGAGTTTCATGTCAGAAGCAGATGGAAAACAACTTAACATGAGCAAAAAAATTGTTTATTTAACATAATTCTTCTATCAAATCACTAATAATAAGTAAACCAAAAGAAGAAGAAGAAAATACTTGGTTCAGAAAAGTATTTCATGTGTTGGATGTTCATCCTTTTAAACTAAATAGCATAACAATGCCGAGTGGAAATTTCTACATCTTAAAAGCTAATTTCTACGTATAAGTAATGAAAAGAAAGCATATTTATTATATGCTGACCGGTAGCAAATATGATCCAGTCCATCTATTACTTAAATCTATGTTGACAGCAAGTCTACAGCTATAGAAATCCATTTTAATAGAGACTCAAAATGATATTAAGTATATACCTGAGAGACATTATGATGCACGAATTAATAGAATTCTGTGATTTTTTACATCGTTATTTATAGCTATTCGATGCATTATAAAAGTACAGAAATGGACTGGTGTTTCTTGTTTAGAATTTAATATTTTTCATGAATCCCGATAATTCAAGTAACTGGTTTCTAACTCCTGACTTTTCCCGGCGTCAGACAAACAACAGATGAATCTATTATGTTAACAAGGTTGGTGTTTGTTGTAATGATTTAATTCTAGGTTGGTCCTTATAGAGCAGATCTATTACAAAGGTGCGCCAGACTTGACTATTCCGTCTTTTATGAAAACATCCTAACTCTAAGACAACAGCATTCAAAATGTACTTCGCGTTTCTTCACACGTCAGTGTTCGGAAGAGACTTTAGCTGCTATATTTAAGCAGTTTGAGCAACCTCACAAAGATTCTATCGTTAGTTCTGAGACAATGTGCAATTATTTACCACCCAGTTTAGCATAGCTATTAATATTGAAGCCCTCTATAACTGTGTTATATATATATATATATATATATATATATATGTTCGTCTCTTCAAATCGTACAGGTGTTATATTTAGCATTCGGCCCTTGGCTACACATTTGTGGGAGAAGCGGACAATCGACTGAATCTAATTAAAATATTTCTGAAATATTTACTTTAGCGATATTGAAGAAATAAAAAAGTAACGCCATTGTGACACACAGGAATCTAAGTGTATGGTTGCACTAATTCCACCAACTTTGATCTAACAGTAAATAATTTTTCTCGTATCATTTCTGAATTATAACCGATCATGATTTGAGGAAATATAATCGAATCATTTAATTCTTTAAATGCACAACATTGTGTTGTATTTCCCCGTCTAATGCATTTCCCCTTTTCCAGCATAAATTCTTGTTTCTTTAACCATTACCTTTCATGTGAACTGAGCGCCAGTTGACTTAATGAAGTGAGACAAATTATATTTTTAATTAGCATAAAGATAAAAATCATTTGTGCTAAAATAATTCATCTGAAAAATCAGAGACAACGACTGAAACATTTAAACTGATTGGAA
>NC_043009.1:69813601-69848601 GCF_006345805.1 Octopus sinensis
GATCTCTCCGCGTTTTAGACGTCAGGGTGTAATTCGACGGAGAATTGAGTAATAATTTCAGCACTTCATGCGACCAATTCAAAGTTTGCTCTGTCAAATAACTTATATATTCAGCTGACTGGTAACTTTGATAATGCATTGACCCTTGATTATTTAGTTCTGTTCTTTCTCAAATTAAACCATCCTAATTTATATAGCATTACGATGAGTTCCTCTCTTGCCACAACTTTGCCGTATTAATACGGAATGAGTTTAGATATTCCACACGCGTAGTTTCCGTAAATTATTAATCGAACAGCAGAACGTATCCGTCTTGATTCGATATATAAATGATAATTGACTCAGAGGAAATGAGGAAATACACTAGCAAAAGCAAACTTTCTATCAGGCAAATAAGAGCTAACTAATGTCAATTTATACGTCGCACTTGTTGCTTCCTAACTAGCTTAGCAGTGAGCTCTGTGTTTACTAATTAGGAATAAATATCTTAATATTGCGTGTGCGATGTTACTAAGCATGTATATAACTCACCAGACGTACCCTTGAAAGCGTAAAAGTATTTGATATGCTGCAAACATCGCGAGGCGAAATTCGATTTTAAAACATTCGTGATGCCTTTTTGCAATACAGCAGTAGACACACTCGCCTGTGCAGCGCTGTACGCTGCTGGTTTTCTGGCTTCTTTAAGCATTAATCAGTTTCTTTTCTTCAATATGATTGTGTGGCATTAAATTTGTTTTTACGTATGCATGATTATATAAGAATACTATATTCACATACGTAATGCTCTGCATGCGAACAACAATAAATATTTACTTGGGAAACGAGACAATAACAGCAGGGAGTAATCTTTTATTCAGATCAAATGTTGGTGTATACGATAGATACAAGTAGGATGACCTTTCTTTAGCAAATGTTTATTGTTCTCGGGGCCGGCCCGAAGGTTGCTGGCGCCCCGGGCAAGATGAACTTCGGCGTGTACAAGCTGACGGTCGTGGAAATTTCCTTGTCTTTGTCACGCTGTCCTTAGCGCCCCCTAGCACATGTCGCCCCGGGGGACTGCCCGACTTGCTGGTATCTTCAGAAGGCCCTGATTATTCTACCATTTAACATGCAGGACAGTGCATTTAAGTTTATTATCCTTACGTATAATATACACACAGAAACAAATTTAATATGAACTATATATATATATATGCATGTGCATATACGAGGATATGAAAAGTCTTGAGCCTCAAAAAACCAAAACATGATACAAGACTTCAAGGTTAAAAGACCTTGAAGGCTCAAAACTTTTCATACGCTCCTCGTATATGTGTATACACACACACACACACATATATATATGATATCTGGCACTCCATCGGTTACGATGACGAGGGTTCCAGTTGATCCGATCAACGGAACAGCCTGCTTGTGAAATTAACATGCAAGTGGCTGAGTACTCCACAGACATGCGTACCGTTAACGTAGTTCTCGGAGAAGGTTCAACGTGAAACAGAATGTGACATGGCTGGCCCCTTTGGAGTATTTGTACAACTCATTTTTGCCAGTTTTTGCTGATTATGAAACGAGAAAGATGAGTAAAGTTGGAAGCCGGTGTAAGGTGAAGAGCAAGGACTTGCCCACCACTGCAGACCCACCAACGGGAAGGTGTTACGGTTCAGGGTAGAAACTCTCAGTGGCCGTTGGATACCTTCTGATAACATCGGTTCTTCTTGCCCAAAGCTCACTTTGGTCAGTGGACAAGAAGCATCTTCTCGGTGCTATTAATAACAGTTGTAATAATGAAGTCAAACCAGACGCTGATATTTTAAAACGGCTCATAGCGATTCCTATTAATACATTTATATTAATACAAATATTCAGTGAAATATAAATTAGTTTGTCTGATATGCAGATTGAGAGAAGAGTTGACATCGTTAATTAATTAATTAATAGAAAGTCTACATAGTAAGTATACTTTTTGTACCTTTTTTTAAAAGCGACAGCCTCGATTCATGGCAACAGGCAGGAATTTGAAAGCATACACTATATGTGTGTGTGTATTATGCAGATGTGTATGTATGTATGTGTGAGTGTATGTGTGTGTATGTGCCTGTGTGTGCATATATATATATATGCACACACAGGCATATATACATATACACATGCATACATATACATACACATGCATACATATACATATATATATATATATATATATATATATATATATATATATATATACAGAGAGAGAGAGAGAGAGAGAGAGATAGATAGATAGATAGATAGATAGATAGATAGAGAGAGAGAGATAGAGAGAGAGAGAGAGAGAGAGAGAGAATACACACACACACACACACACACACATATATATATATATATATATATATATATATAGAAAGATACCCACACAAACAAAAACTTATTTCTGAAAACAGGATTTATATGGTTTGAATTTGTTGTGCATAGGTTCCGTTAATTACTTCCGTGTTATTCCATAAATGTTTAATAAATCAAAATGTGATTCAATCAATTGCGTACAACGAGGTGTGGTGTGTCACGTGCGGCGAGCGCATGCGTCGTACGGACAGGTATACCCATAGAGAAACCCACAAACGAATGTTTCTATATCTGTCAGTAAAAGGTAACAACATCAGAACAAAACACGCCCAGCTCCATTCTTGACTACAATTCTCAGTAAATCAAAGACTTTGGCGTAAAACAAAACAAATCTAATAGCACGTGACTGCAGTAAACATAATAAACTCATTCCTACCTCTCTAAATTACCAATTCTCTGTTAGAAATCCCTTGCTTCTCGTAGATACATTTTACGCTTCGCTTTTATCAAAGTGATTACTTCCCCGTCAGTCTTCTAAACTGAGACAAAAACCAAATAAAAACAAGAACTGAACGCGAACTTTCGTTTGTTTTTCTCTTTTAGTTTTATGCTTAACAGTTCTTTATTTTATGTACGAGAACAGCCTTCGGTTCGCTCTTGATATCAATTTTTGTAATCTGAGGTAGTGCTGTGCATGTGGCTATGTACATCAGATACACTTGCATGTATACAGAGGCCAACACACCTGCACGCGTGTATGCCGTTCCATCTCTGTAGGTATAGACACATATGTTTTTTTATGTATTATGTGTGAGTGTGTATCTGTGTGTGTAGATGCGTGTGTAGATGCGTGTGGTACGCTCTTAGTAGATGTACTTTGTTAATTCCTTACGAAATCGATTGTAAATATTGGAGAATTTATTAACCAATTAAATGCAAATTTTGTAAATCGGTAAGACTGAATATTTCTGTGTCGACCACATACTACCGACTTAGTGACCCCCACTATAAAAGATGCGACCACTGACCACTATTTCGTGAAATTTCTGTGTGAACAGAAGGCATGGCAATTCGTTCAAACGATGCAAAATTCTCGAACGATTTAAGCATCGACTGCAGGGGGTGGGGATTCAAGCAATAACAGGTTGTTTTTTTCTTTACCGCTTCGATACTATCTTATGGACTATATTTATAATTCTGTACGTACGTACGTGCGCGCGCGCACATACACACACACACACATACAAGGAAACGGAATTACCAAAATTACATACGCTTTCTTTGTGGCTGGCTTAAAACTTTATGCCAAGAATATGCATGAGATGAAAAAGAGCCTTGACCTAGTTACAACATTCTCAAAGGCTGTAGGGGTTGGAGTTTGGTCAGGATAAATGTTATATGGTTGTGAAAAGGGGGAAAACTATAAACCAGACAAGTAACATTTCTATCAATGATTTGAGTGTTTCCCCTGTATCTGACGAGGAATGTTACAGGTATCTAGGGGTGGATGAAACTATATCTTACAATTGCACCTGTAACGAAACACGTGTCACTAAAAGAAGCCATAGCCACTCACAAAAAGAAATACTGGTGGAATGTAGCAGTGAAGACTTCAATAAAATGTAAGCACAACAAACCTGATATAATGATTCGGGATAGAGACGAGAAACTGTGCACAGTTGTGGGAATTAGCTGCCAAGCGGATTTGAACATAAAGCTGGAGATCAGTGGAAAAGAGAACACCTGTGCTGAACTATTGAGAAATCTGCAGTTGCTCTATCTAGATTACAAGTTCAGGTTTATACCTGTAATCATTGGAGTCCTGGGATATGTAACACACTGTCTAAATGCCAATCTTGGGAAATTAGGCTTCCCAAAACCAGAAAGGAGAAAGCTAATTCGAAGACTACAGAACCAATACATCACTGGAATTGTAAAAATCTGTAAAACTTTCCAGAAGTTTATCAGTTAAATATATATGAGCATGTCTAGATATGTAAATATATGCATGAGAATACATACAAAACATACAAATCTGCACATACATAAATACATACATGCATACATTCATGCATACATACATAGATACATATACATACATACATACATAATACAGACATACATACTTGTATAAATACAAACAAAAACATCCTGTTTTTGATGTTGAAATTCCTATGAAGGAGCCTTGGATTTAGGTTAGAAACCGGTTCTTTTTTGACAAGAGATCTTGAAATAAACTGAATAATGATATACATACATGCATGGATGTATACAGGTATGCTTGTATACATACATACATGCTTACATGCTTACATACATACATATATGCGTGCATGTGTACATACAAACATGCATACATATATGCGTTGCTGATTTAAGCAAGGCATTCTATACTGTTAATGGAAATGCTCTGTGGCTAAGTCTAAGAAAAATAGGTCCCCTCCCAGTCCAACCCATGCCTGCATGGAAAACGGACGTTAAGTGATGATGAGGAGGAAGAAGATTTCCATACATACATATATGAATAAAATGTGTAATTAGTAGGACCGTAAAAATATGCAAGACATTTCAAAAATTCAGCAGGTTGTTCCCTAGCATTGCTGTCATCAAAATTCCAGTGATATATCTTGACTTCATTTTTAGCAGCCAAATCCATTTGTGAGGAATTCCCTTAATTAAGAAAGCACGAAGCGGGGAGAGATCCTGTGTCAAATCTGATGATGCGCATCACGTTGGTTGCTCAACTGAACGTATTTGTTAAATGAACGGGTAAGATTAACGTAATTATGAGGCAGAAGAAACGTGGATCGGTTTGTGACAGATTCGCCGACCGAATTCAACAAACTCAATCTACTGAGACTGTGGCAGGGAAGATTTCAGCGCTGCCAAACGAAATGCTTAATATATGAATATACAATAGATTGCCATATAAATGCAAACACATGTCCTTACACACGCCATTTATATATAAATTTGTACATATACACTTACACACAAAATATGAATTGTACAGAGGTTGTGACTGACAAAAGCGCGCGTGCGCAGGGACACAAATCGCCGGTCTGGAAACAGAAATGCGTGCCGACCGACATTACAAACGGAAGACGTTCATATTTGTACGCTGAAACACACCGACACATACAATAATCTACAAACATAAGCATTCACACCCACATACGACACACGCTAACACCAACACACAGAGATATATATATATACAAACATAATCACGCACACATACATATGGATATGCACACATATACATAGTCACACAAGAAGCTTCACATACACTCATTCGCACTATAATGCGCCAAAAACATACACAACGAGATAGATAGATAGATAGATAGATAGATAGATAGATAGATAGATAGATAGATAGAGAGAGAGAGAGTTGGGAGGGAGAGAGAGACATATGTACAGACATCACATTATACGAGATAATACAAAAACTGATCGCCATTTCTCACGTCCGTCTCCCCCAATATTCATTCAGTTTGTTCTTTGTTTACTCGCAATAAAACGAGGCGATGTTTTTACTTCCTATTAATATTTCGTATTTACAAGATTTATTTCTAAGTTTTCTTTTTATTTATGAAAATAATGTGAGACAAGACAGAGCAGTAGTTGCAAGTTCTGTGGAAACACTAGACTGGATGTAGCTGTAGTTGATTTAATCTTTGTGTATATCTTCAGAAAGTTATACATTTTATAGCATGTAAAGTAGTTATATTTTTTTACTCTGTTATCTTTCGTACATACGTCGACTATGTATCAATCTGTAACACATATCAATTGGTTATTAATGGCCATATGTGTAAATCTATTTTACTTTCTCAATATATAAATCAAGCAGATCTTTATATAGACGGAAGAGGGCTTTTAAAACTGTAATAATAAATATCACCATTTTTTAAATTGGCAAAAGGCCACAATGCCACAGATCTGTAAGTGCACAGCGGCACATTACCACAAGAGTACAATGCTATAATTTTACAGCGCTACAAAGTCACAATGATGCAAAAGCTGCAATGACACATGTAGAACAAAACCATGAGATTGAAGTTCAAAGGTCACAAAGAAAGAATACCACTGTGACACAAATTCATAAAGACATAAAAAGCTATAAAGCGACGAATTTATAAAGTAGTGAGGTCTATTCTATATCCAGTGTATTACAGTGGCTTCAGAACTAGTTATACTATTACTCGACTGGTACTTTACTTAATGAGACCTGGAGGCAAATTTGCCCCAGTCTCAACTGATCTCGGGACATAAATAGTCGAAAGAAGTACCCCAAGTCGTATCGTCACCTTTCTATCAAATCCGTCAGCTCACTACCTTAAACTCTTTCGCTCCTAATGGGACACATGTATCTCAAGAAAAGTTTTTTTAATGCTAAAAGTGAATTTTCTTCATTTGAAATGGCTTGGGATGGGACAAATTAGGGTTACAGCTTAAGGAGTAGGAGGAAAAAAGGGAAGAGTTTGCTTGTCCAGAAGCGATTATCTTTTATAACAAATATATGGCTGGAGTAGATCGCTCTGATCAAATGGTACCACTATGAACTGGATCGAAAAGTACAAAATGATGGACTAAAATGTTCTTCAGGCTTCTGATGACAACTGTTTATAACAGCTATGTTATATTAAAATACATAATAATCTCCATTATTTCAAAGGTTTGGCAACATACAACTTCAAACTTAGATTGCATAGGTATAAACATCTCGTATATTAGGAAAAACAGACATCTCCTCATTGACTAAATTCTTCTGGGAACTTCGATACAAAGTGTGGTGCAGCTGCAGAAGTGTTCAGTTGAAGTCTTAGAAATTCTCAAATATATATTCAATATAATTTCATCCATCCATCTCCCACTATTCTTCTTCGTGGGTGTAGGGTCCTCAGGCAACTCCTCCATGGGGCCCTAACGGAGGCAATCGCCGTCAATCTTCATGATATATTCCCAAGCACGATTAACTGAGCCTGTAGATATTATGTAACCATCCCATTCTTGGTCTACCGCCAGGTCTTCTGCCCGTTGGCTCTGCTTGAAGAATCAGTTTTGTAATTCTTTCCTGCAAAGCACCAGAGCTGTGACCTCTTAATGCCAGGAAGTAGCGACTCCACCTAGTGAGTGGCCCTGATCATCGTTCTATGCATCTTGTTAAGAAATGTTACTCTAGATTTACTTTTTATCATTTGCATTTGCGATCGTACTCTTTCGACAATTGGCCAACATCTGTGGACAAAAGTGAGGAGAGGCACCAAGGCCGAATTAAACACGGCGAGTTACCAACATCTTGTTTTATGTGGATGGATCGAATGCTGGAGCTGGCGCACTACGATGGCAGCAACTACAATTCTAGCATCCATTTCTGCCTCTTGCATTTCATTATATGTTGCAAGGAAACTGAAGTGCCGAAGCTTGTTGAAGAACAGTGTTTCTTCTATCCTGGATGCAGCACAATCGACCAGATATCCATTTTATGGCAGATCTTCGCGAAATCGGGAGAATATTGGCAAGAGGTAGATGCGTGCTTGGTAGAACACGCATGGCCGCGTAGCACATGTTATCGGAGTGCCTGACATTAATGGGAAGCTTCTGGTTGAATTTATCAAAAAAATTATTTTCTCGGACAAATTAGGGACCCTGATGGCTGTCAGATCCCCTTAAGCAACCAACTGGCAAAATGTGGTCAGAAGACGTTTGTAATATTCCCATTCTACAAACTACACAACACAAGTGAAGTTGAGAGAAAAGGATTTTCTTGATAAATTCAAAACTGTTCCAATTGGACAGTTATAATGATGCTGCTGCTGCTGATAATAATAATAATAATAATAATAATACTAGTGATACCACCACCACCACCACCACCACCAATAATAAAATTGGTGGTGAGGATGGTAGTAGCGTTCACTATATGAACATTGACTCGATTAAAATGTATTACCTATCTACCTATTTATCTATCTATTTACTTACGTATCCATTTACCTATACGTATACATAACTCTGTCTTCTATAACCCCGACAGCAAACCATACAATATGAGGATCTACCCCACAGCCTTACCCCCCAACAAAAGGGTATGTATCCCACCACAGGTTGACAGTGAGGCAAATATTTCCTTAGCTAGAAATAAACTGCGACACATTTTAAACCGGTACAACCACTAAAAACAGAATGAGAGGTGGGCCCATCAACTCAGTTCATCTGTTGCCAAAGGCCTACAAAAACTGAAACAACGAATAGGAACCGGATGTTAGTACGCCTCCCTACGGACATCCCACCGAACTAAGCAACACATCAGTAGCATGAGAGACGTTGCACCACAGGCACATGAAAGAGTTGGAAAACTCCTCGATGCACACATGGGAACGTGGTGCAACATGCTCCCACACAACAAACAGACTGCACAAAATTTCAAAGCATTCAACAACGATGTTCGTATACTCTACGAGCTACGTATGGACCATAAACCCTACGTAAACCCCATTACGAGGCCCCTAATCCAGCCAGTTTGTGGAGCGAATATCGCAGCGATTATGAGTTATCGTACTTCTTCTCCCAGGTGTTTCGGCCACTCATTGAAATGTCCCCAGAGGTCCGTGCTAGCACGGAGGATCTCCTTCCTAGAATCAGTAGTTGCAACCATTCTAATGACCTCACAGGTTGTATATTGGGTAGTATGGACGTAGTTTCACAAAAATGCATTGAGATTATCTGTGAGAGTGAAGTAGAGTTCGGGGAAGTCAACACGAGGGAACTAAACTATGACTGTAACTACCTAGACAACCAAGACCTCAGTAGATTCTTTCCCACCAGGTCACAGAGGATAAGTTCACTCATCATCACCTCGGCAGTGAAGAAAAGCACCGCAGAGCGCTGGAGTGGCTGGACAGTACCCTCCCACGAGCCTGAGAACAACAGTCAGATGGAAAGAATGATTTCACATGCAATAGCGGCCAGCATAAGAACCACCTCGAATAACCACATAGTAAAGTTCAACAGGAAACTATGCATGCAGGTTCAAGGTGTAGCCATTGGTGTCGGTGTGGCTGGAGATGTGGCCAGCCTCTTCATGACCTGGTGGGACAGAAAACTTAAACAAGCCTTAGCGGAACAATTCACAACTTTACTCTAGGTATGTAGATGTCATTCATATTTTAGTTAGGACAAACTATAGTAACTGTAATGTAGAAACTGAGAGGAACATAATGGAGAGCATCCAGCTAACTCCATCCACCAAAGTATCAAGGTAACTGTAGATTACAACAAAGTGCAGCTCCTCCATTCCTATTACATAAAACCCAAAGCTTCTAAGTGTGTTGTTCACAAGAAGCCAGCTTTGCCACACAACATGAAAATCAAAACATACCGATAGCAGACTTAGAATAATGAACAACCTGTCCCCACTATGCAAACCCTATGAACCAAATGAAATGTGTACAGAACTTCGTGCAGCGCATACAATTCTCTGGATATGATCAGAAAGACAGGATTTGGGTATTCAGGGGAACTAGAAAGCAGTTAGCATTATATGTAATGAAGCCAGTGGTGCCTGCCCTAGATATAGAAGCAAAGGCACAGCCATACACAACAGACGCACGTACATAGTCACACAAACCCATACACAGATACACTCAAACATGCACACACAAGGAGACAGAAGTAGACACATACACATACAAACAAACATGAACATACAAACACATGAATATGCAGAATACACACATACAAACGTGTACACACGCATATATACCGAAAATAGGTAAATAGAACCTTCGAACAGAGACGATCAGTGGCGACACCTGCTGAGTCGACTACGCTACATTGACAAAGGGCAAATAGCCTGAAACGCGTCTGTAGCTGTCTGACTAGCAGTGTGAAGCGGCTGACCTCCCTTGTTCGAAGGTTCTAACGGACACAGTTTGTGTGTCATATAGCTATCTTAAGGCGATGTGTACATGCTATTTACACAAATCATTTATGATGTTTGATTAAATGTAGATAGGGAATAGATTGATTTATAAACTGCACCGAACTCAAATTATTTTTTATATTCTGACTTGAATTTTCTAATTAATATTTGTTAGTGCAAAACCCGGAATTACACAGAATTATACGGGATTTGGCGATTCAAGTGTCAAGGAACAAACATCTTCATCGGTTTTAAAACTCTTTTTATCTTCAAATTTTACAGTGATGACCGGATCTCCTCTCTTTTATCATTCTCGGCCTACTTTCTAAAACTGACATTTTTAAAGGTCGTCTAGCCCTTGTGAGAAAATGGGTTTATTTAGAAATATGTTGATAGGTCTACAAGGAGAAGCGAAAGAGGGGTGGGGGAAGAAGAAAAAAGAAAATTGTTAGGAAATTTTACTGGGTTGACCACACCAACATCTATCTCTCTATCTCTCTCTATCTATCTGCCCTTTCCCCACCCTTTACTTTTCTTGCTCTTTCTTGATTACCCCGAAACCTCTCTGTCTATTTCCTCCTCTTTTCTCCCCTCCCCCACCAAATAAAACAAAATCATTTTTCTCCTCTTCTAAACAAAGCAAAAAAAAACCAAAAAAATCCGATTCATATAAATGAACAAAGAAACGGTCTGTTCTTATTCTTTTGATTTTGTCTTGAGTTCAATAAACGAACGAAAGCGCAAATAAAGAATTATCCAAAATTCTGACTGCCTCCTTTTACTCAATATACAATACCTGTACACCACTTCAAACACTACACAACACACACACTCATGCATTTTCGCTCAAATTTCCAGCGATTTAACATGGGACCCATTGACAACAACGTAGCTTTCATTTGACAAGAGTATCTTTTGGCCTGATGTGTAGCTACCGGAATACTCCTTGTTGAGAAATCACTACTTCTAAAGCTCGGCTAGGAAACATGTAGCCTGGATTTCACCTACTCTGTTCTCTAAATTTCAATTTTTATTCGCATATACAGCAGCCCCAGTTGCTAACTGTGAACTATAAAATAACTTTTTTCAGCTTCGATATGGGAAAAATTTACAACCTTCTCCGTCAATAAACTATTATTGCTCCTGAAAGTTGGTTTTTTTTTGTGTGCCTTGTTTTCTTTTATATGTTGCTCGTATATGTGCCTGTGAATATACCTGTAAGAAAAAATATGGGATTATACAGGCATACACTAACCTACATACGAACACACATACCAATACAGCAAGCAGATAGCTATATATATACGCACGTGCATATTAACATACACACACCTGTGTTTGTGTGAACAGGCGCATGTGTAGACATCTAAAATTTGCATGGTCTGCCATTCCTATTTTTCTATATTTCAATAGTTTGCTCCGAACTTAACACCATTAAAACCAATCAATCAATAAATAAATAAATATGGAAGAGAAAGAAAAATGATACTAGATTATCATCAACATTCTTTAAATTTTCTCGAACGTTGCGAAAGACAAGACATGCGTTTCGTGTTTATTTAGACCCCGTCATAAAATTCTTATTTTCACTTTTTAAGGAAGAACTGGGAAAATTTACTGTTGCTTTGGAGCCCAGACTACAATTGACAAATATCTAGAACTCTCTATTCTGTTTGCGAGGCAATTAAAATAGTAATGAGTCAATATTTAATGGCATCAGTGATTCAGTGCACCACTTCCCATTCATTAAAGAGGTGTCTTTATTTCAATGTGGAACACAAACATATATATGCATAGTCTTTCTCTCTCTTCCCTTCTCTGCCTTTGTGTGTGTGTGTGTGTGAATGTCTGTTTATTCATGTTCTTGTGCAAATACAGGAAAAAATAATTAAAATTACATACAGACACGTTTCCATGTTTCAATTGAACAGGAACGTGGAAGTGGAGAGAGAGTTGCTGTTGTAGATTAGATTTATTGATAGTTGGGTGAAATTTTGCGAAAATTGCAAGATTGGATAGTATCGACCTTAGTATCGACCTATGGGGGCGGAGAATAGGAAATGGAGAGGGCATTTGGCCTAGGTGTTCAGGGATATCTTGGACGGTGGGCTCCCTCGATTATCTCCACCGGTCCTCCTGAGCCAGGAGGACAACATCATTAAGAGTAATAAAGCTCTTCATTATATATATATATATATATATATATAGGGGGGGATAATTCACAAAAAAAAGGACGAAGGCAGGTGGTGTAGATAACAAACAGATGTATTAGTTTAACGCTCGGGAAGTGAAAAAGTATTTAACGTTTCGTGCCTACGCTCTTCCACAGAAAGAAACAAGGAGAGAAAATAAAGAATGTGTAGTGGCTAGCGATCTATCATGGCGAATATATATATATATATATATATATATATGAAAAAACAAGTCAAAAATAGAAAATGCTAAAATAATTTTATAGTGAACATTTCAGTACCGGTTTCGGTCATTTTGAGACCTTTTCAACTGTAACGATTAAATAATTAAATTTAGAAAAATTAGAAGAAAAGTTTTTTTAAAAGAATAGTAGTGTTCAGATTTAAGTGGCATTCTGCCTTTCTCTGACTCCCTTGTTTGCACTTGTGTGTTCGAGGTAGTTGTGAGTTCTTGGTAGAGTAGTAGAGGAAGAAGGCTGGTGAGGAAAGGGGGGTGGGAGAATCTGGGAGTGCCCTGATGGTCGTATTTTGAATGGTCAGTGGCGGCTGGCAGTCTCAGTTCAATTCAGGAGAATATTTATATTGACAGGCTTGTTTATAGAATTAGCGTAGGTGTTATACTAAAAAACATTAGTGACAAAGTTAAGGGGTAGGGGGTGGAGAAGTAGAAGAAGAAGAAGAAGGAGAAGGAGAAGATGACGATGATGGTGATGGTGGTGATGATTATGACGACGATGATGATGATAATGATGATGAAGAAGAAGAAGAAGAAGGAGAAGATGGTGGTGATGATGGTGGTGATGATGGTGGTGATGATGATGACGACGATGATGATGATAATGATGATGATGAAGAAGAAGAGGAAGAAGAAGAAGAAGAAAAAAACAGAGAAGGGAGAATATGAATGGGTGTAAGTATAGCTATGAAGGGGCTGATTAGTAATGGATTCTATGGAGTGTAGTATTTGTGTGTGTATATATATTTTTTTTCTTTTATTCTAAAGTTGAGGTATATTAATTGTTTGTCGTAGACCCGTTAAGAAGTGGCTTGTATTTTGTAATAAAGAGATTTTCTTTACTTATTCTTTGTCTCGAGGTTGTATCGTCCCTAAATTGGTAGAGGGGGGAAATTCTGAAGTTTGGTGTTTTTTTGTTGGCGCAAGTATCTATGTGTTGGCTAAAAGCTATTTTTCTGTTTTGGGGAATTTTTATCTGGGATCTGTGCAGGGCCATTCGTTTACGCAAACCATTTTTTGTTTGGCCTATGTACTGCTCTTGACACCCGGAGCAGGTTAGTGAGTATATTAGGTTCTCCGAAGCACATGTGAAGTTGCTTTTCACTGTAAACCGTTGTCCCTGTTTGAAGGAGAACTCAGAACCCTCGATTAGATAGTCGCATATCCCGCAATTCTTCCACATTTTTTTACTGTCGGCTTCTGTGTTGAAGAGTGAATTCGGGCTTGTGTAAGGAGACTTTTCATGGATCTAGGCTGTCTTTTGCTTTTTATGATCGTGTGTGTTTGGAGGATTGTGTTCATTCTGTGGTCTTTTTTTAGGAGGGGTATGTTGTGGAGGATGGTGTCGAAGGCTTCGTTATTGAGAGGGTTGTGTGTGGAGATGTATGGTAAGGCTTTTGGTTGTAAGTTTTTCTTTGATTTGTGATGTCTCAGTTCCTTGATGTTAAGTTGAAGGGCACGTTGAATGCCCATATATATATATATATAATATATATATATATATATATATAATATATATATATATATTATATATATATATATATATGTATATATAATTGTTTTTCTCATTTGCCTGTCTTTTTATTGTCTCCCTTATCCTTCACCCTGGTGGCAAATAAAGAAATCATCATCATCAGCATTATTATTTTCTCTTTGTCACTCAGGTTTTGTTGGCTCCCCTGGAGTCTTCCATGCATAGCGGGTTTACTCCCTGCAGCCTTACGGTATCCAGCTATTCGTTCTTCTCAGCTATCTATTACTTTGCTGATTATTCTGGTCGTGCCAACGAGGCAAACCTTTTCTAACAGTTCTACTGGGCACAATATTCCAATTTCCTTTATATTCCTCTTGATGCCTTCTGATACTGTTTCCCAAAACCCAACAATAATTGGCACTGTCTTCACCTTCTTTATTTTCTATAGCCGTGCTATTTCGTACTTAAGAGGGTTGTGTCTATCTTTTCGTCGTCCTTCTTGACTATTCGTCGGTCAAAGAGGCGTGCAACGTCAACTATACAGCATGTGCGATGCACCTTGTGCACCACCACTTGGTTCGGTCTGTTATGTTTTAGCACCTGATCTGTTTGAATTGGGAAATCATAGAGGATCTTGCTACTCTCCGACCCTGCCACTCTCTCCGCTTTGACACTCCGCACTTTTCGCATGGTCTTCAATGTAGCACTTTCGCTACCTGGTCATGTCGCCACAACTTGTAGTGGTTTGGGACAACTGTATGGTATTCGTTCGTGATATGGGCAATGGTTTCATCTACATTATTATTATTATTGTTATTATTATTATTATTCAGGTAGCGAGCTGGCAGAGTCGTTAGCATGTTGGGCGAAATTTGGTGGAGGGAACTGGTACTTGTTTTATCGACCCGACTTGATGAAAGGCAAAGTCGACCGCAGCGGAATTTGAACTCAGAACGTAGCTGCAGACGAAATACCGGCATTTCGTCTGCAGCTACGTTCTGAGTTCAAATTCCGCTGCGGTCGACTTTGCCTTTCCTCATGTCTCGGTCGATAAATTAAAATACTTGTCAAGTACTAGAGGTGGTGTATTCGACTCACTCCCTCCTACATGAATTTCCGTCAAAATTTGTAACTTTTTACAATCATCATCATCGTCATCATCATCATCATTATCATCAATACCGTAGTTTACATCTAATATGGAGACTTATTAGCTGACTGCTTATGAACATATCTGCAAGACACATTTCATTCAATAATTACGCGCTCAGTGTCACAGGTTAGGGAGTTAAAAATATTTTCGCTCGTAGAATGAATAAATATTTGCCATTTTCCTGCAGAAGAAATAATCTGCCGTGTCAATAGACATTTCTCTCAATACGGAGCTGTTAGGATTTAATTAATCTTACTCTTCGTTTACTAACAATATGATTATTAACGCGTGTTGAAATAGTGAACGAGACTGTTGCTCGCCACGGAAACTTTGTGGACTGTAATCGAAGAGCTATAAATAATTACTGTTGGTTTAGCAGACGTTCGGGATTAATTTCTATGGCGGGAAATTTACAGCTAATAAGGCAGACATGTTTGTACTGCAGTCTCACATGCGATGTGTTTGAGTGCGTGTGTGTCGAGTTAATAAAGTGCAGAAATGTTTCTGTTGTGTAATGAGATATGAAAATGTAAACCTAGGGTTATGAATTTGTGATCGAAATTTAATTATATTTATGGCTATCTGATTAGATAATGTATCAGCAATGGAATGGATAATGTGCATATCTTTTCGTAAGTAAATTTTCTCAGGCATGGTTATATGGATAAAAAATTAGCTTGCAACTACATAATCGTGGATTCGATCTCATGTGTGTTAATATGAGAAGACGTTTTCTAACATAGTGTTGAGTCGACCAAAACAACGAGAGTGAACCTGAAGGAAAGCCTGTTCCCTTACAATTTTCTATCAACTGCCTGGTCCCTGAGTTTCTCTGTTGCAAGTGTTCAGGTGAAATATCTGATTGAAAATAACCCCCCTCCAACTCTAGTGGAGTCGCATGGCTTGGTGGTTAGCGTGTTGGGTTCATAATTGTAATATTGTGGTTTCGATACTTGGATCGGGTGACGCGTTGTGTTGTTGAGCAAAGCACTTCATTTCACATTGCTCCAGTCCAATCAGCTGGCAAAAATGAGTCGTACTTGCGATGGACTGGCGTCCTGTCCAGGTGAGGAATTTATATGCCATGGAAACCGGCCCTTATCAGTCGGAATGATTCGAAAAATTAACTTTACTGTCACTTCTCTCATTCTCACTATTCTTAACGTCCAACTCAAGACCGCGAAATCTGCTCCCTCTACTCATTCTGATTAAGGACGATAGAAACAAAAATTACAGAGAAAAATTCGGTTCAGAACACTGTCACACTGAACTTGTGTGAAGATTAAAAACAGGGAGCACAATAAAGATTAAATTCAGCATAAGATGTAATTTCTTAGCTATTGTATGAAGGGATGAATCGACCGGGTGTCATATTAAATAAATGATTTTTAAATCCCTTGGCGTTCACGTATAAAGCAATTAGCTACTCAAAGCCTATGTTAACAGGCTAGGGTACTTCATACTCCATTCACAATGCTAAACATATCTACCTACCTACCTACCTACCTGCCTGCCTCTCTGTCTACTCCTCTGTGTCTCTGTTTCTCCGTCTGTCTGTCTGTCTGTCTGTCTGCCTAGCTCTCTGCTCGAAACGTTAAATCCTCTTTCTTTCTTTCCTTCCCTGAGTGTCCAATAACACCATACTTGTTCCACGTCCCCGCGTTGTTGTGTTTTCATGTTTGGATTAACTATATGTGTGTATGTGTGTGTGTGTTTGTGCGTGCGAGTGGACAAACAAAAGAACAGGGCACTCAACACATTTATTGAGAGATAGATGTATTATTTAAACCAGTTTGACTCGGATTCCCGGCTACTCGAAGCTCGTCCGCAGGCTGGCGGGAATCCGAATGAACGGAGAGGTTGAGGAAGTCTACAGGGAGTTGGGCTGCAATTGGTCAAGAAAGGTTTTGTGGTGTCACGTTGAGTAATATTGTTTAGTAAGGGACAGTGGTTACATGAGTGGAAAGAGTTTCTTTGGTCACGTGGTTGGACCGGAAATTCGTGGCGACAGTGTGTCCAAACATGGAATTAATGGCGCTTAAGTGAGCATATGAGCTTCTGTGCGAGCATGCACGCGTGAGTGAGTGTAATTGTGCCTGTGTAAGTAGGTTTGTGTGAGTGTGTGCGTGCGTATGTATGCATATGTCTATGTGCGTGTATGCCTGCGTATGTATGTATTTGTCCGGATACACACACACACACATAAATATAGTGTGTGTATGTGCACTCGTGTGTATATATATATATATATATACATTCGTGTGGATATAAATATATGAATATGCATGTTTGCATATATGTATCTCCGTATCTATCTATCCATCTATGTATATTAATGTATAAATAGATAAGCATATTATATACTCATATACGTATATACCCATATAATGTATATACATATATATATATATATATGTGTGTGTGTGTATAGATGTGTAATATATATATATATGTGTGTGTGTATAGATGTGTAATATATAATATATATATATATATACATTCGTGTGGATATAAATATATGAATATGCATGTTTGCATATATGTATCTCCGTATCTATCTATCCATCTATGTATATTAATGTATAAATAGATAAGCATATTATATACTCATATACGTATATACCCATATAATGTATATACATATATATATATATATGTGTGTGTGTGTATAGATGTGTAATATATATATATATGTGTGTGTATAGATGTGTAATATATATATATATATATATATATATAAAACTTACTTGGAAAAGGATGCGTGGCGTTCGATCATATAAGAATATATTATATAAGAATATATTATATATATATATATGAAGAGTTAATTATCTTCCATAGAGATCAGGCGCCGGTATATATAGTAATCTGACAGCAAATCACGTCCACCGTTTCAGTCGTTATTCATGAAACCAGATTAAGCAGAAAAGTTATGAATGATAAAAAAAAGTAGCTAAAACTTTCGCTTCATTAGCAACTTGTATTCACAAAGCACTTAATGAATTTCTCTAATGACGAATAACATAACCACAATCTTCTCATTTAGATTATTCGTCTATAATGTACAGAATAAAAAAAGACGATTGTGAATAACTGGAGTACATTCGGATAAAGTCTACTGAATGAATAAATATCATAGACTCTACATGGCAACTGAGCTGCAATATATGCTTTGAGATTCATCGACTGATACAAAATAGAAAGTTGACCCAAGGTCAGCCTTCATCCATTGATCCAGTAAACGTATAATGCCATGCAGACTATTGTTACCACATAAACATTACTCACAAATGGAATATCAGCACTATACGAACCAATATTGTTTTGGGCTCTAAGCTGAAACGATGTGATTTTAATGGGAATCAACTGTTTTTGTCAATAAGCTATCCGCCTGCTCGTATATCGGGAGGCACGTTATCCTTTCCTTGATGGATGGTTGACCCTGGAAGCAGGAAAGCACACCTTTGCATATGTTTTCTTGCATAAATAGAAAGAAGATTTCGCGACTCTTCGAAAGGAACATTGATTGAGTCGATCTCATCGGTGTCGGGCGAAGGATACTGAGTAATGCCCCATCCTCACGACGAAGATAAAAAAACAAAATGTATATGCGATATCTTGCACTTACACATACATACACACACACACACACACATACGGGTGTGTGTGTGTGTGTGTGTGTGTGTGTGTGTACGGCTGAGTGGACAAACAGAAGTCTTTACGATTGTTATATATACCACCACAACCACGGTCACTACTACTACGACCAACAGTCACTGCTGCTACTGCTATTTCAGCCTCTGGTCATTTCCTCAACTTTAGTCAGCATACAAGACAGCTATTATGCTGTCCCCAACAAAAAACCACCACATGGATTCTGTTGAGACTAGTAAGAAACAATTAGGAACTTTTTTATTACACTTTTAAAAATATTTTTGATAAGGTTCGTTTTTTCAAGAACCGAAACGTAAATAAAAGAAATTAAAAAATTATCTTATATAGTGGCGTTTTCAAACTTCTTTTTTTTATAAATATATATATATAATATATATATATATATATATATATATATATATATATGTATATGTGTGTGTATATATATATATATATGTATGTAGATGTCTTCTAAGCGACAGTAAGTTACACAAGAATCGAGAATTTCTTTCTTCTGCAGCGGAAAGCACAATTTAAAAAATTAATAATGGTTAGCCACAGGAAATTTCACACAACACTTGAGTCAGAAATCTACAGTAAATCCAAAATCACAACAGACAAGCGAAGACATTCACAAAACATTTGAGCAAGGGAGTCGGATTCAATCGAAATCACTTTTGTTGCGAATCGAACTTTTGAAGCAGGCGTCGTCATGTATATAATATTTAGATATCATTAAAGTTGAATACACATATGAATAGCATTAGAGATTTTACTTCGTGCTTTACTGCTCCAAGAAGTGAAATTAAATAATTGTTTTATTTTACTTCTTGAGACATCTTATATCAAGTAAGGACTGCAAATATATTGAGTAATAGAAAAACCACTTTTCCCCCACTATAAATTAATCTCTCTCTCTCTTCCTTTCTTTTCTCTCTCTTCCTTCTCTCTCTTTACCATACAAATAATAATGCCATGACGTTGACGTAGATTTCATAAACATGGAAATATGAAGTGCATTTCTATGTAGACTGAAACTGGTCATTTGAGGTCCAAATGTGAGCAATGTAAATAGTCAGACCACTCTCCAAGTCTTTCCCATAACCAGGGAATTGATTTTCTTTATAGGTTTCGATATTCACATGCAATCGCTATTTAAAAGACAAATGTTTCTCAGGTTTTCACAACATATATATTTATATAAGCGCATGTGTGTGTGCGTATATATATATATATATATATTATATATATATATATATATGTGTATATATATGTATATATATATGTGGACGTATGCGTGCGGGCATCTTTATATATTTACTTATATACGCACACGTACAGACATATATATATATATATATACTGTCATACACATACATGGATATACATAAGAACTGAATAAATTTTATTTCATCGATACGAATTCCCAGTATTGATGTACAAGAAATTCACTTAACTTTGGAATAAATGCTACCATTTTACATTCGTGGGTCAAAATGGCAAAAGTGACTTGTGTTTTCAAAGTGGCACGTTTCATTCTGACCGAACACAAATATGATCCAGTCTTAGTAGAATATTTCTTACGATCAATGTGGTTCGGGGCTAGTATGTGGATTATATTCATTTAGTTTGTAAAATATTTTATGGCTCAAAGAAACGGAGCAAAAATCCATTTTAGAAGGAAAGATATTAAACAAGAAACATATTGTTTTTTTTTTCAAAGGAATTGCCCAAAAAGACGAATTCAATATCCATCTAATTTTCAGATAATTTTATAAAGTGGGATGGTTGGTTCGGTTCATTTAGGCCTCGTTTAACCCCATTATCTGAATCTTGGACGCCTTAGAAAGGTAATTTATTCTGTCGCAGACATTCAAATCAATTATGTTTCCATTCTCAGGTGGAAGACATGGATAAGGATTTCCAGATTTCCTTCAACAGATCTGTCGAATATCATAAAAAGGATCGAGTCTAGAGTTAATTTAAAAAAAAATTAAACCATGAAAATACCAAAATATGTAAAAATTAACGCAAAGAATTAAAGAGTTGGCCACGAAGGAAATAGCAATTAAGATCGTACAGGTACCTAATATTTTCACAAAATTCTTTGCCAAAAAAGACTTATTGGTCAATATATTATTCATTTCATATGAAAACAACGATACTTATTCCAATGCAATTATATAAATTTCCCGATTTTAAAGCTTCAAGTGGATCCTCAAATTTAATGTCAGACTTGCAGGGCTGAACAAAGGAAGTTGCACGAAAATATAAACGAATGAAGAAGAAACTCACTAAAAATATAAATATATTCAGGAAGCGCACAATTAATCGGTAGATGTCTGCCTATGTATATTTCAGTGTGTCTGTCTGTGTGTAAGGATACGTGGATGCGTGTGGTTGCTAGAACAGCTTGGATGTGTGTTTACGAATCTTGACTTGTAGCCGCGTGGTTTCGGTTTCAACCCTATTCAGCAGCCTTCATGTGCAAGGGTCTTCTACTTTGGCGCCACACTGGTTAACACCATGTGTCAAACAATTTTGTAGACGAAAACTTTGCAAGATCGTGTGGAGGCACTTCATGTATATTATACACATACATACGTGTGTATATATGTATATATATAGAGAGAGACACAGGCAGATAGTGAGAGAGAGATATTCCTTATGTGCGTCAGAAGTAGTATTTGTTTGAAATAGCAAACTGTGTATTATTCTTAAAGCAGATACCTCATTGAAAGCCAAATAAACTGATATTCGTAGAATAATAGAATCTCTTATAGACGAACAATGATAAGAACACACAAATATATCAACAGCATACAAACGTCGTTCACAGTAATGGCGGCATTGCTGTGTCTTTGAGCTTCGTCAGCAATAAGTAACCGATAGCAACCAAATGCTAAAACAAGCTTCGTTTTTACTTATATAGTCAAACAGTGAGTGAAAAAATCACGGAAAACAGTGAGCCGGCGGGTTGAGTAAACTTGGGGCGTACATAACGAATATATATATATATATATATATATATATGTGTGTGTGTGCGTTTGTGCGTGTGTGTGTGTATTTTATTCTGTTTTTGTTTAACCATGTCCAACTTAATAAAACTTTCTATTAGAGTGCTTCACAGCTGGAGGGCTAAGCATTTATCGTTTAGCTGTCCAGCAATGTCTGGGCAAGGCAACGAGGGAAAAAATAACCGAAAATGAAGCTCCAGATGGATTATTGCACTTTCAAACGCAGTTATCTAAATATAGAATAGATAAATGTCACTATATAAAATATTAATTTCTAAAACTGGTCTAAGCCATTAACATTATTAAAAAGATTTCAGCCAAATAATGAGTGACGCGTATTTTATGGAGCTGGAGGGAATAAACGGTAAAATCAACACTGAGACTATGATTTGATCTTGTAAGGTAAGGATATATTATTAAAAGCTGCAACATCACCAGTCATGAAAAACAATATACCGCAAATGGTTCAGTCGTCACATAGAATTATGCATGTGAGGAAGATCATATGCCAGCGAAAGGTTTACGCATTACGAAAAGTAAAGGAGATCAGGCAGAACTTGGTGGTCGCTAGACTTTGCAGCGACAACATCTACGCCTCTTTCAAATCACACACTGTCGTCGAAAATGTGAGAGAACACATTGGAAATTGTCATCCATAAAAAAAGAGACGCAACAGCCATTATTTGAGCGATTTTGATCCTAAACTCTTCTTGAGTCTCACATGTTTATGCAAAAAGAAAACGCGTAAAGAAATTTCTACACAAAGAAATAGCTTACACATGTAAGAGAAGCATCGTACACCAAACCAGAACCAAATCTCGCAAAAGTTTCAACCATAACAGATTCCAACACTACAGAAGTCTCAATCTTGCTGGAGACGTGTTAACACGCCGGTGAAGGCTCACAGACAAGATTCTTAGATAGAACAGTGAATTTACTCTTCTCTCAGACAAAAGGGGTGGGTGGATGTATGAGTAATCAACGCAGACAAGCATTACTAATCAATATACATGCTCTCCTTCAGTCATTATTCATTAATGTCTCTGTTAGTGTTGTTAATTTGATTATTAATATTCCAACTCTAACATAACAACATCGCTATATTTCAGTTTACCTGCGAGATGCCTATAAAGTTTCCTCAGAAGTATATTCTATCGATTCCAAATGTTCCTCAGCCATTCTGTCCGTGCATAATCTATAAATTCTAGAAACTCGTTATTCGTATGAGATAATGTCAGCAATGCATAATGTATAATGCGTAATAAGTATTTATATGTCTGTGTATATCTATGCCGCATATGTAAACCACACTCAGGCAAACATACGTACATACATACCTATAGACACATAGAGACAAGCATATGGATCTTGTTCATAGACCGAGGTCGGCCATACAATATGCAAACTTCTTGACACCAATTAGAAGACTGAATTACACAGCATAATTAAAATGGTAATGTGTTTATACGTATATATCAAGATGAAAAACTGTATCACCTTCTCTAAAACAAAACCCACATCGTCAATAAAGGCATCCATTGCTGCAGGAGGAAATACAATTCTGTGTTAGTTCAGACACCTGAGCTGTTCATCAGAAATTGAAACTAACTTTTTTACATTCAAAAGCACGTGTATACACCAGTGTGTGTGTGTGTGGGGGGTGTATTGCACTGCACGCTAGCACTTGTTGTCATATGGGAAGAGACAAAGACATCGAGGCATGCATATCGACATGTACAAAATTTATACAAAAGACCCAGGATAACAGAAGAAGACATACGACCAAGGTGACGTGGAATGGAACTGAGCTCCAAACCATGTGTTTGCGAAGCGAATTTTTTAACCATACCGCACCTAATATACCCGCGCACACACAGGTATACACATGCATGTATACATACATACATAATACACACATACACATATGTATATACACATATACAGATAGATACATACAATTATATATATATATATATATATACAATAAGTCCCCAAATTCTTACTTTCCCCACTATACCAATGCTCGGACAACACCACAGACCAAACACGAATAAATAGGGAAAATAATCTTATTCAAAAATACAGACCATAACTAAACATACTCTAACATACCACCCAGGTACGCATCCAAAACAAACACACACACACAAACAGTGCCAACCTCCGACGCAAATACACATGCACAAACACAATATCCTCACACTAGAGCACAAACCCACACACATCCCAAGATAAAACACATACATATATACACCTGCAATAAGATTTTTAGCAACCATAACCAACACTTTCACACACATATATACACATGTGAACAAGGACATGCACACACCTACACACACCACCCCGAAATTACAAATCACATTCACACAAACACAAAAAACATGCAACTACAACACAACTCACACAAACACACACGCATTTATGCACACCTGTACACACACAATACGCCCGTATCCCATTAATAAAATCACAGACACACACATTCAAAAGAAAAAACACATAGGTGCAGGAGTGGCTGTGTGGTAAGTAGCTTGCTAACCAACCACATGGTTCCGGGTTCAGTCCCACTGCGTGGCATCTTGGGCAAGAGTCTTCTGCTATAGCCCCGGGCCGACCAATGCCTTGTGAGTGGATTTGGTAGACGGAAACTGAAAGAAGCCTGTCGTATATATGTGTATATATATATATATATAATATATATATATATATATATGTGTGTGTGTGTGTGTGTTTGTCCCCCTAGCATTGCTTCACAACCGATGCTGGTGTGTTTACGTCCCCGTCACTTAGCGGTTCAGCAAAAGAGACCGATGGAATAAGTACTGGGCTTAAAAAGAATAGGTCCCGGGGTCGATTTGCTCGACTAAAGGCGGTGCTCCAGCATGGCCGCAGTCAAATGACTGAAACAAGTAAAAGAGATATACTCACATTACAATCACAACAACCACAACAATCACACACACGGTTGATCACACACACACACCACAAGGACAATTAAAACAAGCATTCACAAACAAACATACACTCATATACATACACATAACACCCCCACCAACACAAAAAACACACAAACATACAGACGCACACATACACACACGCGAACAAACACATAAACACACACATGCGCACACACAACACTATAACAAATACCAATCACACACATAACTACACACACAACACCAAGACAATCATAACAACACAAACATACTAAGACAGAGATACACACACACACAAACGTGCACACATATACACACACCATCCTACCAAATAGTAAACACACATAGACACATTTACATGGGACCAATCAAAAACGGCCTACATACACAAACACATGTATATATATATATATATATATATATATATACACAGACACACACACTCACACCATTCTGACCTCTAAAGATCGATCCCCAAAACCACTGAACCTTGAAAGAGGAACAAAAACTTCTTTTCAATTCCACATTGCTCTTCCTTCGCCCCACCAAAACACACCTCCTACACTGTCCCTTGAAATAGAAAACAGTCTTTTATGATAAAATGTATAAATACACTTTTATCCCACATCTCTCTTGCGTTTACAAGGATTTAGGCAGCGGAAATACTTAAGAGTGAATCTAGTGCCACCTAGTGATTGTAATTTTAAAAGCCCATAACTCCGAAACAGCTTCAACTAGAAAGCTAAAATTTCAGATACACTATTTTTGCATTGCATTGCGTCAGCACACCAAGTTTGGTAAAATCTTGAGCAGGCGTTATAAAACCCTAAATGGTAATCGAAGACTAATGCGGATCTCTAGCTCCAGCCTCAGTCGTGAACTCTGGACCTAACGGTTGACCAATTATAGTTCTTACTCAGCATGGCTATTCATTTAGATCACCAGTGAACTAAACCACTTTATATAAATACATATACATACATGTGTGTGTGTGTATATATATATATACATATATACATACATTGATATATATATATATACATATATACATACACTGATATATATATGCATATATACATACACTGATATATATACATATATACATACATATATATACATACATGTATTACTTTTATATTTATATTCGTGTATCATCGTCCGTTTTTGCGTCCTTGTTTCACATATATTCGAAGCTTTTTTTCCAAGGAATCTAATGCTCTTAGCTTATTTTTTCCTTTGGGCTGGCCAGATTGGACCAATCTCAAGATTAATCAGCCGAAATTGCGAGGATGATCCGGTTCTTGACTGAAGATTAAAGGCTTCGGATGACCCGTCCGTGTTTTTTGTATCGTCTATCTGGACGTTTTGCGTTCTTGTCCCATTTTGTATTTTATATATATATATATATATACATGCATACACAAACATACATACATATACATATATATATATGTACATACACACCACACACACACACACACACACACACACATATATATATATATATATATGTATATGTATGTATGAATGTATATATATATTTGTTTAGAAAGTGAAATGTTATGGCTGGTCTTAGAGTGACCATTGGTTTCGCACCTCTGAAGTGCTTATTAGTATAGGCGAATCGACAAACTCAAATGGTTGCAGGCACATTACCTCTCTACAACTGGGGGAAGAAATATATAACCAAATGATCGTTACGTTAAACAAATATATTACTTCTCTAATGCTTTACAGTGTGTTTCTTTTGCCGATATATGAACCTACTGACGATTTATATAAATATATGTGTGTGTATGCATGTATATATATATATATATATATATATATATATATATATATATATATATATATATTAGAAGAAATAAGATACACAGAAATCTGTATGGTTTTACATTTACAGATTTTTATTAACATGTCACATGTTTTTATAAATCCTAGCGCTTGCATCTACTCTAGTAGAATCTCTAATGTAAAGCCATCTAGATTTCTGAGTATCTTATTTCTTCTAATATATAATACCTGTACATCACCTCCAAACCTTCATATATATATAATTATTACCGTTGAAGATTTTTATTCCCATGCTGGCCACTTGATAAGATCGATATTTAATTTAAATTAACGATCTTATCCTTATTTATATAAATTTTATATTTATATATCTATATATATATATATATATATATATATATAATATATATATATATGTGTGTGTGTGTGTGTGTGTGTGTGTGTGTGTGTGTGTGTGTGTGTGTGTGCTTGTGAGAGTATGCATGTAAATGCACAGTAAATTATAAAAATGTGTTTAAATTATTTCTTTTCATCCAACTTACTTTCTTCCTTTTACAATAGAAATTATTGCTAATGTAACCTGGTCTCCATGTCATTGATAATTACTTATCTCTATAAACTAATATTAAATGAGTCGCCTTTACTCAAACTTAAACGGCCACCATTTTAAGCTCGTTGTTGTCTCATTGAATTCTGTCAATTGCTATGGTGAACAAGTAGCTTCAAAATTGTTTTGATCCTATTAAAAGCAGCGAAAGAGATTAGCACAGTTTAATTTCGTATTAAAAGACTCGCAGCAAAAATAAATGCCTTGAAGTCTTTAACAGTGTAAAATCAAATGTTGACTAATGAGACTATTTGTTTTGAGGTAGCTGCATTAAAGGCCAGCCAGTGGAAATACTTGTTACAGATGGATGTCGAAAAACATTACATTTGAATAAGGCATAATTCCGATTCTACCGAAATTATATGGTCGAATTTGCAGAGAGATTTTCACTAATCAACCAAAGACAATCAACGATGATAACTTGGTTATATAGTCTATAGAATATAATACTGTAGTCTAACGATCGCAAATAATGGCCTCCACAATCATGTCTCAAACCTTCATAGGAACGTAGACACACGCTTCATATTTTAGGCAAATTATGTCTTTCAAAACCTCTGTGAAGTCCCAATGAAAACCATAAACTGCTCAAACACAACACATGTTTTTCTCTCCTTATTTTTTCTGTGTCCCTTTCTGTAGAAGAGCGTAGGCTCGAAACGTAAAAGACTTTTTTCTATTCCTGAGCGTTATACTAATACATATGTTTGTTTTGTACACCACCTGTCTTTGTCTTTTTCGTAAACTCTCCCTGTATGTGTGTATATATATATGATTGCTATGGTTAGTCAGAGACCATTGGTTTCGCATCTATAAAGCGCTTTCTACAAGTGGAGGCATGATACGGTTAGTGAGTTTTCCACACAAAAATTATCTGGAATGGACAAAGTAGTTTTAAAGGGAATAAAATCAAAAAAGTAAACATGTATTGATTATGAGAAAGCCTATGACATGATTCCTCACACATGAATGAGGGAATTCTTGAGAATATTCAGTATTGTAGACAACATGAGAGAATTAATTAGCTTTAGTATAAAGAAATGGACAAAAGATGTCTACTCAGATGATACAGCCTTAGAAAAATTTAAGAACAAGAAAAACATTTCCAGGAAAACTCATTAACCCTTTAATAGTTGAGCTATGTTTAATCCTTCTCGATTTGCAATTAAGAAAGGTGAAATCAGGGTACCCTGACTTCACCTTTCTTAATTGCAAATCGATACCAAGAAACCCTAAAATGGCAGAAATTCAAAAGATAGTGCTCATGAGAACAGCCCATATCCTATATAAAATACTGTCTATGTAATCTTAAATTTTAAAACAAACACAAAATTATCTTATGTTCTCTTGAACATTCTCTAGAATAATACTCTGTCCAAAACCAAATATATGACACCCTAGGCATAACACCAACATGAACTTCCAACTTGTCTCTTGAGGTCTCTGGGTGAGACTTGGAGATAACTTCTTCAAATACAAAGCAAAAGCCAAACAAATAATAATAATAATAATAATAATAATAATAATAATAATAATAATAATAATAATAATAATAATAATGGAGGTAACTAGAAATAGAGGTAACTAGAATGTGGAATCTGAAAACAGAAACAATTCCTATCATAGTAGGTGCATTAGGCAAGATAAAAAAAAAAATTCAGACAAATACATAACAAAAACACCAGGACTTACAAACATATATAACATACAGAAAATTGCACTACTAGGCACTGCACACATCCTACGCAGAACACTTTCCATACTATAACCATCAGAGCATCACAACAAATCACAGCACATACCCAAGGCACACAGAGCTGCGCTCGGTAGTGAAGTGAAAGCACGCTATAAAAATAAAACTACTGAATAATAATAATAATAATAATAATAATAATAATAATAATAATAATAATAATAATAACAGAAATAATAACAACCAAAGAAAAGGACTATTAAAACAACAAACTTAGGGCCTGAGCAACTCTGGACCCCCATAACAACTAAAGGGTCCCCCAGGCACTGCAAAGACTAAGCAACTGGAAGGTCCCTGGGCACGATAAGATTCCCAACTTCTGGTTGAAATATGTGACAGGAATGCACAAAAAGCTGGCTGAAAGCTCTAACGACATACTGGCAGAGCCAGAGACAATGCCTGAATGGCTCACGAAGGGGAAAAAACCATCTTAATTCCCAAATCCAATGAAACGGCAAAACCACAAAACTACAGACCTATAACCTGTCTTCCTACAATGTACAAAGCTCTTACTGCAAAGATTGAACAAGCACCTGGACGAAGACAAACTGTTTCCAGAAGAGCAGAAAGGATGCTGCAAGGGCTCATATGGCTGTAAAGATCAACTAATGATCAATAAATCCGTAACTGAAGACAGCCACAGAAAGAAGAAAGGCCTCAGTATGGCCTGGATCGACTACCGAAAGGCGTTTGATAGCATTCCCCACACGTGGATCCTCGAAACACTAGCCATTAGCAAGGTAGCACCAACAATTATAAAATACTTAAGACACTCTATGAAGACAATGCTACAGCTCCAAACAAAAGAGGGACTCGTAAAAGCCAAAGATATCCCTATTAGAAAAGGAATATTCCAGGGAGACACGCTCTCTCAACTCTTTTTCTGCTTGGCACTGACACCTCTATCTGATATGCTAAACAGAACTGGATGCGGATACAAATGTTAAGGCAAAACGATCAGCCATCTTTTATATATGGATGAACTAAACCTATACCCTACAAATGACAAACAGCTGGAAACACTACTACAGACAGTTCATGGATTTACCAAAGAAATAGATATGAAATTTGGATTAGAAAAAATGCGCCAAAGTAACCTGAAAAGAGGGAAACTAGTTAAGAGTAGCAACATCACACTAGATAAAGTCACTGAAATAAGAGAATTAGACCAAAGCCAAACTTACAAATATTTAGGAATCCATGAAGTAGATAAGATACAACACACACAAATGAAAGAGAAAATAAAGAAAGAATACTATAGACGAGTGAGATCAATACTAAAAACAGGGCTCAATGCTAAAAACAAGATAATAGGTATTAACACTTTAGCCTTCACAGTTATAAGTTACAGCTACAATATTCTTGACTTGACACTAAATGAACTAAGTAAAATAGATAGGAAAACAAGAAAAATAATGACAGGATCTAGGATGCATCACCCAAAATCTGACACAGAAAGGATATATATACAACGTATAGAAGGTGGCAGAGGCCTTATACAGCTGGAAAACTATTATAAAATAACCACCATAGGACTGCAAAAATATCTACTTCAGAAGCAAAACACGAGCAAAACAAAAACTGTTCTCAGTATTTAAAGAAGCTGACAAATACAAACAAGAAATCATACCACCTAACAAATATGAAGAAGAAGAAGAAGAAAAGCTATAAAGCAAATGAAATCAAAACTAAAACAAAAACAGCAACAGACCATGGTAAAACGATGGCAAGAAAAGCCCCTTCATGGTAAATACTGGGCTAAACTATATGCAAAAGAAATAGACAAAGAAAAATCCCAGCAATGGTTGAGAAGGACAGGACTTAAAGCAGAGACGGAGTGATTTTTAATTGCAGCACAAGACCAAAGCCTCCCCACCAGAAATTACTAAAAACATGTAATGAAAAGAAATATAACAAGTAACTGCAGAATATGTGGAGATTGACAAGAAACAATAAATCATATTATCTCTGGCTGTCCAGTCGTGGCTAAGAAGGAATATATTCACAGACAGGACAGAGTTGGGACCTACATACACTGGAAGCTATGCCAACATTATGAAATAACAACAGAAAAAGGATGGTACAGGCACACACCAGAAAAGGTCACAGAAAATGAGAAAGTAACCATACTCTGATATATGCCAATACACACAGATAGAGAAATTAAGGCCAACAGGCCAGATATAGTTGTCAGAGATCATGAAGAAAAAAATGCTTTCTAATTGATGTATCAATACCAGCAGATGACAACGAGTCTCTAAAAGATATGAAGAAACTTTCAAAATACAAAGACCTGGAAATAGAGGTAACTCGAATAGGAAATCTAAAAACAGAAACAATTCCTATCATAGTAGGTGCATTAGGTATGATAACAAAATATTCAGACAAATACATAACAGAAACACCAGGAATTACAAACACATATAACATACAGAAAATTGCACTACTAGGCACTGCACACATCCTACGCAGAACACTTTCCATACAATAACCATCAGAGCATCACAACAAATCACAACACATACCCAAGGCACACAGAGCTGCGCTCGGTAGTGAAGTGAAAGCACCCTATAAAAATAAAGTTACTGAATAATAATAATAATAATAATAATAATAATAATAATAATAATAATAATAATAATAATAAGCAAAGCCCGAAATTGGCATAACGCGTATACAAAAGACGCCATGACAATTTTTGAAAGAATGATCCATTGAGAGCTCTGTGGAAAATGGGCCTACAAAGAGTAAAGACGTGGCATGAGCAAACTCCAGAAGGAGTCACCGAAAATGAGAATTGCTAAATCCTGTGGGATGCAATGATCCAGTGCAATCACCCAACCAGACACTGGAAACCGGACATTGTTGTGGGGAATAAAAAAGAAAGAACATGTATAATAATCGACATAGCTTGCCCGGGTGACAACAGAATCAGTGTGAAAAAATAAAAAATAAACAACTATGACGATTTGAAGTGAGAAATACGAAGGTTGTGGTCAATGAAGAGAGAAGACATGATACCAATGGTAATTGGTGCACTTGGAAGTATCAGCACTCAGCTACCAACATGGGTGAAAAAGATCGGTGCCAAAGTGAAAGCAGAACGCCTAGAAAGATCCGTATTGCTTGTAACTATAAGAATTCTTCGCAGGGTTCTTGAAGCATGACCAGTCAAGAAGTGTGACCTTAATCTGCTGGCTGTGGACAGCTGACACTTTCCATCATACCCAGCAAAATAAGCTGGGAGTTTTCATAAAATAATAATCCTTCCTGCTAAAGGCACAAAACATGAAATGTTGGGGAGAGAGTTTGTCGATCACATCGACAACGGTGCTCAACTGCCATTAATTTCATAGACTCTGAAAAAAAGCAAAATTGACCTCCGCGGAATAATGTCTTGCATTGAGTCTGTATAACAAAACTGTAGAGAAGTTGTACGCAGGGAATGGAATAAAAAAACACACACCCCTGTATACCCTTTTCTTTATGATTTCCAGTGTACCCATACCAAAAAACCCCCCACAGTATTTGAACTCAGAGCATAAAACTACCATTGAATACTTTTTCAAATGAAATCGTCTAAAAGGACGTAGAAAACTGAAACAATTTAAACACAACCATATTTAATGAAATTAGAACTTCTCCGAATTACAAGCCGATCAGTGCCAACACAAATATTAGGTTCCTTCCAAAGTTAAATTATTCCTTCCATGACTGTTTGTTGTTAACATACTTCATTATTGATTTCTATATATATTTTCATTTCAATATGTCGCCAAGCTACACGTAGTAGAAGCGCAGGGAATAATTTCCCTGCCTTCCGTTCGTCGTAATATTTCAGCATTGAAAAGCTTAAGGTTAAACATTCTAATAATCTCAAACAGTTATTCTTTTCTATTTCTTTATGCAGACAAGTCTGTTGCTAGTAAAACTAATTGTGTTTAGTGTCGCCTACGTCTATTGATTTATGTCTTATCGTAGGAATAATCATCCAACATGTTATTTATTTATTTGTACAATCATTTTTGATGGTTTTTCAAAACACCAGGATATATTTTCGATTCGATATCTGAAACGAGAATTCTCAGAATGTACAGTTCTAACATGACTTTATTTTTTATTTTTATTCCATTTCCTTCGAAGGAAATTCTAACGATTGCCGATAGAAACTTTAAGCGCTTGAAATATCTTGTATATCAACGTTTAAAATTGTTAGGTCAAGTAACGCGGTCGAGCAGCATATCTAGTTAAAACGTCCTCTAGAGTCCTCTACTATTTCCTTGAATTAGAAAATACGATGCAAGCATTTGCAGCGATTGCATTTCGAGTAAATGGAAGCAGAGGAAAGCAAAATTCTGAGAGACTAAATCTTATAAAAATTCTTCACATAAAAAGAAGAAAATCATTAAAAATCCTTCATCGTATTTACAACATTAATAATCTCCTTTATAGAACAATTCCATTTTGGAGCAAATAGGACACCCAGTAACTGACTGACATTTGCAACGACCTCGTTTTAGGATCGCGTTCACTGTATGGCACCTTGGGTTAGTGTTGTCGGCTACAGCTTTGGGTTGAACAATGCCTTGTAAATGGAATTTGCTAGATGTAAATCTGTCGTGTGTGTGAGGCAGAGAGAGAGAGAGAGAGAAAGAGAGTGTGTGTGTGTGTGTGGGGGGGGGATTATGAGTGTGTGCCTGTTTGTCTATACACACAGTCATCTACTGGCGTTCTATTGATGAGAAACTTGAATATTCACTACCTGTATTGAATCCTTTCCTAGGTAAATATTTCTTGTAAATTATCTCCTCGCCCTCCATCTCGCACAGACATTTATAGATTAACTCAGCTCCCCGTTACGTAAAGTTCCTTTGATATAGAAGGGCATCAACATCCTCCCATACTCGTAACTTACGTAAGAAGAATTTAAAGGCGGTTTTTAATTGAGAATGTCTGAGCGGTCTTTGCCGCTGATTGACTACAGTGAGATTAATTCTCTTTTATGTATATCTGACCAACGTGGGTCATCTTCACGAGGCTAAAGTGGCGCCGTTCTGGCATGTCACCTGACGCCAACACGTAGAACGCCAGTCGCAGATGTTGCCGAAACCTCAAATCTTACAGGCTGCCGATTACCTGATGCCCATCGAATATCTCGCCTAGAGAGAAACATACATATATATTTGCGGGTATCGATTTTTTTATTGAACTTTTCAAGTCACCAGTACTAATCAATTGCGGATCAGATATTAGAAACCATTTTTCATTCCGTAGCACTAAGGATAAAATCGAAATTCTGCGACTACGAATCTCTAAGAAATGCGAAGCTGAGTCAGTCATTATTAAATACAAGGATAACCGTGCTGGCTGGCTGGCTGGCTAGACAGACAGACAGACAGACACACGCACACACACACATACATACATACATACATACATACATTCATGCGTACGTATATATCAGGGGGCACGGCCTAGTGACCAGGGTGTTGCACTCGCGATCGTTCCTTTCATGTTACTCTAGTTCACTCAGTTGCGAGTGAGTAACCCTGCGACGGGCTAGTCCTCCGGTCAGTGGACTGGGGATCCGCTCGCCTGGTCAGCGATGTATAATTACATCTGATAGTTTGGTTGATCATGTGATCACTTGGTATACGTGCATATATGTGTATGTATATACGCATGTGTGTGTGCGTGTGTGTGTAGGCCTGCATGTTCGTGCATGTAAAATATTGGATTGCGTTCACTCTTTGACAAACTCGCGCAGACGCTGTCTACAGCTGTATCCACTCCTCTCACATATTTACAATCCATCCAGACATCATTCTACCCACTTCTTTTACAGGTTCCATGTACCTCATGCTTGATAGTTATTTTCCTTTTGAAAATTCAGTTGTTTTCCCACAAAGAAACATCTATTCCATGCT